>NC_092875.1:230878087-231188563 GCF_028372415.1 Notamacropus eugenii | reverse complement strand
AGACATTAACTAGGCATGTGATAAATTAGGCAATTAACATATCTGGGCTTTAATTTCCTTGTCTCTAAAATGGGGGTGGGAGTCAGGGGGAGGGTTGGTTAGGATGTCCTCTAAGGCCTTTTTTAGCTCTAAATCTATGATCCTAATATTTACATTGACTTAACTATATAAATTAATGCTCAAATATCCTGGAATTCTTCTCATTTTTCCCGTCTAGAGAATGGAACACTAAAAGTACTCTTGGGTTTATTTGAGAATATTCTAATGACAAACATTTTGAATATCAAATTGTTTTAGTTCTTCAATAAAAAGACTAGGTATTTTAAGTACCTCTCTTGTATTTAATCCTATACTTCTTTAAAGTATCTATAACCCTGGGTCAGAATTGCTGTGAAGCTGAGAGATTCATCCTCAGAATCCATCAGCATGTACATTTGAATTAGGGTATTATAGCACTATTTATGGAAAATTCTGGGAGCAAGGTACCAGAAAAGGGAGAAGCAGGGTAGAGACACTGAACTTCAGCATCCATCATCCTTCTGGTACCATTTGGCCTACACAGAATTGAAACAGGGTTTTATCCTCCTTTGTTCTTTCTCACAAAGGCATAAAAAGATATTGCCAGTATTGATACTGAAAGTCTTGCGTTGGATAGCAATACAGTTGATACAGGGACAAGATACAGTTGATGCAGTGTTGGTTTTATCAGGTTTGACAGTATGATATCCTTAGAGATATAGTACAGATTTCTGGCATGCCCAGTTCTAAGGAGAGCCTTTGAGTCTGCCCATTTTGTCTAACATAAGGCCTGTTGTGTTCATGTTAGACAAACTGGAAATGCTCAATGACCCCTCAAGGTTGGCCCCATATGAGATAAGGGCATGCCCTGAAGTCCAGGCTACAGAGACAATATCCTTGTCCTGTGACTCTGAATTAGAGAAGATAGTGGATACACTGCCTCAGCCTCTCTCCAGGAGAATCAAGAATTTAGAGCAAATCTCTGCTACACTTGGCAGCATTAACCATGCCTATTTCCATATTAACCAATCCTCTTTCTCTACATTTCTGTTCTTTCCTTTCATGTTCAAGTTTTGTACTGTTCTATAAAGCAAATAGGGACCACTAAATTCTTAAGGTGTCTGATATTTGGCATGCTGATATTTAAGAGCATGAACAAGATTGGAAAGGAAAAACTAAAGATAAATCCAACTTCAAAACAAGACACAGAGAGGTGGCAAAATGATGATTGCCCCTTCAGGAAATCATAAAATTTTTTGGTCACTGTACTCATATTCATTAGTCAGCTCAAAGTTTATTCACAAGAGAAATCACAAACAGAATTTCATCATCTCAAGTGAATCAAAAATCTCCTAGACTAGAGAATAGAGCTCCACAGTGAAGACAAAGTCAGCTGGGAAAGAAAGGAAGAAAGGGTTGTTTTCCATGGGTACTGCATTGGTCTATTTTTGAATTTTCTGCTGCCATTCATCTGGGACTCACGTTACTTCTCCTTCCAACAACTTACTGGTAGAGAAGAGATTTGCAAGGTGAAGCAGCAGAAACCTATATAGAGCCTTAATAAGAAAGAACAGAGAGGATCACTAGTTTGGATTGTTGGCTTCAGTTCTGGACTAATGTGTCTTCATGCCATGGAGCTGATTCTATGTTCTCATAGATGTTGCAGCAGAACAACCTAGAAAGTCTATAAGCATGGCAATCATTACTGAATTTGCCCTCTGGCTTTTTATAGTCAACCCATCAACTATATAGAGCAGAGGCCAAAAGCAGCACCAAATGAGAAAGGTAAAATAAGGAGTCACTTCCTGTAATTACAAATGTTCCTATCAGACCTATTCAAAGAAACTATAAAGAAAACATAGAAAATGGATCATTGAAAAGACATCAACTCCTTTTCCAACAGAATGTTAACTGATGTAAAACAGTAACGAAAAAAGGCCAAAAGAGGCCAAAAACAGTATCAGTCAGCAAATATTTCATTTTTTTTGCCAATCAGCAAGTCTTCCTGTTACTCCCTAAAAATGGAATGGACAACATTAAGAAAATCTCCTCCTCTTACTGGTCTTCAAACAAAATCTGAATGATGACATATTGACAATATATTCCTTGGGACTATGGTAAAAATTTATTTAGAGTTCACTTCACAAAACATCAGACTCATGATGGGAAAAGTAAGTTGGCAGAAATTTTGGAGTAAGACCCAATTAAGTGGGGCCATCCCAAAGGCATTTATAAATGAAGGTATAAGGAAGATAACAAGCCCCCCAAAATGGAACAAATCTGCCAGAGTTTCTACAGAAGTCTGCTTCTTTTAACTATGACAGTGGAAGCAAATTAACAAAACAAAGCTGGAAAGAGAAGCCAGATCAGGCAGAATACATATAAGAAAAAGTCTGTACTGTAGCAAAATAATTTTGAAAGCATTGTAATACAAATTCTCAATATTTCTGAAGGGCACATAAGGAGATGCAGATAACTAAAGAAGCTTATTAAGCAAAAAACCTATACACCAATTTTCTTCTTTTTTTTTATAATTTTTTTTGTGAGAAGATGGCGGAGTAGAAAGATGCACATACACATAGCTCCGAACCCACAACCCATAGAACAACTACAAAGAAGTAACTCACGGCGAATTCTGCACCCAGAGGCCACAGAACATTGGAGCGAGGGAGATTTCTGTTCCGGAGAGACCTGCAAACCTCTCGCAAAAGGTCCTTCATGCTGCGGACTGGGCGCCGGGACTGGGAGCTGAGTACAGCCCTGCTGCGGCCACGGCACCGCGAGGAACAGATCCGAGCAGGCTTCAGGGACGGGATCTCCAGCGGCCGCACAAGTCCCTCCACCCACAGGTGACGGGGGTCAGTGAGAGAGTCTCCTTGTCAGGTCAAGGGGGGAGTGGAGTGCCCCCATGGCTCAGGCCCCCTCGGGAGACAGAAGCTGAGGGGCGGCGGCAGACTGGGGCTCCCCAAGCAGGCAGGAGCTTGGATCCATTGTTGAAGGTCTGTGCATAAACTCCCTGAGGGAACTGGGCCCGTGAGGTGGCCCTGCCCCAACCTGAGCATCTGAACTTAATCTCACACTGAATAACAGCCCTGCCCCCGCCCAAAGCCCTGAGGCTGGAAGCAGCATTTGAATCTCAGACCCCAAAGGCTGGCTGGGAGCCTCAGGAGGTGAGGTGGGTGTGAGGAAAATATTCAGAGGTCAAGTCACTGGCTGGGAAAATGCCCAGAAAAGGGAAAAGAAATAAGACTACAGAAGGTTACTTTCTTGGTGAACAGGCATTTCCTCCCTTCCTTTCTGATGAGGAAGATCAATGCTTACCATCAGGCAAAGACACAGAAATCAAGGCTTCTGTGTCCCAGCCCATCCAATGGGCTCAGGCCATGGAAGAGCTCAAAAAGAATTTTGAAAATCAAGTTAGAGAGGTGGAGGAAAAGCTGGAAAGAGAAATGAGAGACATGAAGTCAAAGCATGAACAGCAAATCAGCTCCCTGCTAAAGGAGACCCAAAAAAATGTTGAAGAAAATAACACCTTGAAAACTAGCCTAACTCAATTGGCAAAAGAGGTTCAAAAAGCCAATGAGGAGAAGAATGCTTTCAAAAGCAGAATTAGCCAAATGGAAAAGGAGATTCAAAAGCTCACTGAAGAAAATAGTTCTTTCAAAATTAGAATGCCACAGATGGAGGCTAAGGACTTTATGAGAAAGCAAGAAATCACAGAACAAAGCCAGAAGAATGGAAAAATGGAAGATAATGTGAAATATCTCATTGGAAAAACAACTGACCTGGAAAATAGATCCAGGAGAGACAATTTAAAAATTATGGGACTACCTGAAAGCCATGATCCAAAGAAGAGCCTAGACATCATCTTTCATGAAATTATCAAGGAAAACTGCCCTGAGATTCTAGAACCAGAGGGCAAAATAAATATTCAAGGAATCCACAGAACACCACCTGAAAGAGATCCAAAAAGAGAAACTCCTAGGAACATTGTGGCCAAATTCCAGAGTTCCCAGGTCAAGGAGAAAATATTGCAAGCAGGTAGAAAGAAACAATTCAAGTATTGTGGAAATACAATCAGGATAACACAAGATCTAGCAGCTTCTACTTTAAAGGATCGAAGGGCATGGAACAGGATATTCCAGAAGTCAAAGGAACTAGGACTAAAACCAAGAATCACCTACCCAGCAAAACTGAGTATAATACTTCAGGGGAAAAATTGGTCTTTCAATGAAATAGAGGATTTTCAAGCATTCTTGATGAAAAGACCAGAGCTGAAAAGAAAATTTGACTTCCAAACACAAGAATGAAGAGAACCATGAAAAGGTGAACAGCAAGGAGAAGTCATAAGGAGCTTACTAAAGTTGAACTGTTTACATTCCTACATGGAAAGACAATATTTGTAACTCTTGAAACATTTCAGTATCTGGGTACTGGGTGGGATTACACACACACACATGCACACACGCACACATACATAGAGACAGAGTGCACAGAGTGAATTGAAGAGAATGGGATCATATCTTAAAAAAAATGAAATCAAGCAGTGAGAGAGAAAGATAGTGGGAGGAGAAAGGGAGAAATTGAATGGGGCAAATTATCTCTCATAAAAGAGGCAAGCAAAAGACTCATTAGTGGAGGGATAAAGAGGGGAGGTGAGAGAAAAACATGAAGTCTACTCTCATCACATTCCACTAAAGGAAAAAATAAAATGCACACTCATTTTGGTATGAAAACCTGTCTTACAATACAGGAAAGTGGGGGATAAGGGGATACGCGGGGGAGGGGGAAGATGATGGAAGGGAGGGCATGGGGAGGATGGAGCAATTTGAGGTTGACACTCATGGGGAGGGATAGGATCAAAAGAGAATAGAAGTAATGGGGGACAGGATAGGATGGAGGAAAATATAGTTAGTTCGTCTTATACAACACAACTATTATGGAAGACATTTGCAAAACTACACAGATTTGGCCTATATTGAATTGCTTGTGTTCCAAAGGGAAGGGGTGGAGAGGGAGGGAGGTAAAGAAGTTGGAACTCAAAGTGTTAGGATCAACTGTCGAGTAATGTTCTTGCCACTAGGAAATAAGAAATATAGGTAAAGGGGTATAGAAAGCTATCTGGCCCTACAGGACAAAAGAGAAGATGGAGACAAGGATAGAGAGGGATGATAGAAGAGAGAGCAGATTGGTCACAGGGGCAATTAGAATGCTTGGTGTTTGGGGGGGAGGGGATAAAAGAGGAGAAAATTTGTAACCCAAAATTTTGTGAAAATGAATGTTAAAAGTTAAATAAAAAAAATTTTTTTTGTGAGCATGTTATATATACATACGAAGATGAAAAAATGAGAAAAGAACAGGCAAACTTTAATAAATAATTTCCTACAGCAGATAAAACATCCACAATCATTTACTTTGCTTATTAAATGATGATTTTTTTCTGGCTTAATTGGGCAAAACACAGTTTTAAAGACTTTCATGCAACAAGGTGCTTTCCATGAATGTATAATATCATATAAACTATTTATGCAAGCATAGATGCAAACAGAGAAATAATCCTTTTCTCTTTTCCTCTTTCTTTCTTTCTTTTGGTTGCTATAAAAAAAAATCAGGTCTCCCTATTTTGTTAGTTTGTAAGTAAAATGGTATTCACTGGCCCAGTCCCTCTCTAACATGAATGATTTACCCTCCTCTGTTTTCAACCTGAGCCAGTTTCCCCTTTCTTAGACAACCTGGTCACTCCCTTCACCTGGAGGCTTACTATATTAAAATTTAGTTCAGGTACCCAATTGGTTTAGCCCATTAAGGCTCAAGCCTGTGGGGAGGAGCCAAGATGGTGGAGTAGATAGATATACATATACTAGCTCCTAACCCACAGCCCATAAAATACCTGTAGAGAGAAACTCCCAGTGAGTTCTGAAGCAGCAGAAGCCGCAAGTGGCGGAGTGGAGGAGATCTCTGTTCCAGAGAGACCTGGGGGGCTGTCACGGGGTCCGTTGAGCACCGGACCCCGAGCGGAGCCCAGTGCTGCCTTGGCCACAGGGCACTGGGGGTAGAGGTCCCAGCGGGCTTCAGGGACAGGGTCTCCAGCGGTGAGTCCCTCCACCCACAGGTGCTGGAGGTCAGTGAGAGGGTCTTTTCGGCTTGCCAAGAGGTGAGCAGGGTGTCTCCTTGGCTCGGGCCCCCTTGGGAGGCAGCAGCAGAGGCAGCAGCAGACAAGGGCTTCCAAAGCAGGCAGGAGCTCAGATCCATTGTTGAAGGTCTCCACATAAACCCCCTGAGGGAACTAAGCCCTGTGGTGGCCCTGCCCCAACCTGAGCACCTGAACTTATTCTCACACTGAATAGCAGCCCCGCCCCCACCGAAAGCCCTGAGGCTGGGAAGCAACATTTGAATCTCAGCTCCCAAGCACTAGCTGGGTGGATCTGGAGGCAAGGTGGGTATGAAGAGGAGCAACTGGCTAGGAAAATGCCCAGAAAAGGGAAAAAAAATAAGACCATAGAAGGTTACTCTCTTAGTGAACAGATATCTCCTCCCATCCTTTCAGATGAGGAAGAAAAATGCTTACCATCAGGGAAAGACATAGAAGTCCAGGCTTCTGTATCCCAAACATCCAAAATAAATATTCAATGGGCTCAGGCCATGGAAGAACTCAAAAAGGATTTTGAAATCAAGTTAGAGAGGTGGAGGAAAAACTGGGAAGAGAAATGAGAGAGATGCAAGAAAAGCATGAAAAGCAGATGAACACCTTGCTAAAGGAGACCCAGAAAAAAATGCTGAAGAAAAGGCTCAAGTTTGACAGATACACCAATCTCAGCCTCTGCCATAACTGAAATTATAAGTGTATGTCATCATGCCCAATGAGAAATAACCTCTGTTCAATGATACTCAAATTGAATATTAAGTAATTTTTTTTTTACCAGAGATCTTCACCATTACATGAAAGATGTTCTCTGTCAAGTCTACATGGAAGAGAGATTTCTTACAAATGAATGAGAGCTTCCAGATATTCCTGTTGGGAGGGAAAGGGGTGTGTGAAATTGTGCTGACTATATCAAACCCCAAAATAATATGAGGCTACCCCTAAGAAACACATAATCACTCAAAAAGATTAACTTAACAATTCACACCCAAAAAGCTAAATAGACCAAAAAAGCCTACTATCTATAATATAGCATTTACTTTAGTGGAAAATATATTGACTAAATCTATCAGCTGATATAACTTGGATGGACAATGAGGTGAACCAAAAACCAAATGGGGAAAAAAGGGCAAGTTGAATGACATTTGAAAAATCACACATTTTTTTTTTAAACCTAGGCTCCTCCCTAAAGCTGAAATACAAATTTTTAAACACCATTTTTATATTAAATTGGTTTGAATCATAAAATCCCATGATCCCTACAGAATCAAGATAGAATGAAATGCAAGGCAATGGAGAAATGCCTGACAGGCATAAATAGACTAAAATATTTTAGCAGTTATTACCTATATATGAAAAGTAGTGTAAAGGTAATAGGTCAAAAATGTATGATTAGGAAAGTAGGGGGAGGGGTCACCAATAGGGCAAAGAAAAGGCAGAAACTCACCTGACTTCTCCCCCAAGACCCTCCAAAAAATTTTAAATAATGCCTCAAAACAAATTCTGGAGCAGCAAAACTCACAAAAGGATGGGGACGAAGCAATTTTCTAGCCCAAGACAATTTAGAAGATAAGCTCTTGTCTCTTGCACCAGGATGAGATTGGAATGCAGCCAGCACAGACCACACCCCAGCAAACAAGCAGTAGGCCTTGAATCAGTGGCAGTAGTGGCAATTTCAAGACCTCTTAGCCCACAGATAGGAAGGGGATCAGACAACCAGTCAGAAGGAAGTCCTTTGCTGGCACCAGGAGCAAGATTCTGTTGCATTATCCATACTTAGACTGAGGTCACAGTACTGGGTCTCAGTACAAGGGCAAAGAGGAGCCCTAGAGTTTGCAACCACAGGGGAGCTGTGACCCTCATCACAGTTTCAGGGATGAAAAGAGTGCTTGTGGTCTCTCACAGACCAGAACATAGGTGAGGACAGTAACAAGCACACCTCTCCCTAGGTCACACCATCTTGGAAGAATTGAAAACTTATAGGCCCTAGAATTACCTCTGAAAACAACTGAAACCTAAAGCTTGGAACTGTATCCCTTTCACTCTGGAAGTAGAGCCTCACTTTAGCATAAAGTTAAAAGGCAAGAAATAGCTTGGAAAAATCAAAAGACAGCAGACAAAGACCTTGACTGTAGAAAATTACTATGGTGACAGGGAAGATCAAAACACAAACTCAAAAGAAAATAACAAAATCAAAACTGCAACACCCAAAGCTTCAAAGAAAAGTATGGATTGGTCTTGGGTCATGGAAGAATTCAAAAAGAATTTAAAAAATCAGGTAAGAGATATAGAGGAAAAATTTGGAAGATGATCAAGAGTGATGCAAGAAGTTCATGAAAAAGCAGTCAACAGCTTGGTAAAGAAGACACACAAAAAAAGGAAGAAAATGACGCCTTAGAAAAACAGACTAGGCCAAATGGAAAAAGAAGTATAAAAATTAAATGAAGAGAAGAATACATTGAAAAGCAGAGCTGGTCAAATGGAAAAGGAGAATAAAACAAAGCTCATAAAAAAATAGTTCCTTAAAAATTAGAATTGGGTAAATGAAAGCTAATGACTTCATGAGATATCAAGAAAAAATAAAAGAAAATCAAAAGAAGAAAAAAAGAAGAAAATGTGAAATAACTCATTGGAAAAACAACTGACCTAGAAAATAGATCCAGGGGAGATAATTTAAGAATTATTGAACTACTTGAAAACTATGATCAAAAAAAGGAGCCTAGATATCAGAAGCAGAGGACAAAAAAACTGAAAGAATCCATCTATCACCTGCTCAAAAAGATCCCACAATAAAAATTCGCAGGAATATTATAGCCAAATTCCAGAGCTCCCAGGTTAAGAGAAAATATTGTATGCAGTCAAAAAGAAACAATTCAAATATCATGGAGCCACAGTCAGGATAACAAAAGATATAGCAATTTTCATATTAAAGGATCAGAGGGCTTAGAATATGTTATTTTGGAGGTCAAAAGAGCTAAGATTACAAACACGATTTGCTATCCAGCAAAACAAAGTATAATTCTTTAGGGGAAAAATGGAAATTCAATAAAATAGAAGACTTTCAAGCATTCCTGATGAAAAGATCAGAACTAAGTAGAAATTTTGACTTTCAAATACAAAACTCAAGAGAAGCATAAAAAGGTAAATAGGAAAGCGATTCAATAAGGTTAAACTGTTTACATTTCTACATAGGAAAATGGTACTTGTAATCCCTAAAACTTTCTCATTATTAGGACAGTCAAAGGACTATACATTGACAGAGGGCATGGGTATGAGTTGAACATGATGGGTTGATTATCTAAAAAAATAAACTTAAGTTAAGGGGTGAGGCAGTAGAATGTACTGGGATAAGGGGGAAAGGAGAGGTAGAATGGGATAAATTATCTCACATAAAAGAAGCAAGAAAGAGCTTTTATAGTGGAGGGGAAGATGAAGGAGGGACCTGGGGAAAGCTCACTCTCATAAGAATTGACTCAAAGAGGAAATAACCCATATTCAATTAGATATAGAAATCTATCTTACCATACAGGAAAATAGAAGGGAAAGGAAATAGGAGCAGGGGGAAACATAGAAGGGAGAGTGCCTTAGGGGAAGTAAAAGTGAGAAGCAAAACACTTTTGTGAATGAACAGGGTGAAAGGACAGAGAGAGTAAGAGAGATGGAGGAAACAGGATGGAGGGAAATGCATAGTTAGTAACCATAACTGTGAGAAAAAAATTACAGCAAGTTTCTGTGATAAAGAACTCATTTCTCACATATATGGGAAAATGAGTCAAATTTATTTTTATAAAAAGAACCATTTCTCAAATGATGTGGTCAAAGATATGAATAGGCAGTTTTCAGATAAAGTAACCAAATGTATCTACAGTTGTATGAAAAAAATTCTCTAGATCACTATTAGAGAAATGCAAATGAAAACAAATCTGGAGGAACCATCCCATACCTATTAGACCGGATAATATGACAGAAAAGGAAAATGACAAATGTTTCAGAGGATGTGGGAAAATTGAGACACTAATGCACAGCTGGTGATGTTGTATACTAATTCAAGCATTATGTAGAACAACTTGGAACTGTGCCCACAGGGCTATAAAACCATGCTTACCTTTTGACCAAGCAATAACACTACTAAGTCTGTATCCTAAAAAGACTAAAAAAAATGAAAAGGACCTATATGTACAAAAATATTTATAGCAGCTTTTTTACTAATGGCAAAGAAATGCTGAACAAGTTGTTGTATATGATAGTGATGATATAATTTTGTTCTATAAGAAATGATGAACAACATGCTCTCAGAAAAACCTGCAAGGACTGACATGGACTGATGCAAAGTGAAATGAGCTGAGCCAGGAAAATATTGTATACAGTAACAGAATATTGTACAATGATCAACTGTGAACAACTTAGCTATTTTCAGCAATATCATGATCCAAGACCATTCTGAAGGAAAATGCTATCCATCTCCAGAAAAAAGCTGATGGAGTCTGAATGCAAATAAAAGCATATTTTTTCTTTATATTTTTTTCCTTTTTTTGTCTATGTTTTCTTTGGCAATATATTATGGAATGTATTTTTCATGACTGCATGTGTGTAATGCATGTCAAATTGCTTGCTTTTTCAATGTGGGGGGTGGGGAAAGAGGAAGGGAAAGAATTTGAAGCTCAAAATTTTTTTTACAGTTGTTGCTAAAAATTGCTTTTACGTGTAGTTTAGGGGAAAATAAAATACTGAATTTTTCAAAAAGAGAAAAAGGGGACAGTCTTTTAGAAAATACAAGGAGCAGCATGTAGATAGCCCAAGTGACATGTTGTCACCCATGGAATGTCAAAAGACTGAGCAGACAACATCCAGCACATTGAGTAGATCAGGGGAGAGGAACCTCCAGTCTGGAGATTACATGTGGCCCTTTAGGTTCTCAAATGTGGCCCTTCAGTCAGGTTCCCTACCCCTGGGGTAGATCATCTAGGGAGGATATCGACAAGAATTGTTTCAGACATGTATGTACTGTAATATATACCATTAGAAGAAGTACCATATCAGTTAGATTGCAGATACATTCACGTATCCGTTTCTTCTGACCTTCACAAGCACCCCTGGCAAAGTTACTGTGTATGTTGTTATCCTTCTTACACAAAGGTTAAATGACTTGCCCATGAATCACCCAACTACTCATTGTTGGTAATGGAATTAGAGGTTGGAATTCAAAACCAGATCACTGCTGTCCTGAAGTCCAACACTCTATTCTGTTACACCATTTCCTAGACATTAGAGAGCTATCTATTTATCTACATAAAATCTACTGGCTATTTAATATCTTCTTCATAGTAGGACTGATTGTGAAGAGGATACATATAAAATTCCACTTTTCTTTAGAGCAACTCAAAATGGTTTTCAGAAGCATTAAAACACATCTAAGAGGATC
Organism: Notamacropus eugenii; assembly: GCF_028372415.1. NCBI lineage: Eukaryota > Metazoa > Chordata > Mammalia > Diprotodontia > Macropodidae > Notamacropus > Notamacropus eugenii. Next base: position 231,176,981 of record NC_092875.1, on the reverse strand, counting down.
TATATCTAAAATAAGACTATTTCCAGTTGAAGAAATCAAAGCTCCTTTAAGGTGTTTTGTACAATCACTGTACTGCCAGTTCCCTTTAAAGCTGATCATATTGATCTGTAATATACTTTGTTTCAGTCAGTATAATGTACCTAGTTTTGTAGCACATAAGGAAGTGAAAGAAAAATGGGTTTGGATCGTAATGACATGTAACAGTCTGAATTAATAATGTATATTTGGTCAATCCCTGATACCCCAAAGGCCATCTTTCTAACTTTAATGTTTCAGATAACCATCTATATGTTTCAGACTTACCACTCTTGTCCTAATGCATCTGCCAAACACATTAATATTTAAATATTCAAAACTAGAGCATCAACAGAAAATGTGACAGATTTACAGTTGGAGGTTTTCCCTTAGTTACTCACTGATATAGACATGTGTTAGAGAATTCAAGGAAACCACACACATTTCACCTGGAGAAAAAGACAAGATGAAAGATCTTCACTTACACCAATTATCCAAGCTAAGTGGTACAGTAGTGGACAAAATCCTAGACTAGGAGTGAGGAAGATGTGAATTCAAATCCTGTCTCTGATACTAATTGACTATGTGACCCTGAGCAAGTCATTTATCCTCTTCTGTAAAGTGCAGTTGTGAAGATCAAAGGTGATAACATAAGTAAAGGGCTTTGAAAACATTAAAGTGCTTACTGTATAAATAAATTACATATATACATATTATTATGATTATATTGTTTGTCTAAATCAAAATAGTCACTACATTTTAAAATGCAAATAAAATTTTACTGATGTTATTCAAGAAGAGAAAAAGATTCTCTTCTTATTTTCTTTCCAAAAATTTTCCTATGGTTTTTCCTCTTTTCTGAAGATACAAAATAGATTATTTTCAACTTGATCTTTTTATAAAACATTTTCACAGGAAATTTAGAAAAGGGGTGTTAAGTAAATGTGAATAAACTAATGATACAATGACAGATCAGTCACATTAGAGAAGCTTTATGTATGGACCCAACAACAGATTACTTTTGCTGTATAAAGACCAGCCCTAAAGAAGTTCAGAAAGGTTTACTACCACAAGCTTCACTATGAAGTGATCCAATTTTTTTCAGCTATAGGAAATAATAAAGATCATCTACTAAGATGTGAAAAGATTATATCAGTGGAAGCAGATCTGTACTGATTGAATCATGAACTCTTGAAGTAATAAATGTATGTACATGGCTACCTATCAACAGGACAGTAATAGCATGGAAAATCACTAAGCTGACTGCCTTTGAGTCTTCTCAGTGAAGGGAATGTGAATGGGACTAAACCAGGCAAAAGTATGTTTGATACCTAGTCCAAATCAATTCACACAAATCAGATGCTTATAATCTTGTTTGGTTGGTTGGTTTGGGATTTTTTTCTGTTTTGTTGCTGAGTTTGTTGTTGTTGTTGTACAGCAATCAGCACATCAGAAATTCCTTAACTCTCCAAATCTAATTTCCCTTCATCTCTAATGAACCAGAGTGAGATATGCAATGAAGTCTGGCAAAAGATGTTTGACCACGTGGTCTTCATGGCTTGACATATGTATTAAGTCTTCAAAGCCTTCAAGCAGAGGGGACAGAGAGCACCAGAGAGTGAGGATAACAATCTAAGTTAAGGGGGGGGGGGGAAGTAGGTGCTCTAGAAATGTTGAATGAATGAAATGAGTGCCAAGAATAAACAAGACCTCTGTACCACTGACTACTTGTGTTCTACAGCCCAGAAATATGTGTACACTAACTGTGTCAGGGGCCTGTATTCTAGTGGATTGAGTTAACATGCTTGCCTGTTCTGCTTCCCCGGAGGTCCTGTGAAAGGACCAGGGCAGCCCACACAAAGCAGATGCTGTTTTAGTGAACCAGGGGATCACAACCCCAAGCAATTTACAAATTTCCTTGGAATTTCTTAGATGTGTGTGTATGTGTGTTTGATTTCTCCAAAAGACCATCTATTATACCTTGCACAGCAACTTGTAATCAGAGTGTATTTCAGATCACAACCCATCATCATTCAAGGGAAAGCCCTTAAAAATTGCTTTATGAGCATAAAAAGCACCCATACCAGAATATTTCTAATTCTGAAATGTGATCTTCCCAATGGCATAATCTTCATTATTTCAGATTTAGTCACCAGTCTCAGAAGGAGAGATCAAAGAAGCCACTAAAGAGCTTCCTGCAAAACGATCAGATCTCAAATGGATTCATAAACTTCTCGTACCCCATTTTTATAAAACAAGATATGTCTGTATTATGTAGATGGTTTCAAGACAAAGTCAAAGACAGCAGACTACTAGCTCCTTCTTCAAAGCAGCTAGCTAGCTAGATGATGACCATCTCTAAAACAAGTAAAGACAAAGTGAGAAAGAAAACAAGAGCTACTAAATGCCAATCAAAATGCCTATAGAGAAATGTACTTGTATATCCAAAAAGTATGCATAATGACAAGGAGGATACATGCAATATGAGGGAAGTTTAATGTTGAGAAAACTAGTCACTAAATCTTATCAACAGTACAAAAAAAAATAAAGGTTACATAATCCATATCTTTAAAAGCAGAGAAAGCTTCTGATAAAACAACCTCACTTATTTTAAATATAACAAATGTTTTACATATATTTAAATATTATTAAATGTATTTTAAATACAATAATAAAGTTATCTTTCTACAATATGTTATATCTGAAACCATGAGACAGATAGATGATAGACAGAGATACATACATACATTGTTGATGTTTGTCCTTTGTTCTGGAATAGGACTGATGACATCAGCAGGGTGATGTCTTGACTTGCAAGTAAATTGGATTTAAGTAAAGCAGAGCTGTGCAAGTCATCAGACTCACTCTCTACTCCAGAATCACTAGAGTCCAGTGACAAGATGTCAGTCAGGACAACTGGAGATGGCCCCAGATGCAGTGGGAGACCTTGGTCTTTTGAAGCTAGGATCTTTCCCAGGTCTCAGTATGTCTGAGGCAATGCCCATTCAGTGATTAAGGCTAGGTAAGAAATGGGGCAAAAACTGGCCTACTTTGCCTTCATAAAAAAATCAATTTGAAAGGGGAAGACCCTCAGAGTTTCTGACCAGAACAGAAACAATTGCTAGCCACATACATACACACATACATACATACATACATACATACGTACATATGGTATTTATTAAACACTTATTATTTGCCAGGAACTATGCTAGATGATGTGGATACAAATGTAAACAAAAAGGTAGTCCTGACTCTCAAGATATTTGCACTGTAAGGTGAGGGGGAAGAGAAGACAAAATATATAGAGCTTGATACCAGAGGGATGGAAATGAGGCATGCTGCCAATGAGAAGATGAAGAAGCCTGGAGAGGGAATTGAATGAAAGGAAGCATGGCCCCTGATGAAATAATGGCCAAGGTATGGATTCATCAGTAAGGAGACGGGGCTACAAGGCAGAGGTGGTTCCCTGGAAGGTGAATAACTCAGACTTAACCATCAAAAAGTTCCTAAAAGGACAGTGCCTTACACATGGAAATCTAATGAGATTTTTTTTTCTGTTCTGGTGAGGGGTGGGAAGGAAGCTAGCTAGGATGCAGAGAAGTTTTTAGAGGGTAAATCAAACTAGAAGTGTAATGAACATAGCTATAACCCCTTGTGAAACTGCATATAAAATGATGTATATTAACAAAACACTATAGACAATTGGAATGGCAGTTATAGAACTCAGAAAAAAAGTAAACTGAATCATAATCACCATTATCCACCCCATCCATTGCTTGTGTAAATCTTTTTCTTCTTCATAATCCTGGGGTGTAAGTAATACAAATATTATTATTTACGTTATAAAAATAAGGAAATTTAGAATCAGAGAGTTTGTCTTGCCTATGATCATATACTTAGAGTATCAGACAAAGGGCAGTGCTTTTTCTACATTAATGTTGCATATTAAGAGAAAAGATGATGGCAATTTCCTCAGCTGAATACATTTGAAATGCTGTGTTGAGTTCTCAGTGCCATATTTTAGTCAAATCAAAGATTCAAGTCAACAACCATTTACTAAATATTTCCAGGCACTATAGACTAAGCAGCTGGGATACAAATAGATGCCAGAAGAAAAACAGTAAATGCCATTCTATTGGAGGAAGAACAGACATAAAAGGAAGGTGAAAAGAGGAAGGGAGTAGTCATGTCAGGGCAGAGTAGAAAAAGAAATCCAAAATCAGGAGCTGGCCAGAGAGGAAAGGAGTGAATATGACTGACCTGAGGGCATTTTTTTGAAAACAGAGATTCCGGAAGGAAACAACCAATCAAAGGAAGTTGCCACAGGGGCAGAGGAATCTCCTAGATTAACAAAGCTGCTGGAGCTTGGTGGTTAAGGCATCTTCTAGGATCAAAAAGTGACGAGCACAATGGAGAAAGAAATCTGGAAAATCAGGAATGGGGGTCCTGAGAGGAAAGAAGTTTATAAACTGTAGAAGACAAAAGAGATCATGAAGGCACTTAAAACCATCTCATGTGAGGGTTGAAGGTTTGAACAAGCTCATTTTTTTATTTACTGGGGGGAAAAAGATGAATTAGAAGAGATACACAAGCTATCTTCAGATATTCACATGACTTGTGAGTAGAAAAAGAAAGAAATTTGCTTTGCTTGACCCAAAGAAAAGAATTAGAAATAATAGGTGGAAGATGAAGAGGAGTTTGGGGCTCATTATAAATGAAACTTTCTTTTAACAATTAATGATCTTTTTTTGGTAAAAGCTAGACAATTGCAGAGGACCAATGCTGATGTGGTCCAGAATGTGAGGTACTGTTCAGGTTTTACTTGACACTTGTATTAACATGAGCAGCTAGCTTTATCAGGACAATTGGCTCACCATCCCCCCTCTTGATATGCATGGATGAGAACATCCTGACCTTGCAAGTGCACCCCAAGACTGTGCCTCCCTTAGGTTGTCTCACCAGGAGGAACTAGATTAGGGAGTATAAGAAATAATCTAAAAATGTTCTCATGGGAATGACCTTGGTTGTTTGAATGTTCTCACAATGAACAATTCTATTTGTTTGGCTGTAATAACCTATATAAATCTTAGCTATCCAGTTAATAAAGGAGCACTGTCCTTTACAACTCTTCGCCTGGCCCTGTGTCTACTTTTCTTTCACGATCTCTCAGCAATCACAATTGGCAGCCCCTGTAGCCAGCCCATGGTAGACAGTCTTTTGCTGAGAATGTTGTATAGGGAATTTCTGTTCAGATATAAATTACTTTCTTTTTTATATATTTTAGAAAAAGATATATTGATGTGTTTTGTTTTTACATTACAAACATTTATATATTACCTCCGGTCTGAGATCTCCTTTATTTATTTATTTATTTTTAGTGTTCCACAATCACTACCATACAACTTAGACTTTTTCTTTCTCTCCTTCCCCCTCCCTCTCCCCTACCTACCCTTTCCCTCTCAAAGACAGCATACAATTTTATATAAGTTCTACACATACATTCCTATTAAATATATTTTCACCATAGTCATGGTGTATAGAAAAGTTAAAATGAATGGGAGAAATCATATAACAAACCAAAACATAATACAAAAGAAAATGATCTGCTACAACCTGTGATTGAATTCCACAATTCTTTCTCTGGATGTGGAAGGCATTTTGCCTAAAAAGACCATTGGGAATTTTTTAAGTCCTTGCATTGCAATGAAGTTCTAAGTCTACCAGGAAAAACCTCACACTCTGTGGTTGTTGCTGTGTACAAAGTTCTCCTGGTTCTGCTCCTTTCACTCAGCATCAGATCACATAAGTCTTTCCAGGCCTCTCTGAAGTCTTCCTGTTCATCATTTCTTATAACACAATAGTATTCCATTACATTCATGCACCATAATTTATTCAGCCATTCCCCAACTGATGGGCATTCCCTTGATTTCCAGTTTTTGGCCACCACAAAGAGTGCTGCTATAAATATTTTTGTACATGTGGGATCTTTTCCCATTTTTATGATCTCTTGGGGATACAGTCCCAGAACTGGTATTGCTGGGTCAAAGGGTATGTACAGTTTTGTAGCCCTTTGGGCATAGTTCCAACTTGCTCTCCAGAATGGTTGGATAAGCTCACAGCTCCACCAACAATGAATTAGTGTTCTAACTCTTCCACATCTCCTCCAACCTTTATCATATTCCTGTTCTGTCATGTTAGCCAATCTGATAGACATGGTATGGTATCTCAGAGTTGTTTTGATTCGCACCTCTCTAATCAATAGTGATTTAGAGCATTTTTTCATATGACTATATATATCTTTAATTTCTTCCTCTGAAAACTGCCTGTTCATATCCTTTGGCCATTTATCAATTGGGGAATGACTTGTATTCTTGTACATTTGACTCAGTTCTCTATATATTTTAGAAAGGAAGCCTTTATCACAGATACTAGTTGCAAAAATTCTTTCCGAGTGTTCTGCTTCCCTTCTAATCTTGGTTGCATTGGATTTGGTTGTGCAAAAACTTTTCAGTTTAACGTAATCAACATTATCCATTTTGCACTTCATAATGCTTTCTATCTCTTCTTTAGTCAAAAATTCTTCCCTTCTCCATAAATCTGATAAATACACTATTTCTTGCTCCACTAATTTGTTTATGGCATCACTCTTTATACCTAGATCAGACCAAGGAGAAATCAGATAGGTAGAAAGACTAGGAAAAAGTAGTGTCACAAAAACCTAGAAATAGGAAAATATCAAGGAGATAAGGGTAATCAATAGTACCACAGCTTGAAGAATCTGTCTCCTTTTCTAAGACTTACAAGTTGGACCATATGATTGCTAAGGTCCAGGGATGGGGAACCTACAGCCTCAAGGCTACATGTAGCCTTCTTGATCCTCCCGTGAGGCCCTTTGACTGAATCCAAACTTCACAGAACAAATCCCCTTACCAAAAGATTTGGATTCAGTCAAAGGACCACACATGAGGATATAGAAGGTCACATGTGGCCTTGAGGACACAGGTTCCCCACCCCTGCAGGTCCCTTTCAACTCTTAAGTCCTCTGATCCTATCTTTCTTAACTATGTTATCATGGCAACAATAGCCCTTTAAATTAAGTAGCATAGGTATTATTAATTTCTCCATTTTATGGCAGAAAAAAATTGAGCTTTCAACTTATTTGGTCACAGACAGATGTCTAGTAAGTGACAAGGCTGAGACTTGAACCTAGAGCTTCCAAATCAGTCCAATACTTTTTCCAATACATCAAGTCATCTTTCTTAAACAAGTTTTAAGCTCCATTCCAACCCTAAAGTTCTGATCCTAGGGATGAAGTTCTGGAAGATGAATTTGTCAAGATTTTAATAATCAAAAATACCTGAAAACAAATAGTGTCATACACATGGAAATTTACTTTAAAAAAAAACTAATAGTTTTTAATTATATGTAAAGACAATTTTTAACATTCATTGTTTATAAAATTTTGAATTCCAAATTTTCTCTCTATCTTCCTACAATCCACCCTCCCTAAGAAGGTGAGCAATTTGATATAGGTTATATAACACATGCAAATTTAATGATTTTTTTTCTGCTCTGGGCATGGAAGGATTAGTTTAATTGTGTCAGTATAACAAGTGGGGCCTTTGAAGTATGTTTGGTTCACCTATCATCAAGGCATCCCTAAGGGAGCTTGCCTGGGTATGCCCAGATCTCCTAAAATGGAGATTGAAAGAGATGGAGAATGAATGAGCGAAGCTTCCTTTGTTTGCCTGCAGAACTGGAACAGATTGATCTTTAAAACTAGGGAAACTGAGAAGGTCGAACTCCTGTCTCTTTGCTGTTGAGTCCAGAGGCCAGAGATCATAGCTCACCCACAGTTCAGGTGGCATGAACTGAACCAGTGAGAGGGGAAGGGCTTTTTTCCCCTGCTCTTCCTCCCTTTTATCCCAGGCTCCCCAAAAATGGATCTGGGGGTAAGGGATTCTGAGATGTTTAACCTTCTCAGTTTCAGGTGCCAGCAGGGATCCCCACCAGAACTAGAAATGTGAGTTATACCAACTTTGGAGTCTGTATTCCAGGGGAAATATTGCAGGCAGACAACCCATCAGGAGATCCCAGAGAAGCCAAGATGCCTAGGACTGGAACCAAAAGGGTCTTTGGATTTGGAACGAAGACTGTGTTCAATAGGAACCAACCCAAAGAGTACACCTAATTTCCTTCACCTCCTCAGAAATTGAGGTGGTAGAAGAAGGAAGGGGGATTAAGGCTCCCATGTCTTGGGGCAATAAGTTTGTACATATGTGACTGTATCTTTTAAAGTTAATATTCCTTAGTAAAAGCTAATTTGACTATTAGTAGTTAAATGAAGCTTGAGTGGAGGGGACCACCCTATACAACTGAGGGAACACTATTGGAGGAGGCTGAAGTCCTTTGCAGAAAGCCTAGATGCCTCAAAACCCTTTAAAAGTATTGTGGAACCTTGGAGGGGAGAGAGAAGTGAAATTTAAGATACTTGGCCTTCAAGCAGTGGGACCCAGGGTGACTAATGCATCAGCAAAACATTCTTGTTTGTCCAATAATGTTCTTTCCTTTATCCTTAACCTAGTAAAATCTGTGACTATGTAACTAGATACTAGCTAAGACTAGGAAATAGTTAATAAAACAGTTTCTAAGGATTTCTGGTAGGTAAAGAAGCTGATATAAGCACATAATGTTCAAATAATGACTTAAGTCCACAATCTACTACTCCACTAAGAATCAGGATGCCAGCTTCAGCCTGGATACTTACTTAAAAAGATAAGTCACTCAGCCTTTCAAAGTCTCCAGTTCTTCATCAGTAAAATGGGCAGAATAAATCCTACTTAACTCTCAGGCCTGTTATGACTAACAAATGAGATAATGTGTGTGGAAATTGCTTTATAAACTATAATATGTTATACAAAGGTAAGATACTATTAATATTAACCCTAGTAAAGATATATGATAATGTTCTTATCAAACATTAAGACTATATCATTAAATGGATAACTATATCCTTTAATTCAATAAACATTTATTTAAAGCAAAGGTTCTTAACCTAGGGTCTATGAACATTTAAAAAAAATATTATTGATAACTATATTCCAATAACGTTGGCCTCCATTGTAGTTTTATCATTTTATTTAATATATTTAAAAACATGCTGAAAAGGGATCAATAGAGTTCACCAGACTACAAATGGGGTCCATGATACAAAAAAAAGTTAAGAATGTACCTTAGAGCCTACTATTAGTAAGGCATTATATTAGGCATAGGGAAATGCAAAGATAAAAGTTATTCAGTCTTTGACTTGAAGAAGTTTACATTTAATTAGGGAGTAGGGAGTGTAGCAGTAACATATACATTTTTGGACATGGATAATGCAAGAATTTCTTTTCCTTGAACATGCCTATTGCAAGGAAATTGTTTATTTTATTTTATTGGGAGGATAAAGGCATGTTGATGGATTGGAAAGAACTTTTTTTAAAAAAATAAAATAAAACGATTTTTCCCTAATAAACGATCTAAAGATAAAAAGCAAAAATTAAACTTTTTTCCAAAATATCAGCAATAAAAGCAAAATGAAACCACAGACTAACCGTAAGTGTGACCTCGAAGAAGTCAGTTGCCTATCTATCCATACACAATCAGACTGTTGGCCCTTCTCTCCTCAGCCCCAGTCTATGCTTCCAATCATGGAATAGCCTGAAGGATCTATGCACCCAGAAGAATCAGTCCAGTCTGAAGTCCCCACTAGGAATTCCCCTCCAATATGTGAATCACTCGCTGCACTTGAATCTCCTAGAAGACCAGTCTGATCTTTATCATTGTGGAGGACTCTAAGTACTCATTCTCCTGGAGTCAAATAAAACTCCTAGAAGCTGAAACAATTTGCCTTTTTAAGGATCCCCCAGCAGCAAATACCTCTAGGTGTGACTGTGGGCTTTCTCCCAGGCTTTTCTTAATGTCTGTGACAGCCATATACTGAAGCCCCAACAATTTTTCTCTGAAGTTCCTTATCAATCTTAAAAGTACCAGGGGTTAAACTGTTACGAAAAGTGGAACTCTCCCTTCGTTCTCATTGGAACTGACATCTGGATCCAAAATTAGCTAGAACATTAGCACCTTCAATGTGATACTGACACTGCAGGTAGGAATGGTAGGGACTTGCCTAGATAGAATCACACAGGGATCTGCTGGGGAGGGGAGGATGCAACTAAGAACACTTTTTAATATTACTTTTGCCAAATGTGCATACTTTAAAAATAATAAATGTTATTTATATTTTTTGTTTTTATATCAAATAAACATAGCTCTCCATGTCAAATATTAGCTTTATATTACTCAAGTTATTGCTTATTCATAGGATCATAAGTGAAAGGCTAGAAAGTACTTTATAGGGGATGAATAGGAGGCAGAGTGGATAGAGTACTAGCCCTGGATTTAGGAAGACTTGAGTTCAAACATGACCTCACACAAATATTTGACACTTACTAGGTGTGTGACCCTGGGCAAGTCACTTAACTCTAATTGCCTACAGAAAGGAAAGAAAGAAAGAAAAGATGAAGGAAGGAAGGAAGGAAGGAAGGAAGGAAGGAAGGAAGGAAGGAAGGAAGGAAGGAAGGAAGGAAGGAAGGAAGGAAGGAAGGTAAGGAAGGAAGGAAAGAAGGAAGGAAGGAAAGGAGGAAGGAAGGAAGGTAAAGAAGGAAGGAAAGAAGGAAAAGAAGGAAAGAAGGAAGAAAGGAAAAAGGAAGGAAGGAAGGTAAAGAAGGAAGAAAGGTGAAGAAGGAAGGAAGGAAGGAAAGAAAGAAAGAAGGAAGGAAGGAAGGGAAGGAAGGAAGGAAGGAAGGAAGGAAGGAAGGAAGGAAGGAAGGAAGGAAGGAAGGAAGGATGGAAGGAAGGAAGGAAAGAAAGAAGGAAAGAAGGAAGGAAGGAAGGCAAAGAAGGAAGGAAGGAAGGAAGGAAGGAAGGAAGGAAGGAAGGAAGGAAGGAAGGAAGGAAGGAAGGAAGGAAGAAAAAAGGAAGGAAGGAAGGTAAAGAAGGAAGGAAGGAAGGTAAAGAAGCAAGGAAGGAAGGAGGGAGGGAAGTTCAACTCCTTCCTCTTAGAGTGAAGAAACTGTGTCTTCCTAGTTGAGGCAGTATGGTCATGTAGATATTGAATAAGCAAAACCTGAATTAAAATCCTGTCTTAGGTACTTTTGGATTGTGGGATCTCAAGGAATTTGTTGGGCCTTTGTTGGTATTCATCTGTAAAATGGGAAACAGAATAATAAAAGCATTTCATCTCCCTGGACTGCTATGAAAATGAAATGAGGTTAAGTAAAGCTCTTTACAAATTTTAAAGTTCTTTATAAATGTTAGCTTCAATATTATTATTATACTGTTATATATATTATAATATTATTATTATAAACTCTACGTAGCCCAGGCATTGATTTTTCCCTAATCACCACTTGCCACAATATCTGCCAGTTGTGTTAAGGCCACTTTACTCAGAAATTCCATCATCACCCAGATCCAACCATAAAACTATCTACTTCAGTGCAATGGGAATATCTTCCCACATAAAAGCTTGGAACTCACAGTAAAAACTCAGGCTCAGAGGTGATGAAATCTGAATGTGTTACATCCAAATGCCAACATTTGCAGAGGACAAACAGTGTTTACAACTTTCTGGAACCAGCCCAATCTATGATGACATTTCACAATAACAAAGGCATTTTTCCCCTCACATCAACAAGTTCAATTAAAAAGAAAAGATCAATTTGGTTTATGAGGTGTGAGCAAAGAGTAACTGCTGTTCTGGACTGGAAGGTCATAAGTGAATCCACTTGGGAAGACAACTGAATTCTTCTGGGGCACCCAAGACTAGAGGAACTCAGACTAAAAGGTTTCAGTTTTACCATGCACCTTCCATCGACCTTTCAAATCAGAATAGTTCATTGATATTTGCAAGGGATAAGAACTGCAAATAGAGAAACAAGGCTGATGTTGAAGGATATCAATCATCATTGCCAAGAAGATAGCTTAGGGAATTTGAAGATCTACATGGAAAGGCAAAGAATCCAGAATAAGGGAAATGACAGTCCCAGAGATTGATGCCCTTCTCAGACCACATCTGTGTCCAGTTTGGGGTGTTATACTTCAGGTATCAATCAATCAACAAACATTTATTATCTCCCATGTATTAGAAAGAAAACCAGCATTTTTAAGTACCTACTTTATGCCAGACACTATGCTGCTGCTATTGTTGTTGTTTGTCCTTCATTCTTGAAAAGGACCATGACATAAGGAAGATGAGGCTATGTATAGCGCCAACATGATATTCATAGTGCCTACAGCAGCCATGAATATCCCAGCACAGTTCTGAATCACAAAATATGGCAGACTCTCCATATGGAAGACAGAACCAAAACATTTATTTAGATACCAGAAAGCAAAATCCATCATAGTAACAAAAACCTATACACAATAACAATGCAGGGAACAACACTGTCCCCAAGCCTTTCCCTTGCTAGACTTCCCACAAACCAGCTCCATTAAACAAATCATAAGTAGACTCCCTTAAACAAAATCACAAACAAGCTCTTTCACTCACACTTGCCAGCTGCCTGCTTGCCTGCAATCTTCCTAGCTCTGACTACTCTCTAACCAAATTTCCTCTCAGCTCTGCTCTAGCTCTGCCTCTTCCTGTTCCACCTATTCAGCAAGCTTCTTCCTCCACAGGCTCCATGTGACTCTGACTTCCATTTGACTCAAGCAGGTAACATGGGCCTGTTAATGAATGGGAAAAGTCTTCCCATTTAAATTACCATTACACTATGACATGCAATTGAATCAGACTTAAATAAGGGAGCGCTGTGCAAAGTCACCAGCTTCATTTCTCCTCTAGAGTCATCTGGGTCCAGTGGCAGAATATAGATAAAGATGACTGGAGATGGCCCAGGATACAGTGGGGGACCTTGGTCTTTTCAAGCTCAGGATTTTTATAGGTCTCAGTATGACTGAGGCAATGCCCATGTAGTGATTAAGGCAGAGAACAGTCTATCTCATAAAAAAAAATCAATCTGGGAAGAAAAGACCCTAAGGGTTTCTGGCTGAAACAGAAATATGTACATGTATATATATACCAGATAGGTTCAAAAGAATGTCTATTCCAAACACTGTGCTAAGCAATGGGGATACAAATTCAAGTAAAAGAAAGGGAATACCTGCCCTCAAGGGGCTTGGATTCGAATAGGGGAAGATAATACACAAAAAGGGAACAAAAAGGGAAGTGAAGGTATGGTGTTACGAAGGTTAGCCAGGAGTGGAATGAGTGTAGATCAGCTTGGGCCTTTCCCCAAACTAGAGGCCCCAGGGATAATTCACCAATGAGAGAAGGGGACCTACATAGCAGAGGGATATTCCACTATGGGAAGGCTGCAAAGGTGAGTGGATCTTCCAGGTACAGAGGTTCACACTGAGAAAGGTCTCAGCTAAGATATGGAGCTGATTTCTAGAAAGTAAGAAGCAGAAGTGGAAGACTAATGAAGACTGGTTGGCCAAAACAAAAGCTTCAAGAGGAACTCACTGCATTAAATGCTGAAAATACAAATGTAAAATTGAAATAGTTCCTCACCTCAAGGAGTTTACATTCTACCAGAAGAAGACATGTACATATATACATACATACATATATGTGTGTGTTTGTGTGTATACAAGATAGGTTTGAAATAAATACGTAGTCATTATTAGAAGGAAACTATCAGTAGCTGGAGAGATCAGAAAAAATCCTCATATAGAAAGTTTGGTGTGAAATGAACTTCAAAGGGAATTAGAAATGGAGAAGAAAAGAGAACATATTTCAAACATGAGAGATAGCCTATGGAAAGGTGCAGAGACAGAAGATGGAATGTTGTGTGTAACAAGTTTGTTTGGCTAGAAAGGATAAGGTGAGAAGGGAAATAATGTACAATCAAGGAAGAACATTAATAAACTGGAACACATATAGAAAAAAAGCATTAAGGATGTTGGAAGGTCTGGAGACCATACCATATAAACATCATTCGAGCAAGCTAGAAAGGCTTAGCCTAGTCAAGGCTCGAAGGGAACATAAGAGTTATCATACAGAGAAGAGATCCGGTTGTTCTGCTTACAGAGGACAAACCTGGAAGAAATGAATGAAAGTTTCAAAGTGTTAGCTGTAGTTGAGTCTAAGGAAAGGCTTGCAAACAATTAGAGCTGTGCAAAACTGGAATAACTGCCTCCAGAGGTAATGAGTTACTGGATATCTTCAAGCAAAGTCTGAATGAAATGAGGACTTCTGAAGAATTATGTGGAGGAATTTCTATTCAGGTATGGATAAAGTGAGGAGTGAAGGAAGTGAGGAATGCACCTGGGCAAGGCATACTAGAGAAATCTAAGAGAGACAGGAATAAAGCCTACAGGGAAATGAAGACATGGGTGCTTTCCTCAAAATGGATATTCTGGAAGGAACAAGTCAATCAGGGGATAATCTCTGAGAGAAGGCACTGGTGGTGAAGGGTGGAAGAGATAGATGTAACAGGAAAGGCTTCTTGCAAAAGGTACAATTGTATCCAAGTCATAGAAGCCAAGAGGCATAGGTGAAGAGGGAGGGCATTCCAAGAATGGGAGCAGTCTTCTCAAAAGGAAGAAATTAGAAATGGAGCATCATGTGTGAGAACAATAAAGGTTATGGGACCATTCTATTGTCAGATGCCCTTTGATTTTCTGGACATTCTTTCACCCTATAACTTCCACCAATTTCTCCAAGTTCTGTCCTCTAAAGCTTAACAAATTCAATTTGATTTCCTTCCACATGTAACTATTATGCCTTTCTTCAATCTCTTCTCTTCCATAGATCCTCTTCTCCATGCAAAGGAGCATTAGGTCATGGGAAGGGAAATGATTAGAAATCATTTCATCCAACCTCCTTGTTTTACAGGTAAGGAAACTGAGAAGACACAGAGATGTTAACTAGCCTGCCCAAGATCACCTAGGTGGTCTTCAGTTCCTCTACCATTCTTCACATGATATGGCTTCAATTCCCCCTTACAATCCTGATGACTCTCCTTCAGACAAGATTTGTCAATGACGGTAATGTTTTCTAATGGATAGAATAGATTTAGAGCCTAAGGGAATTGATTTATTTCTAGGCCCTAGCTGACAGAAGTGACTTCATGTTTGACCACTAATTGGCTGACGTATATACTAGGAAGTTCTTATGTATTCAATAATTGGCTTAGTCAGCTATCTTTAAGCAAGGCATGCAAGGGTCCTAATCATAATCACTTTAACAAACTTCATCTAATCTATGGTTGCACAGTTAGCAAACTTTCCTAATTACAGTCTCCCATAATTGATAAGGAAGGAAGGGGCAGCTATAGTCCTGATCATCCACTAAGTAACTGCTGCTAAGCCCCCACTCCCACCCCTCAGTACTTGTAAATCTATCCAGGAAGAAAAATCAGACAAAAGGACAGAGACCCAAAGACCTTGGCTCTTGATTGGGACATGCATCCCTCTCTACACCCGCACACTGCCTGGGACTGTCCTGGGACTATAGGACTGAGGAGCTATATCCGTGCATATGTATGAGTAAATAACTACCTGACTTTTAAAGTTTTGAGTGTTTATGTTCCTTCTTGGTACCTTGGTACCCACAGTCTCCTCACGGAACTCAAACCCGTAGACTCTAATTCTGTCTACTTTTCTGCCTAACAAGTTACTTGCTGAGTAACTTTTAGTCATTCAATATTTTGGTTTCCTTCACTACAAGATTGGGATATGGGTACAAGTTCCCCTACTCAAACATTCTATTCTCATCATAGGATACAGAATTCTGTATAAATATAACTATATAAAGATCCATATATTTGAGTGTTGGAGGACTCACATCTTTTGGCTGCCAGTAAAACAACAGATTGGCTGATCTAATTGATGTGATGCAGATGACTAATTTAGTACTATTACTATGAAGGGGTCAGATGACTTGGAAAATTGATGAGGAATCTAAGAGCAAAGATCTGTTATTTCTTAATTAGAAGAAACTCTTCAGCTTTCCAGGACAGTACATATAGCTGTTAGTTGCTTGGTAACCACACAATGAGTAAGATTAAATGATGTTCTTTTCTGTCTTCCCCAACCTCTTTGAATGCATGAATACAAAAGAGCAGACTAGGTAAGACAGGAAGCTCTCACATCGATAGTAACTCACATGTCTAGTAGCGGTGAAAGAAAACTTCAACCACAACATGGAATCTAAAAGCAATAATTTATATACAAACAAAGGGAATCACTCAAGTGCTAGCCATCTGTCTTCTTTGCCATCAATAGAAGGTTTGATGGTACAGAAACATTTACTTCATTTCAGTTTAACAAATATTTAGGATCAACATAAATGTACAGCTAGAAGAGACCCTAAAGGTCACTGAGTCAAATACCTTCATTTTACAGATGGGGAAACTGAGGTTTAATAACTTGTCTAAAGTGACCCAGAAAGTGAGTGACAGATCAAGGCTTCAAATTCTCTTTTCACTGTACCATGTTGCCTCTTTTATTACATCTCTACTATTTGCCCAAAATCTTTTAATTAATTTTATTTAAATTATTTTTTAAAATTCTTTTAACTTTTACACTACATCTGAATAACCTTTGTCTATAACAAGAATAATATTTCATGTCTATTTTATCCTTTTATTAAAATATAGATATTCCTTATAGCATTCCTTATTCCTATTTCCCCCAAAAGAGCCAGGCAAAAATAGAAATATGCACATGCATGATAGCTTGACTTTGATAAAAGATAGATGAATAGATAGATAGATAGATGATAGATAGATAGATAGACAGACAGACAGACAGACAGACAGACAGACAGACAGATAGATAGATAGATAGATAGATAGATAGATAGATAGATAGATAGATAGATAGATAGATAGATAGATAGATAGATCTATTTCAAGGTCAGACTCACTTTTTTCAACTTGAGTTTTTGGCTTTATGTCATCTCAATAGTAATCTCACCATGGGAACTAGATACTTTAATACCAATAATGTTTATTTTCTTAAAAACTGCTGGGAATGCTGTCTGAACTTTCCCAGAACATAGTCTCAAGTTCTAAGCTATCAACTTTATTATATCAATGGTCAAGCGATACAAAGAGCATTCAGCATCTAAAATCACAGGTAAAACAATAACACTTTAATCAGTGACAAAATTCCTCCTTCTACAGGTGACATCACTGAGATGTGGAGGGAAAAGGAGATGTGTACTTCGTGTAGTCTCTGTTACATTCCCCTCTTGAAAAGTATGGCATGCCTCAAAGCCAGATTATGCCCTAGACCACATATACATAAAAAGGACAGAAATTTAATGCACAGATTGAGGGATAAAGGTCATGCCAACAAGATCTAAGGGGTACTTACCCTTGTGTCTTTCCCTCTTAAATTCACTTAGAGAAGACATAAAAAGAATGTTGGACTTGAGAAAACTGGAAAACTTCAACCCCACATGGACCTTTATGATTTGTTAGAAAGGCAGCTTCTAAACTAATATTGAATGGACTTAATTTGACAATGGAACATTAAATGGGAATCACAAGAACCTTCTAATCTTAAATCATTTAGAGACTGGACAAAGAAACACTGCCCTTAGTAAGCAGGTAATTCGGCTTTTAAAATAGTATTTACAGGCACCATTTATTTGGCTGACATATCTCTGTTACATGAGCTTAGCTTCTTCAGGAGAAGACACTCCTTTTAAAAAAGAAAGCTTTATGGCAATCTATGGAATAACTGACTGAAATCTCTTATAAGAAAATGAAAAACAGCTATGGATTTTCCTCCTAGTCTTGTGAATGGATATGAGAGAACACTTCCTTCCTAAAAGAATTATTACTTATTATTACTGCACTTTAAGCAGAAAAAAGAGGTGACAGAACTTTCTCTTTTTCTTATTACAAAGAGAAATCACCTCCACCAGGGAGAAAAATGAAACCAGTAGCACACTATCACACAGCAGTCATATAAATGTTGCAGTCATGCCCAGAAGAGATTACATGCCATGCTTATATGCCAGGCAGTGAGTACACACCTGGAAGAGGCTGCACACCACAGAAGACTACTGGAAAAGTATAACAACCTTGCTAGAAAACCTAAGTGGACCTGCAGGGTCACAGGTACAAGTTGCCCCTCAACACATGTTTCCTAGGCACGTCCATTTTTACCACTGATAGTATGCATATTTATGGGAGAACATGTTCCAAGTTCATGGGAAAATATTCTATTGCTATTTTTCATTGTATATTACTTTATTAAATGCCTCCCTCTTACTGTAAA
Organism: Notamacropus eugenii; assembly: GCF_028372415.1. Taxonomy (NCBI): domain Eukaryota; kingdom Metazoa; phylum Chordata; class Mammalia; order Diprotodontia; family Macropodidae; genus Notamacropus; species Notamacropus eugenii. Next base: position 231,158,621 of record NC_092875.1, on the reverse strand, counting down.
GACCAAATTAAGTAATAAATGTAAAATGCTGAGCACAGTGTCTGGCACATAGTAAGCTCTATGTGAATGTTAGCTGTCAGCTATTATACCTTTGCTTTGAATTAATTTTGTGTTTTTACTAAGTAATAAAATTAAACGCATGAGAAAATGGTTGTGAACTATAACTTTTAAACAGATGTGGACCCATAGAACACCTTGAACCTGGGGTAGCAGGTCTAGGGGTACCAAACTATAAGCTGGTGAAGGCTTTTTAAATGCCACATAAAGAAAACCTTCACTATGCACCATTTAGATTGTAAATGGTATGAGTAGTTAACCAAACTAAACTGAATTTAGTGAGCTGTCTATACATCGTTTGTTCTACCATCCACTAAAAGTTACTTTTTAATTCCCCTAACTTCATTCAACCTTAAACATGCCATCAACTTAAACAAAATCCACTTTAACATCCAACTACAATCCAATACAAAGTTATTCAAGGACTTGAAGAGAGAACATGTGAAAATAGATGTTTGTCCTCTAAGGACCAGTTATCTCAATTCAAAGAGACTAACTACCTTAAAGCTGACCACAAACTGATTAAAATTTCATTCATATTAATTCATGACTACCACCTTGGTAGGGTTGCAGCCTTCTGAGGCGAAGAGAATACCTGTGGTTTGAGATAGGGTAGATTTCAGGACACATGTAGCATCATCATTAGGTAACAGTCATCTTTGTTACAATAGATCACTTACTCAACTCCAAGTTGACTATTACATCCTGAAGAACTGTTTTGTTTTGTTTTCAAGAATACAGTGAAGTGACATAAACTTCCATTACAAATAATGTGTCAGCTAGAGAACTACTATTTTTGACAAAATTTTTGAATGATCTCCAGAAGAGAACGGGGATTCAGTTGTTCTTAACAGTGACCTAGAAGCCACAGCTTAACAGCTCATTGTAAAAGGCCTAAGCAGGAGAGAATTTATTGTCTCTGTTGCTGAACAGCATATCTGATAAAAAAAGATAAAGCATGCTCACTGTCCACGGCTGAAGTCATCTGCAACACATCTAGTGCTCATGAGCTACATGCCCCTCTAGGCAAACCAAGGCTTTGGTTTATGCTTGATCAATTTCCAGAAATACAAGAACACCATACCTCAGCATCAGGATGTGGCACTGATGCAACATTCACGGCCCCTACAGGGGCCGTGAATGTCCCTGCGTGATTCTGAATCACGAAATACAGACTCTCCACATGGATGACAGAAACAAAATATTTATTTCATACACCAGAAAGCCAAATCCCAATACCAGAAAGCCAAATACATCACAGCAACAAAAATCTATACACAATAACAATGAAGAGGACAGCACCAGCCTCAAGCCTTCCCCCTGCTAGGCTTCCCACAAACCAGCCCCCTTAAACAAAATTCCCTTCTTTTATTCATAGCCAGTTGCAGGCTTGCCTTCATCCTTCAGTTTTGACTGCTCTTTTACTAATTTCCTCTTACCTCTGCTCTAGCTCTGCCTCTTCCTTTTCCACCCTTACTGCTCCACCTGTTCAGCAAACTCCTTCCACCACAGGGTCCATGTGACCCAGGCAGGTCACATGAGCCTATTAATGAGTGAGAAAGATCTTCCCATTTAAATTACCTTTACACAGGGGAGCAGCCCCTAGAGTTGAGACTTCAGGCAAAATATAAACTATATTGCAATCTTGACAAGAGACTCAGCATCAGGGTAGTAAGGAGTCAAAAGATCAGCCCTGACACTTGCCAATGAACTTAACAATATGAAGATTTCCCCTGATGTTCTCTGTGTTTCAGACCTTTCATCATTTTTTAAGTATGATGAATAGAGGATAATGCACAAAAGTACTAGTCCAGTTCCTCATCAATCCGTCAGCGAACACTTTTTGTTGTTCTTCAGTCATTTCACTCTTGTCTGACTCTTTGTGACCCCATTTGGGTTTTTCTGGCAAAGACACTGAAGTAGTTTGCCATTTCCTTCTCCAGCTCATTTTACAAATGAGGAAACTGAGGCAAACAGAGTTAAAGGACTTGCTCAAGGTCACACAGCTAGTGTCTATAAGCAGATTTGAAGTCAGGAAGATGAGTCTTCCTGACTCTCTCTACTGTTCTACCCAACTGCCCCCCAAAAAAGAACTTTTATGCATCTACTAATTATTAGACATTGCATTAAGCACCAGTAATAGGAAGACAAAAATGACACTGCCTCTACCCTCATAGAGATCATGCTGTGTCAGAAGAGAAAATACAGTGTAGAATTATGGGATCACAAATTTAGAACTCAACATATCTTAGGGGTCATCTAGTTCAACCCTCTGAATTCACAGATGAAGGGACAAACACAAACCATTTCTGAGAATTATACAGCTATTAAGCATCTGAGGAAGAATTTGAATCCAGGTTTTACTGACTCTGTCTAATACTAATCCACCATGCCACGCTGCCTCTCTCAAATGTACACATATGAATACAAATGAAATATGTACAAAACAGATCCAAAGTCATGTTGTCATACAGGAGCAAAGTTGGAGTTGAGCTTTGAAGCAGACTAAGGAGGCCAAATATTCAGAAGTGAGGAAAGAGACATTCCTGTGTAAACACATGGAAATTAGAAATGGAATGCTGTGTGTGACAAATAGTAATACAGGTTGACCCTCAACTCTCAGAGGTCATGCCAACTGGGCATAAGCTCTGGCCATATCCACCAAGCTAGAAATGACTGACATTTTTTATGATGCTTTACAGTTTATAAGTTACTTTACGTTTATTGTCTTGTTTGGTCCTCAGAACACCACCATGAGGAAAGTAGCAAAGGTATTTTTACCTCCATTTTACAAGTTAGAAAACTGAAACCCTAAAAGATTATGTGACTTTCTCGGTGTCACATAGCTAGGAAATGGCAAAGACAGGATTTAAGCTCATGCATTCTGGCACTATAGTCAATGCAGTTTCCATTACGACATACCGTTAGTTTTTTGCCCTGATCTATTTTCTCTATACCCTTGCTTTTAGTGATCTCATCAGCTCCCTTGAGTTCAATTATGATGTCTAGCTGATAACACTGAAATCTATATATCCATACCTAATCTCCTAAACTTCAGTCCCACATCAAAACCTTCGATGTCATCAGGAATCAAATCTTTGTAATGGATTTATTTGGATTAAACAAATAATCCCTCATGCATAGTGAAACTCTGACCTAAGAACTAAGATTCAACGTAAATTAGATTTATGACCAAGTTAATGAACTACAAGGAAATCTACAAATTTAAGAAGTAGTTAACAATTATCAGAAAATCACCTTTCTAATAAAGGTATCCAACTTGCCCAGACTCCTCACAAATTGATTAACCTTGATTTATTTTTTAATCAACAAAATAAATCTGTTATGAATTTGAGAAAGTAACATAAGCAACTCTGTATGGGATGAATTCAATCCCCTAGCAAAGCAGAGATTTCTCCCTATCAAGTGGGGTATTAAGAGCTGTTAACTATCAACTCAGACCATATATGTTGCAATCTGGGAAAATTTTATATGACTATAAACAGGTCATTTGTATGTTATGTGTCTGAATGCCAGGTCCTTTAGACACACAGCTGCATTATTAAATTAGTCAAAAGGGCTCACACAGACTCTGTGAGGTCAAGGAAAAAATGTCACACCCCAGCACACTTCTATTTTCTCTTGGAAGTTTCAAATGAGATGGTAAGCATCTGTAAAAGTCCACTCCCTTCAACACCACATTATTTTGAAACCAAATCTTGAGAACCCCTGAGAGAATTGTTTGATTCCAAGGCTAGGACCCTGAGGTTTTCAAGCTAAAGGATGATTCCCAGGTGCCTCCTCCAAGGTGAGTCAGAAACAAGGAGCTTTTGAAACTCCTCATCTCCCCATGGTTATTTTAAATAGGGATGACAAGGAGCTATATTCACACCGAAATGACAATGATTTTTAGGGGATTCCTGAATCAGGTCTGACCTCAAGGCACATTCCAAGGTTCTTTATCCTGTCACCTCTTGCTATCCCAACCTGTCCTTTATTTCTCTTCTCTTCCATCCTTTGTTCCAGTTCATTCAAATATACAAAGTAAACTTTACTATTTGATGGTATCAGCTACATACAATTAGAGTAAAATGTAAATACAGTTCCATGCTATTCATTTAGTTTGGCACAAATTTTAAAGTATTGAAAAACACTCATATTGTTCAGTCATTCAGTTGTGTTACTCTTCCTGACCCTGTGGACCATACTATCCATCAGGTTTTCTTAGTAAACATACTGGAGTGATTTACCATTTCCTTCTCCAGCGGATTAAGGGAAACAGAAGTTAATTGATTTTTTCAGGGCTACACAGATAATGAGCGTCTGAGGCCGAATTTGAACTCAGGTCTTCCTGTCTCCAGGCCCAGTGCTCTTCACTTAGCTGCTTCAGGATGATCATCCAGGATAATTTTTAGCAATGAAATAAGCACAGGAGGAAAGAAACACAGTGGAGACTGGATTTAAGCAATAAGCATCAGGACTGTGCTCAGATCTAGTAGGTATATGAGCCAACTTTACACTATGATGCTATGTCCACTGGTCAGATCTGCTCAATCCTTATGTGAGTTGTACTGTGGTAGGTAGATAAAGTGGGCAAGTATACAATATATGAGTCTCTGAGAAATGTGAAGCATCTTGTCTATACTAGTGACGTAGGCTTTCTCACCCTATCTTTCCTAGTAGTATTGTATATGGTCCTCGCTACTCTTCAGGGAAGACAGTCAGTCCAGAGAGTGTATAGTAGGTTTGTTTTTCTGGTTACTTCTAGGGTTCAGAGGCATTACCAAAAATTCTTAACTTTTTTATGTCATGTGTGCCTTTGGCAATCTGATGAAGCCTATGGATCCCTTCTCAGAATGATATTTTTAAATGCATACGTAAACTAGGTTTGCAAAGGCCATCAAGTATACTGACAGAGTTGGTTGACAGGAAGACCATGATCATATGTGCTTTAGTGGTAAGTCTAATTACTGCATTCATTCTGAAGTCAGAATGGGCATAAATGACACTGCAAGATATCTTCAACCACTATAATGTATTATGAAAATACCTTTGATTTCTATCAGTGATAAAGTCATAGAAATTGTTAATAACAATGTGGTTTTTACCTACATACATAATTGAAGGAAATACAAAATTTTAGTTAGAGGTTAGTGGAAATAAAGATTTTTTTCCTATGCAAGTTCACAGATCCCCTAAAATCCATCTATAGACCTATTAGGAGTCCAGCAACCCCAGGTTATAAAGCCTTGGGCTTTTTGATGTTTTAAGGTGAGCATGCATTTCAGCTCAGAAGTAGTAATCTTTATGTCAGTATCAATACACTTAGTCCACAAAATTCCAGTCCTTCATATTGTGCATTCTTGATTTTTTTTTTGTCAGTCTAAGATGAAATTATTTCCTTTACTTTGCTTTTGGGGGGAGAGGAGAGAGAAAGAGAGAGAGAGACAGAGAGAGAGAGAGAGACAGAAACAGAGAGAGAGAGAGAGAGAGAGAGAGAGAGAGAGAGAGAGAGAGAAACAGAGAGAGAGAGAAACAGAGAGAAACAGAGAGAGAGAGAGAGAGAGAGAGAATGAGAGAATGAGAGAAAATTATTTTCCCATGTGGTCCTCAGTTTTAGTGACGGCTTTTGCTAATTGCTTTCTTTGTCTCCACATCCCTCACCAAATTCCCTGGTGACCCCTAATTCTATGCCTCCTGAAATCCTTGAGGGAGCTGGGGGTGCTTGACATAGACAAGGGAAGACTTGGGGGAGACATAACAGCTATCTCTAAGAATCTGAAGGACTATCATATGGAGGAAGGTTAGACTTTCAGTTTTAGTTTCAAAGTACAAACCAGGGACAATGGACTTTAGTTACAGAGAGACACTTTAGGCTTGATGTAAGGAAACATTGCTAACAATTAGAGTTTTCCCAAAGTAGAATGCTTTATCTTGGAAGATAATAGGTCCTCCTTCCGGGAGGTCTTCAAGGTGTAGCTGGGTTGCTATTTGTCAAATCTGTTGTGATAATAATCTCTGTGGAATATAGATTGGACCCCACAACTCCCAAAGTTCCTTGCAACTTGAAAATTCTATGATTCTCTGACAAACCAGGGCAGAACAGAGGGAGTGCATCCTCTCCACCAGCTTCAGGTCAGCACCCTGGAGACAAACCGACTGGTCTCATGTTAATTACAATCTTAGATATAAAAAGAACTTGAACTAGGAACATGTGATCCTTGGTGGTTCTGAGGAACTTCATAGACTCTTCAATTTTACCACCACCTAGCTACAGACAGTGTAGATTACAAGGGCAGGGTTTTTTTTTTGTTGTTCTACCATTCACTCTTGTCCCATTCTTCATGACCCCATAGACCATAGCACACCAGTGCTTGTCCATGGGGCTTTTTTGGCAAAGATGCTGGCATGGCTTGCCATTTCCTTCTCTAGTGATTTAACAGAGGTTAAGTGACTTGCCCAGGGTCACACAGATAGTTAGTATCTGAGGCTGAATTTGAACTCAAGTCTTCCTGACTCTATGACCTATGACTAGCTGCCTCACAAGAGCACATACAGAATGGAAAATTATAAGATTGAAATATGATACAATAATTAATGTCAGTAAATCTGGATTAGCTAGATGTGTTATAACATAATGGATGGAAAGTTACTCTCTAGGTCAGGAATACTTGAATTCAAGCCTTCCCTCAGACACGTACTGACTGTATGACCCTGGGCAAGTTATTTAACTTTTCAGTTGTCTTGGGCAACTCTCTAAAACTATAATTTGCAAAGAAATTGCTGACCTGCATTGTTAGAAGGAGTTTCTTTATTGGAAATTCCCTATCCTGATGAAATCTCAATTTGAACAAAAAAAAATTCTAGAGTAACAGCAGAAACTAAGTGAAGGTCAGAATCTACCTTCCATACAGGCTGAGGATACGTGTCATATGATGTCATTTGAGAGGTATTAAAAGCCCCCAACAATGTCTGTACAGTCAGCCTGTTATTAATAATAAATTAAATTCCCACCATTAGTCTTTCTCCTCATGGACCTCTTAATGAGACATGTGCATTTTAACTCGGTTATGGCATTATGGGAAGGACAATACATTAACTATCCAACACATTAGCGAGGGATAAGGATATCAGATTAGCCCATTACAACTCTGGTTTCTAATAGACCAAGACTCTATGAAAATGGGACATTAGACAATGTCCCAACTTCTTTTCAGCTCTGGAAAGTTCTGCAGTTCTATGATTTGGGGTAGATTTCAATGAGGGAGGATGGTGAGGAGAGGTTAGGAAAAAAATATTGAACCAAGAATACCTGGGGTCATTACAATTCTTACACCTACTGGCTTGGTGACCTTTGCCAATTCTATTCTTGTCTTGGAGTCTCAGTTTCCTCATTTGTGAAATGAGAAGAATGGACCAAGTTTTCTCTGCCATCTCCTCCAACTCTAACTTTCTGGGCTGCTGTAATTTGTATCAAATATGGAGAACTAGAAGGTGACAGGTGGAGATTTTCTAGATAAGTACAAAGCTGCTTAAGGGCACCAAGCACCAAAGAGGATTCTGAAGGCACAGAATTAGAGACTGAAAAAGAAGGGACCTTTGAAGTCACCTAGTCCAACTCCCTCATTGTTCAAATGAGGAAACTCAGCCCCACAGAATTTCCCAAGGTCTCTCTGGCAATCAAATCCTGTGACTTTCAATCACGTGCTTTTCCAAAGGATCTAATTTTGATACTTGCTTGAAACTATGACTTCACTATGTGGGTGATGCCTCCAACAGTGCAGATTGCCACCGGTTCACACCTGCCTATCATGTATCACTCTTCCCATAAATCACCGACAAGAATATCTTTTAAGATGCTCTGGCTGTTGTTTGGTCACATCTGACTGTTGGTGACCCCATTTGGGGATTTCTTGGCAAAGACAAATGGAATGATTTGTCATGTTCTTCCCCAGCTCATTTGACAGGTAAGGACCTGAGGTAAACAGGGTTAGGTGACTTACCAAAGGTCACACAGCTATTAAGTATCTGAGGTCAGATTTGAACTCAGGTCTTCCAGACTCCAGGACCGGTGTTCTATCCATTGAGCCATCTAGTTGCCTCAATATGTTCAGGACCTCCTTCTAAATCTTTTCACATTACCTATATAAAAATGGAACTCTGATTGGTCATTTAAAGCTTCTCCCAACATGTCCCTTTCCTATCTTTCCAATCATTTTTACACTTTATTTCCTCTCTCTCTCTCTCTCTCTCTCTCTCTCTCTCTCTCTCTCTGTCTCTGTGTCTCTGTCTGTCTCTGTCTCTGTCTCTCTCTGTCTCTGTCTCTCTCTGTCTCACACACACACACACCATCCAGTTACAATGACCTACTTGCTATCGATAAAATAGGACACTCCATCTCCCATTTCTTTGCTTATACAACGTCCTCCTGTATGGCATACTGTCTTTGCTCTCATCTCTACTTCTTACATGTTCCCTAACTTCCTTTAAGACACAGCTTAAATCCTGTTTTCTGCAGAAGGTCTTTCCTGGTCTCCCCAGGAGTTAGCGCCTTCTCCTGAGATCTCCATCTACCTATTCTGTATACCTTATATTTATCTAGTTATCTTACATGTTGTTTTCCCCATTAGAGGGTGAGCTCCTTGTGAGCAGAGACTGTGTTTACCTTTACCTTATATTCCCAATACTTAGCACTATAGCTGTCACATAGTAGGTACTTAGTAAATGCTTAGTGAGTGGGTATACAGGTAGTCCATCAATTACCCTTTCCTAAGCAATTCATCTTTTATTACTATCTTACATATCTCCGAACCAGTCCCCACCATACAAATCAATGTATGACTTTTTACACCTGAGTCATTCAGAATACATACTTCAGTTCCATTCATCTTTGGAATTCCTACCCTAGGGCCCAGCACAGTTTTTTGGTGACTGAAACTTTGTAAAGCAAATTATGAATCTTTTTATCCCATCCAGACATGCACCCAGCACATCTGCTAGCTTCAATGAAGACCCATTCCTTCCACCCTTTCCCACTTCTAATTCCCCAAATCTAAACTCTCTTCTTGGCTATTACTCTCCTATATGACTTGTTTTCTCCTATTAGGAAATAAGCTCCTTAAAGTCAGTCACTCTCTCTGGCTTTCTCTGCCTCTCTGCTTCTCTGTCTTTCTTTGTGTCTCTCTTTCTCTATGTCTCCCTCTGTCTCTGTCTCCCTCCCTTCCTCTCTCTCTTTGTGTCTCATATTTGTATTCCTAGCACTTAACACAGTATCACATAGTGATTAAAAAATGCTTTTTTCACTCATTATCTGATGATATCCTTTATAGCACTTCTCCTCCATGCTTCCTTATTTACAATGTGTTGGAGCCTGCTCACACCCAACTCTATTGTGTTTTGAGGGACCTTCACCTTTGCTTTTTCATAGGTTATACATTACCGGAAGGACTTTTGATTTACATGATTTTATTGGAGTTGTGGTTTCATTTGTAAAAGGGGGTCCCAGTGAAAACTTTTCTCTGCCATGTAGATCAGAATCTTGTATATCACTTCAAGTCATCCAGAGTTACCTGTGTTTAAGTGACTTGTCCAGCATGAGGACCAAAGGGAGGACTTGAAGACTTGAACTCAGGTCTTCTTTACTTCAAGGCCACTTTTCTAGATAATACACCAGGATGCTTTTCTTCTGGAAGAATATTAGTGATTAAAAAGAAATGATGGGCTTTTATTTCAAAGGAATACTCCAGACAATTTTTTTTCCAATTTCAATTAATTTATGGATCCTTAGAATGTCATCAGTGGATGTAGGAAGAATAATATGCCTATTAGGTTGTTCTCTTTTTCCACTTCTTAATAGCTGGTATTTATATAATGCCTTAAGGTTTGCAAAACACTTTATACATGTTATTATATTTTGTCCTCACAACATTGGGAGGTAGGTGCTATTGATATTCCCATTTTGCATATGAGTAAATTGAGACAAACAGAAGTTAAGTGACTTACCCAGAGCCAAATAGCTAGTGTTTGAAGGTGGATTTGAACTCAGGTTTTTCTGACAGTAAATCCAGTGCTCTACTATCTACTGCAGCTACCTTAAGCCTGAAGGTGAGGAGATTTGTAAGGAAATCATTATTTTTAACTGTTCGGTGTCCCTCTCCCACTAACAGTGAAAGGGGGAAGGTGAAATAGGAATATTGCCATATGCCCTGTCCCTCAAATATAGAACAGCCATCAGAAGGATAGCAGGAATTATGCAGTTCAGGACTCAGAATTCCATGTTGCCTATACCTCCAGCTTCCACCTCCCTCAGAAATCAGGCTCCCCATCCCATGACCCTGGACTCTTATTGGCAGGTTTGTATATTATCTAGTCCTCATCTAAAGCCCAGCATATCACTTTCCTGCCATCTCCATGCCAAGCTATAGACAAATGAATCCCCACTCCACTCCACCCCCTTTTTTCTAATACAAATTTTCTTGCCCTATTAAATATAAGCTCCTTGAAAGCAGGACTGGATTGTTTATATGTGTATCCCTGTAATGGTAATTTAAATGGGAAGATCTTTCCCATTCATTAATAGGCTCATGTGACCTGCCTGGGTCACATGGAAGTTTGAAACACATGGAGCCTGTGGTGGAAGGAGCTTTCTGAATGGGTGGAGCAGGAAGGGTAGAACAGAAGGGCAGAGCTAGAGCAGAGCTGAAAGGAAATTAGTGAGAGAGCAGTCAGAGATAGTAAGGATGCAGGCAAGCCTGCAGATGACTGTGAGTGTGAGTAGGGCAATTTGTTTAAGGGAAGCCTGCTTGTGATTTGTCTAACGGAGCTGGTTTGTGGGAAGGCTAGGGCCTGGTATTGTTCTCTGCATTGCTATTATATATAGATTTTTGTTACTGTGATAGATTTGGCTTTGTGGTGTCTGAATAAATGTTTTGGTTCTGTCTTCCATGTGGAGAGTCTGTGGTATTTCACGAATCAGAATTGTACCTGCCTATTCATGGCTGTCATAGGCACTGTGAATATCGCATTGGTGCTAATCCTCAAAGCTTAGAATGGTGGCCAGCACATAGTAAGTTAGCCCTTAATCAATGCTTTTCCATTTACATACAGTTTGGTCATCTGTACCATTTCAGAACTAAGCTTTCACCAACCCAGAATACTCCAAAATAACAACTAATATAATAGAATATTGTATTATTAGATTCATTATATTCAATGTTGGTGGAAAGATGGAACAGAAAGAGGCCATGCTTGTCTCTTACTATGAAAACTTTCAAAACTCTACAAATGTAGGGAAATCACTATTGATTTCGAAGATGTACTGCTGGTGCCCTCTTTGGACTAAATATGGAAATATCAGCCCAGTGTGTAGAAAGAGCAATATCCCAAAGGGAAACTATATTCTTTATTTATATTTGATATACTTCCTGGAGCTGCCTGAGATTTTTAGAAGGACATAAATTTTTCTTCTTTTCTTTCACACTTCAGAAAAGAAGTTCATCAGAACAGACCATCTGGGGATATTTTGACAGAACATAAATACAGTAGCACATTTCTTTTGTCTTATGTATATACAGAGTGTCTTTAAGTACTCAGGCATCTCTGTTGGTTTCATCTGTCTTTACTCACCATTCTTTTATGGCAGCAAGGCTGTCTAGCTAACATTATAGGGCCCAGCACTGGGCTTTTTGATGATGGAGGTGATGACAGAGGCCAATGATGACAGTGAGCATGCTGAGTGACTGCCTTCCTGAGAAATGACTCCATTACTTTGACTTCAATCCTATTTACTAAAGAGAAAATCTATGAAGATGTTGGTAATAGAAAGGCTACTGATTCCAGAGAGCTGAAACTGAAGGAACTGGATAACCAATGGATATAGATACAATACAATGGACATAGCTGCAATGTCACACACACACGTATATACACACACAGATCTGCATAGAGATCCATAGATATACAAATTTAGAAAACATAGATATAGATACACATATTTATAGATGTGTATATATACATATATGCGTAATTGATCTAAGTCAGAGAAAAGTAATAAGACTTTAATATATTAAAGAATATTTTTCTAATCTCATTATTTCTACCAAATAAAATCCAAGGGCCATAGTGAAAGTTAGCAAGAAAGCAATGATTTAGATGAATTATCATCTGACATCAATGCAAACCATAATATTTATAAAGTGTTTTGCAAACCTTAAATTACTAGAGAAATGCTACCTGTTATCATTGTTATTATCATTACTAGTTGTATCTAGAACCAGCCGATCAACAGCATTCATTAAGCACCTACTACTGCGCTTAACCTTGGAGATTCAAATACAAAGGATGAAGGAACATTTATTCACAATGAGCTTACATTCCTAACAGAGGAAAACATCATGAACCTATATAAGCATATGCAGAATAAATATAAAGGGAAGTCCATATAAATACAAAGCAAGTAACTATGGGAAGGATAGCACTAGCAGTTATGGGTATCAGGAAAGGCTTAAAGTAGAAGGTGATAGATACTTAAGATGCAACTTGAAGAAAGAGAAGGATGTCATGAAGTAGAGGTAAGAATGGAGCTCATTCAGCAATGCAATGGCATACAGATAAGAGAGTGCCAAGTATGAGAAAGAGAGAAAAAACTAGTTTGGCTGGATTAGGGAGGGCAGGAAGATGAGTAATATATATAATCAGTATAGTTGTACGACATACTCTAGCTTTATTCAGCAGCACATGACTAGGGCCAGGAGAGAAAGACGATAAGAATAATGTCTGTCTGAGGCCTGGCAAGTAACAAGCAATAATAGAAGAGGTGGCAAGGAATTCAAGAGTAGAGGGCAGAATAGACTCAAACTGGCCCACAACAGGATCAAGATTGGAGGAGGGAATTGAAGTCATCAGGGGTGATGGCACTGGAAAATTCTAAGGGGCAGAGAGATTAGAGATTTCAATGAGGGTAACAAATAGGAGATGAGACATAGGGAGATCCTAAACAATAGTAGGTTAGGGTCATAGTTTAATAGTAGGGAAGTCATAGTTTAATTAAGGAAATGGAACAATTGTGGGCAATTATGAGATTCTGTGTACAACAATCCTTATATATTGTAGAAGTAAAGTTAAGGATTCAGTCATTCAGTCACTAAACATTTATTAATTGTCTATTATGTGCCAGGCACTGTGCTAAGGGCTGGGGACACAAAATCAAGGAAAAGACAGTCCCTCCCTTTAAGAAGCTCACAGTCTAATGCAGGCCTGCACAACCTGTGATCCTGGGGCTGCTTACTGCCCATGGGCAGGCCAAAGGATTTTAAATGTAGAGGATGCCTCTATATTTTTTCACAAACCTCCCAAAATCCTTTGTTGTGCTGCAAGAGTTCATGGACCACAAGTTGCGCAGGCATGATCTAATGAATAAAAGACAACACATAAAAAGAAGATGAAAAGTGAGGGGTGGAGGGAGACGTGAACATGTCCAAAGGAGTGCAGCTAGGTGGAAAATTAGGAGAAGGCTGCCTTAGACACCCTATTTAAATTAAAGATCTGAGAGGAGCTTTTCAGTGTCTGCCCTCCACCTTCTCCAGTCAGTAGAGAGGACTCAAGTTGGAGGTTGGGAATGCCCTTGCAGCATGATGAGATTCTGGAGACTATGACAAAATCTAGCAAATAATGGGATTTGAGGATCCTAAAGAATTGGAAGATTAGAAATTTTGAAGAAGCATCAGATTGAAGTCCCCTAAGAGAGGGCCAGGTATTGGAGAGGAGAGAAAGACAGTGAGCCAGGTGCTGAACACCTTCAAAAAGGAGAGAGGGTATCCTGGAGTCAGGTAAACAACCACCACCCCAATCAAAATTGGATGGAAAATTTCTATATTGTGAACTCCAAAGGAGAGAGGTTGCTAACCGATGTAAATGAATTGTCATGACAAGAAGACCAAAATAGTGCAGAAAGTACTTTAGTCAACAAACACATAACTAACTCATCAAATGAAGAAAGATAACTGTCAGAGGCACTATAATGTTCAAATATTAATTCACTTGTAAAAATATTATTAAGGATGATGGAGGATTACAAGCATCATCATCTCATAAAGCAAAGAGAAGTCATAGAGGGTAAAAGTAATTTAAACAAAGCTTGGCAAGTTTTCCAAATAATTAGGGTCATCATAAAGGTAGTCAATGATGAAAATGGAAGGATTAAAAGCAGAAGGAAAAATAGATTTGAAAAACGTTTTAACAAATGGTTTCTTTTTCATTCAAGGATATTGAAACCACCGCACTTGGATCCTAACAACATTCTGCTTGATACATTTAGAGAATGATTAGAAGTGGTATTAAAGAGGTCAGAATAAAAAAAAAGTAGCCAGATTAGTCTAAATGCATATAAAATATATCCATGCTGGTGGCAATACAGTCATAATGGTATTGAGTGATTGATATACATGGAATATGAAAAAATGTGAGATACCAAAGGTGTGAATAATAATTGTGGATTCTTTTCAATACCAAATGAAAGGTGACCAAGAAAACACTATCAATTTATATGCTTACTCCCCCATCTATCTAAAATCTGTGGCAAACTTTTGCAGGACATATACAAGTTCATTTCAGGGAACTCTCAAATCAATGAACTCACAGTTCCAATGGAGTATTGAACAGAGCACCTGGCAAACTATCTGTTTCTTATGTGGCTAATTCTACATTTATGAGTTCTGAAATAGAAGACTTGTTGTGGTGGTGGTATTTGTCCTTTGTTCCTGAAGAGTACCATGACATCAGGAAGATGATGTCATGACTTACAAGTAGATCGGATTTAAGTGAGGAGGCATTGTGCAAAGTCAGCAGCCATACTCTCTCCTCTGGAACCATCTGGGTCCAGTGTTATGATATAGATCAGGCCAACTGGAATGGCCCAGCAAAGTAAAGGGCTTAAATGCCTGGAAGTCCCAAGAGGCTCAGATCAGGCAAATATGTTTTCTCTACAACTTCTCTATCCTAAATTCACTCTGTCAACCCAATTCTGCATGGAAATGGTGAGCTATTAACACAGTTTCAGCCCTTACAAATTCAGACTGAGGAACATCTGAATAGATTCACGGATAAGACTGCATGCTTTACATTTGCAAAAAGAATTCTCTAATAAGGTTTGGTACACATCCAAGTCAAAAAAAAAAAAAAAGGAGCGAGGGTTAAAGGGATGAACCTTGAAAAGGAAGAGACAAATTTGTCTCCCATTGGAATATTTCAGGTAGATGGGTGGGGTGGTTGGGTCATTTATGTGAATGTTTAGGATCAATTTAGAGGAATCTACTTAGCCATATGTGGCATCAAGGAGAGAAAAGAAAAGTGAATGAAACTAAATTCCCAAAAGTTATAATATGGAGGAAGTTAAGCCACATAAGCATCACATGATACTGTAGGACCATTTTGTTACTTGTGATTCAACTGTCAAAACGATATAAATGGGAACTAAAAGTCACCTCATAGCATAGCACCAATTGTTCATTTGTTCATCCACTCATCAAGTCAGGAGATAATTATGTTCAAATCTGGCCCCTAATGTTTGCTTTCTTTGTGGTGCTGGATAAATGATTTCATTTCTCTAAGCCTCAGTTTCCCTATCATTGTCATGGTAAAATGACAATTGTACTAATTTCTATTAACTACCTCATGGGATCATTATTTTTAAAAAAGTGTTTTGTAAACCTTAAAGTACCATATAAATATGGATTTTAATTTTAGTATTAATATATAATTGTAGCATTATTATATTCAAAGTATTATGCTAAAAACTGACCTTGGACCAAAGGAATATAGCTTTAGACCAGTGGGGGACCTTGGAAATTATCTAATCTAATCCATTCATTGTACAGATGAAGAAACTGAGGCTGTGATAGTTTGAGCAACTTTCTTAAGGCTACACAGATTGCAAGTGGAGAAATTAGTTTATGTACAATCCCATGTGCCTTTCAGCATGCAAACATGAGAGTTCCTAGTGCAGTGCTCCACATACAGCAAACATTTAATGTTTGTTGTATAATATGGCATTGTTACATTGCAGGAAAATGATTTGCCCTGCAGAGGCAGGTAGGTGACATAGTGGATAGAGGGCTAGACCTGGAGTCAGGAAGACTCTTCTCCCTGAGTTCAAATTTGGCCTCAGACACTTACCATCTACGTGACCCTGGCCAAGTCACTTAGCTCTGTTTGTCTCAGTTTCTTCATCCATAAAATGAGCTGGAGAAGGAAATGACAAACCACTCCAGTATCTTTGCTAAGAAAACCCCAAATGAGTTCACAAATTATCAGACATGACTGAAACAAATCCAGGTTTAAATATGAACCATGATTTAACAGTATTTTACTATAGACTATTTTTAATTGGGTAGTAAAACAAATGTTCAAAATATAAAATTAATTAAACCAAAGTCTCCCACAGAGATGGTTCTGAGGGGAAACTACCAGAACTAGCTTTTGTAATGTTGAAATTTTCCTTTCCTTGAAATATGGTCTTCAACAAAACACCAAATGCAATAAAATAGAAGCTGACCCAATTCATTCAACCTGGTAAACCAATTAGTTCTAACTTAGCCCAAGAGGTTAGATCTACTTTAAGAAAGGTCAGGGATTCAAGCTCTATTCCAAAGAAAGATTACAGAGCCTTTAAGCCAACAGTGGGATTGATTGGTCCCACCTGGTTCACATTTTACCCAGAAGGCCAAATAATTCTGAAGAACAAAGCTCATTGATAAGATCATAGGATCATAAATTTAAAGCTCTAAGGGAACAAATACAATCCCTTCCTTTTACAGATGATGAAACAGATGCACCAAGGACTTAAATGATTTGCCCAGGGTCATACATGCTAGTAAATTGAAGCAGCTATGTGGTATAGTGGATAGAGTGCTGGATCTGGAATCAAAAAGACCTGAGTTCAAATTTGACCTCAGATGCTCCCTATGTGGCCCTGAGGCAAGACATCTAAACTCTGTTGCCCTCACTTTCCTCATCTGTAAAATGGGGGTAATAACATTTACTTTGAAGGGTTTTTGTGAGGATCCAATGAGATAATGTTCATAAAATGCTGAGCACAATTGCGTGGCACATAGTAGGTCTATATAAATGTTGAATCCCTTACCTCCCACCTAACCCTCTCCAAATGTCAAAATGGGATTTGAATCTATATTTTCTTGACTTCAGGTACAGCAAAGCAGGAGACTATGCAATGTCTTTCAAGAGTGCTGAGCAGATCTGACATTCCCTAAAATGCCTCCTTCTACCTGGTGCATGATCCCTGAAAGTCCAGCAGGGAAAGAGATTCATCCCTTTATTTTTCATGTTTTCATCCCTGTAAGTGTGTGAGAACAATGACACAGACTGGGACAACAGTGCAGGATGATAAAAACAAAACAAACAATTAAAAAAAACACCTGCAAGAGAGATTTGTTGGGGAGATTATTGAATTTATCAGGGAACTTCCCTGATTGAGGCCTCAAAAGTCAATTTGGTGGCATTTTTAAATGTATTCACAAAGCTTATTTAAATAGTAAGTTGTTATTCTATTGGGTAACTAAGTTTATTTACTTTAACTCTGTTGCCTCTGTTTCCTCCTCTGTAAAATGAAGATAATAGTACCTACCTCTCAGGGTTGTTGTAAAGATCGATGACATAATAATTTTAAAGCATTTAACACAGTGCCTGGCATATAGTAAGAGCTATATAAATGTTAGCTATTATTAGTATTTATACTTCTGAAATATATTAGCAGCTCTGTAGCTAAAATGTTCAAGAAGTTCACAGAAAGAAATCACTTCTGGCTAAGATAATCAGGGGAGACTTCATGAAGTAGACAGGATTTGAGCTTGGCTTTGAACAATCGAAATTATTTTGATAGGTGGAAATGCATTCCAACAAGATAAAAGGAATAAGAACAAACAAACAGATGAGAAAGACTAAGTCATGTTCAAGGAATGGTGGTATATAACCAAATTTGACTAGTTCAGAGGTCAAGGGTATGGAAATAGTGCTAGATAATTATTCAAGGTACTATGACCTATAACCCACCCTTACCCTCTCCTGCCAAAGACTCAGGGCTTATCCAGCCCAGGTTTCAGTCTCAGAGATCTGACTTCAAGAGAGCAGGTTTCCTTCTTTGGCTTATGCCTCCATCTTGGAGTAAAACTCTAAGTAAAGCTTTGCTGTAATTTGTGTCTAAATTTCCTCACATATGATTTTCCTCAAGTTTCACATCAAGCGCTGAATGTGCAACATGGATATGATTGATACAGGCATGGGACAGACTTTATTTTGCCTACCATAAAAAAAATATGTAAGATACAAAGGACTCACACAAGAGCCTATGAATCAATACAGAAAATTAAAGTACTCGTATACCTGATTAGACTCATTAGATTCCCTCTGGAAGACAGAGGTCCTTTGTGGAACAGCTAAATAAATCCTTCTTATTCACCTCATATCTACATTATCTGAGTAACTCCCAGCAACAGCATTGAGGTTGGCAAGGTCCAGACCTCCTAACCCTTCATGGTACATCTTTAGTCCTTTAGCTTCAGGATACACCTCTAAAGAGGATCTTTTTCTCTGCCTCTGAGATGCAGACTGTTAAAGAAATCTTTTCCCTCTATAAGACTGGTGTCCAACCTCAGAAATTATCACAACTGAGACTTTTTGAACTCAGAATTATTCTCAAGGTAATTCTCAAGGCAGGAAATGTTCAGTTTTAAAATCTCTAGACTCTGGGTTATGCCTAAGAGAAAAAGGCATCCCCAAACTAGAATTATGGAATCTCTCCTCTCAAGACTCACTGCTGGAAGCATAAGCCACACATCATGTGCTTCTACTTCAAATTGCCACATTCTTCTCTTATATATTTCCCTCCCCCTCCACCACCATTCGTCACCTTGCTGAACGAGGACCTAGAAGTCCAAGAAAAATAAAGTATACAGGGGAAAGGGGAAGGGAACAAGTCATTTCATGGACAACTGTTATAAACTATAGGAAAAGGAAAATTCTTCTGACATGAGTCCCTCCGCCTTGGCTCTAGAAAACAAAAAATCCAAACAAAACAGTCACTTTGGAGGCCAAAGTGACTGGAGAACAAATAGAATTCCCATTGTCCTCTCAGCAAGGGACAAGGACAAAAGTCTATCTCCATAGGAGATGCCTATGTCATGAAGGTCCATGCCCTGTAACCTCTTCAACTTGAGGGACTCATTAAGTTAGTCACCCCATAAGGGTAGGTTGGGGCAAGATTGTGTAGAGTTTTGAATACCCAGATGAGGAATGTGTATTGTACTCCATTTGACAGACAGTAGGGAATCACTGAAGGTTTTACGCTGAATCACTGAAGGGTATACAATTATGAAAATAGTATTTTTTAAAAGTCATCTAGCAATGATGTGCAGCATTAATTAGAAGGAATGAAATTGGAAGGAGGGAAGGAAAGCAGTTAGGAGGCTACTGCAATAGTCCATAGAGTCAGCACAAAGCATCTAAATTAGGATAATGGTAATTATCTAGGTAATTAACAAAGTAAAGGAAGAAAAGGAAAGAACAGAGGCCATATATATTGCCAAGGATTAATCAGTAGCATTTAGTGATTGGATATGGGATGCAAGAATTCCAGTCAAGTTAGAGAATACAAAGTGGGTCTTGTATTTATGTTGGTTCTAAACCACCAGTCATTCTGAAAGCAACTATAGTAACTTCTGCAATGCTTTCTACTTCTTGTATGCCTTGAGAATACAAAGATAAATAAGCACCTACTATGTGCAAGGCATTGTAGGTGCTGGTAATAAATTGAAAAAGAAAAATGATCCTTACTTCAAGGAACTTACATTCTACTGGGTTTTTGTTGTTAGTCAATTACATCAGTCATGTCTGACTCTTTGTGACACCATTTGGGGTTTTCTTGGCAAAGATACTGGAGTGATTTGCCATTTCTTTCTCCAGAACATTTTATAGATGAGGAAATTGAGGCAAATAGTGTTAAGTGAACTTATCCAGGGTCACACAGCTAGTAAGTGTATGAGGCCAGATTTGAACTCAGTTAGATGAGTCTTCCCGTCTTCAGGTCTGATACTCTATCTACTGTGCCACCTAGGTGCCCCTAGGTCCTTCAGGTATTATTATACCTATTTTACACATCAGCACTCTAAGGCACAAAGAGGTAAAAGAGTTTACCCTGAGTTACACAGCTAGTAAGGGTCATAAGCAGACCTTGAATCCATCTTCCAAAATTTTTTCTTGTAGTTGTTTGGTAAATAAGTCAGGTCTAACTCTTCATGACACAATTTGGGGTTTTCCTGGCAAAGACATCAGAGTGGTTTCTCATTCTCTTCTCCAGTTCATTTTATAGATGAAGAAACTGAGGCAAACCATGCTGAGTAACTTGCCCAGGACCACACAGTTAGCATCTGAAGCTGAATTTGAACTCAAGTCCTTCTGATTTCAGGGCCAGTAACTCTATCATTCTACCTAACTGCCTCTTTTCCAGAGTCTAAGTCTGTCTTTCTTTTCATGACACTATGTTGTCTTCCTCTATGCAAAGACACTTGAGGGATAAAATCAGGACAGGTAAAATATAAATGCACAGGTAAAAACAAGGTAAAAGTAATCATGAGAATCACAGAGTTGAAAAACTGTGACTTGCTCCTCAATATCAAAGCAGTAAACATGGACAACAGCTAGGGCCCAGAGCTAATCACTTGCCACTGTTCACACAAAACAAATCATTAAAAATTGCTGGTGGATTCCACAAGAGAGAAATATAAATGACTTATAAAGGCTGGGCCTCCTCACCCTCAGTACTAAAAGTCTTCCCAATCAGCTGTTTGTGTGAGACAATATGGTTTTTCTTTAAGCTTCCCATTCAGATCTGACGTCAAGAATTGGTTTCCCAAGACTGTATTTATTAGGACGACAGAGATTTCTGGTAAGGATTCTGTTATTCTGGGTCATTCTGTGGCATCAGAAAAAAAAGCTGGTGCCCTATCAGTTGACAGTATGTAGAATAGCCTACCAATGAGAACTGACCCTCTTTAAGTTAGCTGGCTTCATGCCTGAGAGCATATTCCGGAGGCACTGTAAAACTGACATCAATAAAACTAAGAGGGAAACAGCAAGACCTCTCAGGAAGAGAAGGAAATTGAGAATTGGTCAGATACACAAAAAGAAAATCAATATAGTTTCTTGTCAAGGAATTCAAGTAAGAAGAATTTGAAGAAAGTGATGTTGTTGGGGAGGGGTGGGGTGTTGATAACCAAAAGCTCAAAGATGAAGGGGAAAAATGAAAAAGAAACCCAAAAAATTGGATTTTGGCAACAAAGAGGTCACTCATGTTCTTCAAGAAGTTAGTGATAAATGGAATGGCGGGGGGGAAAGGCAGACTAAAAGGAAGTGAGGAGCCAGTGGTGAAAAGAAAAGAAAATTTAAAGTGGAAAAGTTAGCTAGTCCCTTGTTGAAAGAAAGTTAAAAAGAAATGTTGTAAGGAATAAATAGACTAAAAACACTATAATTATTTCTGTACATATTTCACTATTTTTACAAAATACTATATGAAAGAAATAAGCTTCTACATTGGATAAACCAAGAGGAAAAAACAAAAGTGGAAAATGAAGATCAAAAATCCCTTTCAAAGAGCACCCCTGCCTTCTACCTTAACAGCTACAAAAGTCATTAACTTTGAAATCTGTCGATGAACATAAGGCTGTAAATTTTCCTTTGCAGAGAAAGTACAAAGGACTTAAGAAACTCCAATAGGTTACTTATAGAATGTTTAAATTGATTGAATGTAACTCCCTCCAGGTATGTGGCACCAAGAACTTTTCTAAAAGCCATGGAGTTGTCTGTAAATATATAACCTTTTATGAAAAGGTCATTCTTTCAGTACAGAGAGGTAGCCCACTCAATAAACATGCTGAATTAATGGGTTGTCACCCTCTTTTTTAGCCAACAGCGCCCCCTTATGCCACAACAAAGAATAGAATATTTTTATTAAAACTTCACATTTTCACAGCTTCACAAATTTTAATGTAAGTTACATCTGTAAATCAGGTATTCCTTCTTCAGGAACTGAGTGTACTAAAGTTAAAGTGAAAAATTTCAAAAATATATAGTAAGAAACCTTTAAAGTTTTCAAACAACTCAACATAATGTAAGGCAGTTCTTTCTAATAGCTAACAATAGTTTTTTGTGTTGTTTATCTGTATTAGCTTTGCACATCCATTCTATCAAACTCTATTTCACTTAGCACTGCAAAGCATGGCTATCTATACTTAAACCTCTGATCGTGGAAGACAAATTAGACCATGGAGTAACCAGCCCAAGCATCATGACCACCTATCTGACCAGCATCAGTTATTTCAGTTAGAGAAATCATATGTTGATCTGCATCCATCATTGGTTGTTGTCCTTCATTCTAGAAGAGGAACAAATTGACATCACTGGTTCAGACTCAAGCTGTAGTGCGTCCAGTTGTGGTTTATCAGATCAAAATGAGCTTGGATTGCTCTACCACTGGTCAGGTACAAATAGTCCAAATGAACATTTGGGGTGGATTCTCATATTTGAGCATCTCCTCTTTCTTTTGAGCTACTTCAATTCTACTTTACTCGTGAAGCACAACACCTTTAAAATAAACAAACTGGGCTTGCTGTGGTCTTTTCCTTTTATGCATATTTCCTTCTCTGAACAATTTAGTAATATTTTCCTTTTACCTTCACTAAGCATTATTCCAATGCAAAATCATAATGAAAAGTGGCCTGCATGTGATCATAGATACTTAAAGCTAGACCAGTGCAGCATGAATTCCACCAATCCTTCACAAGTTGGAAAGGCTTCAAGTATGGGACCAGAGCGAATGTCAGACTGAATATAGAGAAACCCTTCACCAGAAGACTGGCTATAATATGATAAAAATTTTTGGCTATAATGACTTATGAAAACCAACTACACAGGTGTGGGGATGGCCACCTGCAGTGGTGGAATGATTCCCAATTATATCAATGGTACTGGAAATAATAAAAAGCATAGTTCCCTCTTCTACTATGTTTCTTCTTCTACATTTCCTTCTTTGTCTTCTTCCTCCTCTCTTTCCTCCTCCTTCTCTTTTTTTCTCTCCTCTCCCTCTTCCTCCATCTTATTGGCTCCCCATATCTAGTCAGGCTACGCATCTGGGAATTTTGACATACTCTATTTCCAAACAGCCAATTTACCCCTCTTTAGGTAACCTGATCCTCCCCTTCACCCATTCCCAAGAACTCACCACATTAATGCCCAGATTAGTTCAGACATCTGATCAGCATAGCCCGTTGCAGCTCAGAAGACCTGATCTGAAGAGATCAGCCAGCCTCAGACTCCCCAGTAGCAGGGGGTTACAGGCATGAACCACCACTCTGGGCTTCTGTCATTACTTCTCAATCTTCCTGGAGTTCTAGCCTCTAACTTGAAGTACTGAGTCTCCTGGCCCTTCCTGGCTCCTTGAGCCTGATTTGACCCCTGATTTCAGAGACATGTTAAAAATGATCCTTAGTTATCTGTCTCCCTCTACTGATGCCTGTACTGTAACTAGACTTCAGGGTTTAGCATTCATTTCCACTTTTCTTTCCATGCCCTATCTTTTGCCACTCCATATTATAAAAATTTGTTTGTGAGGTTATTTAAAATGTATTTACTTAAGTTTGTTTACAAGAGGAAAAAAAGTACCAGTAAAGAATTAAGACGAGTGTAAGGTAATTAGACGTGTTTATAAAAGAAAACTACTTAGATCCAAAATGAAAGATACTTAACTTCTAAGCCATAGTCTCCTAGGCTTAGCTTGACTAATAATGATGCTCTCTAGCCAATGAGCAACCAGCCTTCTCCATGGTCTTCAAAGGAATTAAATCTTCTGACCCAGAATGGCTCTCCCTACATATACATTAAGGAGTTCTTCACATAGACATGCTAGACAGAGTTTATTTAAATGTCTTATAATCCTAAATTCACTTTCAAACAATCAGGAAACTCCCTGATTCCATGATGAGGTTTCTTGGAGGATTATCTGAATTCTTATTATCTAATTTTACTTCTCTCCTCCAATCATCCTTTCCCAGCAAAGGAATGAAGAGGAATTTAAGCAGAAGTATGAATCCTGCCAACTCAAAAATACAGCACAAAATCATTCTAAAAAATACACAAAGACAACTCAAAAGAATTTTGAAAATGAGCAGATCTTGTTATATACTCTAAATAGCATACAAATATCAATTTATTATAATTAATGCACGGATTTTATATGTTAACATCACAAAGTCCTAATCTGATGCCTCACCATGGAATAAAATGATCCTGGGGGTCTTTACGGCTCTCTTCACCAGTCTGACTGACCACTCTCTAGTGATCTTTACTAGACTTCAATCAGATCATACCCACTAATAATGCACGTTCTCCCACTGCTCTGTCCTGAGTCCTCTTTCTTTCTCCTTCTATAGTACCTTGCTTGAATATCTCATCAGCTCCCATGGAGTCAATTTTCATCTCTGTATTAATGAGTCACAGATGTAGTTAGTCAGCCCCTGGTTGTTGTCCTTCATTCTTGAAGAGGACCAAAATGGCATCACTATGCTGGAGTCAAGTTTCAATATGTCTGACTGTGACTGATCAGTCCATTATGAGCTTGGAATGCTCTACCACAGTCCAGGCACAAATATTCCATGTGAACATTTGGGGTGGATACTCCAAATTTGCACATCTTGCATTTACTTTGAGCTTTGCTCATTTACTATGAGCTTTGCTCATAGAGCATAACACCTTCTCTGATGTGGGCACTCCATGCAGAGCAGTCCTATGCCAGTGTCTCCCATGTCACACAACCAATTCCAAAAGTTCTTAAGAGAGACACTGAGTGTTTTTCTGTCTTGCTTCTTGTGACCACCATGTGAGTGCTTGCCCTGTGTGAGTTCTCCATAAAACAGTCTTTTTGGCAACCATGCATTTTGCATTCAAACAGCATGTCCAGTCCATCAGAGTTGAGTTCTCTGAAGCAGTTTGAATGCTTGGCAGTTTAGTTCAAGTAAGGACCTCTGTGTCTGGTACCTTTTCCTGACAGGTGATCTTCAGAATCATGCTAAGACAATTCAAATGAAAGTAATTCAGTTTCCTGGCATGGCACTAGTATACTGTCTGAGTTTCACAGGCATACAACAATCAGATCAGCACAATGGCTGTGTAGACCTTCAGTGGAGAGAGTATCAATGCATGATTTTCTGTTTGCAGATGATTGTGCACTCAGTGAAGCCTCTGAAACCAAGATGCAACAAAATATGGATTAATTCTCTGCTCCTGTGCTAATTTTTCCTAACAACACCAAAAAACCATCAGTCACCACCTCACCATCCATATGTGGAACCATCAGTTACAGCAAGTGGAGAAGTTTTGAATGCTGTGGATAAGTTCATTTACCTTAATAGTATACTTTCCAGGGATGTACGCATTAACAATGCAGTTGAAGTATGCATTGCCAGAGCTATCTCTGTGTTTGGAATACTTAGAAGAAAAGTATGGGAGATAAGAGGTATCAGTCAGTCCTTAGTTCTCCCCTAAACTCCAGAATCACATCTCCCACTGCCTATTGAAAATCCTGAAATGGATATCCCATAGGTATTTTAAACTCAACAACTCCAAAACTGAGCTTATTATCTTTCTGCCAAGTCCTACCCTCCTCTTCCTAAATTCGCTATTACTGTCAAGGCCACCACCATCTTCCTACCCGTCTGTACTCACGACCTTGGGGTCATGATCAATTCCTCAGTCTCTCTCACTCACTTTATACAGTCTGCTACCATATCTTCCTGATATCTCTCCTATGTACTCCCTTCTCTGCTCAAGCACTGCCACCTCACTGATATAGGTCATCTTCTCCTGATTGTTGGATTATGCCTTTCGAGTTGGCCTCTCTGACTCTAGTCCTTTCCCACTCTAATCTTTCTTTCATTCAACTGTCAAATTGATCTTCTGGAAGAACATCCGACAACGTCATCCACGTATCTAATAAACTCCAGTGGGTCTCTATCAACTCTAAGATCACACAGAAAATTTTCTTTTTGGCATTCATAGCTCTTCATAACCTGACCCTCTCCTACCTTTCTAGTCTACATACATCTTTCCCCCTCTCCTATACTCATCTATTCAGTAACTGACCTCTTTGCTGCTCTTTGGCATAAGAACTTCATCCCCAAATCTGGACATTTTCATACAATGCCTACCTCCAGTGCTTGGAATTCTCTCCTTCTTCATCTCTCCCTCCTGGCTTTCCTTGATGCTTTCTAATCCCAGCTCAAATGTTACCTTCTATAAGAAGACTTTCTTAATCTCCCTTAATGCTCATAGTTTCCTCCTTAGATTATTTCCAATTTATACTACATATATATTGATTGTACACATTTGTTTAAATGTTGTCTCCCTGACTAGACTGTGAGTTCTTTGAGAGTAGGGACTATGTTTTGCTTTTCTTTGTAAACCCGCAGTTTCATACATGGTAGATACTTAAGAAATATTTGTTGACTAACCATAAAGAATTAAACATATTTTAACAGAAAAGTTGCTATTAATTACTAATTTGTATACATAAAGTCAATCACTAACTCACTGAAGCTAAAATGAGAATTAGTATACACCAATATAAAGAATAAGAAAATGGGGAAAAATAAAATAGTGTACAATTCAAACAAATGTTTGTTAAGACATCTAATTGAAAACCAAAAATGAGAAATGGATAGTAGAAATGATATCAGCGCTGATTCTATCAATTTCACCCAGCAATTCAACCACTATAAATTAATTACCATAACAAAGAGACCAAAAGAACCCAGAAAGTATCTCAGAGAGCAAGCATCTGACTTATTTGCCAAATAGAGAGAAGTGGCTACCAAAGGCAACACTTCATTCAAACAGAAACTCATTTGTAAATCTTACAAAGGAGGAAAATGGAAAATTATGAAGAATATCACCTTGTGAAACAAAAAGAAGCAGTTAAGGATAAAACTAATTTAAAGAAAGTTTAATAAGATATTTAACTAGACAAAGTTATCACAAAGACATTCAAGAATCAAAACAGAATGAGAAGAAAAATGGAAAAGATTTGGAAAAACCACTTCAACAAAGTGGAATCAATATGACAGAATGAGAGGAAGCATTGCAGTCTTGATCATTAACTAGACCTCATCAATAAAGATCTAGAAATTACACTAAACTAAATTCTGATTAGGAAAGACAAGAAAAAATCATGTTGTCATTTTTCCAGACAAGAATGGTTTAGGAAGATAGACAGAGAGGTCTCAGATCTGGGGATGGTATCTGTGGGGTCCCAGTTGGGGAAAAACCCAGAAAATACACTAGTAAGTGAAAAGTCATAAAAACTTGAACTCTGTGAAAGGTAGAGGCCTGAACATGGTGACTTGTTTAGAATCATAACTTAGATACTAAATTATATTTTAAACACTGAGTCATAACCTAAAATATTATGACCTATGAAAGCCAAAACAAGACTATCATGACCCATATGTGACCAGTACATGATCAATACCCAAACTTGTGTTTGGACATGACATTGACTTGATTCCCAACCTCATTACTAAGCAGAAAACCCAAAATATCCACCAGTTGGTAGTGATGCACTCTCTAGATCCTCCTACCTTTGCCTGTTTGCTATAATTACCACAGGGATTTTAAGGATTCTTAGATGAAATCCACCAAACTATCTGGCCACTGCCCCAGACTAAAGATTGCCCATGTTTTGTAAATACTCATAATGATTGGTTTAACTGCAACCTATAATCAATCTGGAGATACTTGGCCTCTTCCTCTGGTATAAAATGAACATTCCACAGTTATTGGGGAGGAACAGGGTTTCCCAGTCAAGGGAATTTCAGACCTAACAGGTTCTGTCCAAGAGCACCATGGCACAGAGCATTTCAGTGCCCAGAGGTTGAAAAAGGGCCAAGACAGGACACAAGGCAGGAAACACCAGGGCAGAAGGAAATCTCAGGGATTCCTGGGCAAGTGTTGAGTATAGGAATGGGTACCATTTGGAATCTCTGTGTCTCAGTACCTAGTTTCAGGTCACAGCCGCATGATGAAGAGGAATAGTTATGAGCATTAGCCCCATCTGTGTACTGAGCAAGGAATAAATTCTGAATACTGCATCACCAAGGCAATATTCACAGCACCAACAATGACTATAAATATGTCAGCAAAATTCTGAACCACAAAGCATATACAGAAGGCAGAAGAAAAACATTTATTCAGACACCAGAAGGCCAAATCCCAACACCAGAAAACCAAATCCATCATAGCAACAAAGAAATCCATCATAGTAACCAAGAATTCTATACACATTATCAGGCCTTCCCACAAACATGCTACCCTAAGCAAAATGGCCTCTCACTCACAGCCAGTTGCCTGCTTTCTCTGTTCTTCTCAGTTCTGACTAATCTGACTCACTTCTCCCTCTATCCCTCCCTGCTTTACCCTTTCAGCAAACTCCTTCCACCACAGGCTCCAGATGTTTCAGACTTTCATATGACCCAGGCAGGTCACATGGGCCAATTAGTGAATGGGAAAGATCTTCCCATTTAAATTAGCATTACAGATGCAAAGAGTAGCTACGCAACTCAAATTCCAGGATCAGAGTTCAGCATGCCAGACCAAAGAGGAGCTAACAGTTTAGTTGTTCTGAACCAGAAGAACTTCCAATTGACCTAATACTGGCCTAATCTAGCAGCAGTCTATTAAAAATCCCAACCAAGGACAAGTCAACAGATTCAAGCCTGTGTCAGAAACTTGCAGAACTAAGACAATGAGGATGATGAACAGACCACCCCATCAAATCATACCACTTTGGGACCACGGGAAGTTCACAGGCTTCCAGAATGAATTGTAAAAGCAGCAGAAAGACATAAAAGGACAGAAGTGATGGCCAGATATCCCCTTCTGTCCCACTTAGAAGTGTTCAGGGCCCACCATTAACATAAAGTCTAAAGTCAAGAAGTAAGCTGAAAGAATGAGCAAACCAAAAAATAATAATAAATAAAAACAGAATAAGGAACTATTATGGCAACAGGGATGCTAGAGACACAAACTCAGAAGAAAAGAATGACCCTTCAAAAAAAAATCTACAAGTAAAACTTCAGAGAAAAATGCAGCTTGGACATAAAAAATAACCATAATGGTGTGGTCACTGATCTAGAGCCAGACATCCTGGAGAATGAAGTCAAGTGAGCCCTAGGAAACATTGCTAACAGTAAGGAGGTGATGGAATTCCAGCTGGGCTATTTAAAATACTAAAAGATGATGCCATTAAAGTGCCATGTTCAACATATTAGCCAATTTGGAAAACTTAATGGTGGTCACTGGATTGGAAAAGGTTAGTTTATGCCCCAATTCTAAAGAAGGGTAATGCCAGGAAATTCTGAAATCACCAAACAATTGTGCTCCTCCCACACACCAGCAAGGTTATGCTTAAGATTCTGCAAGCTAAGCTTCAGCAATAAGTGAACCAAGAGCTATAGGCAGTGCAATCTGGTTTTCCTGAAGGCAAAGGAAGTAGAAACCAAATTGTCAACACTCACTGGATTATGGAGAAAGCAAGGGAGTGCCAGAAAAACATCTACTTCTCTTTCATTGACTACGCTAAAGTTTTTGACTATGTGGATCACAACAAAATGTGGTAAGTCCTCAAAGAGATGGGAGTGCCAGATCATCTTACTTTTCTCCTAAAGAGTGGGAAACTTAAAATTATGATTTCAAAACAAAAAGGATCTAGGTTTACAACCATGTAATGTATAATCTATATCAGATTGTTTGCTGTCTTGCAGACGGACATTGAGAGGGAGGGGCATGGGAGGGAGGAGTATAGGGAGGGAGGTAGAAACAAAAATTTGGAAATCAACATATTATAAAAGTGAATGTTGAAAATTATCTGTACATGTAATTGTAAGCAAAACAAAAGCTTGTAAGTGGGAAAAAACTGAGTATAAACATACCTGAGGGAAAAATAGACATCTAATGAAATGGAGGACTTTTAAGTATTTCTAATGAAAAGATCAGAGCTGAACAGAAAATCTGACATTTGAATGGAAGACTTAAGAGAAACATAAAAACGGAAACATGAAAGAGCAATCATAAGGGACTCAATGGAGTTAAACTATCTATATTCCTATATGTGAAAAGGATATGTGTACTTCATAAGAACTTAAATTGTCTGTCTGCAAAGACAGAAGGCCTGGATTTGAGTTGATTATGTTGGGATGATCTCCCAAAAAGGAATGTTGAGATAAGAAAGTGAGATACACTGGGGGTGGGAGGAGGGAGAGGCAAATGAGACAAATTTTCTTACATAAAAGAGGTATTTCTTTTCAAAGAGCTTTCAAAGTGGAAGGAAAAATGGGAATTTAGTGGGCAATGTTTGAACCCCACTCTTATCAGGATTGGTTCAAAGAGGAAAGAATATATATATGATTACACAGTTGGGTATAGAAATCTATCT
This sequence comes from Notamacropus eugenii, assembly GCF_028372415.1. Classification (NCBI taxonomy): domain Eukaryota; kingdom Metazoa; phylum Chordata; class Mammalia; order Diprotodontia; family Macropodidae; genus Notamacropus; species Notamacropus eugenii. Next base: position 231,128,020 of record NC_092875.1, on the reverse strand, counting down.
TACCCAATAGGGAGAAAGGAGGGGAAGAGGATAAGAGATGTGGGGAAAAGAGGCAGTGATAAAAGAGAGGATGAATTGGGGGAGGCTGTGGCCAGATGCATGACAGACTTTTGAGGAAGGACAGGGTGAAAAGATATAGGAGGATAAATAAAGGAAAATGAGATGAAGGAAAATGCACAATTAGTGATCATAACTGTGAACCTGAATGGGATGAACTAACCTATAGGACAGAATCAAGTGACAGAATGGACTGGAGGTCAGAATCCAATATGTTCAAGAGATACACTTGGGACAGAGAGATACACAGAGAGTTTAAATGAAGGACTGGAGTAGAACCTATTATGCTTTAGCTGAAGTGAAGAGGACAGGGGTGGCTATCATTATCTCAGACAAAGCAAAAGCAAAAATAGACCTAAGTGAAAGAGATAATCACAGAAACTATATTTTACAAAAGCTGCCATAGACAATGAAGTAATATTAAAAATTTTTTCAGCAAGTTTGTCTGATAAAGACTTTGTTTCTCATTATATGGGAAACTTGGTCAAAGTCATAAAAATAAGGGTCATTACCCAATTGGTAAAAGGTCAAAGGACATGAACTGGCAGTTTGCAGAAGAAGAAATCAGTTATCTATAGTCATTTGAAAAAAATGCTCTAAATATTAATTAGAGAAATGCAAATTAAAATAACTCTGAGGTGTCACCTCACATACATCAGAACTGACAAATGCTGGAAGAGAAAAGCGAAAATAGGTACATTAATGAACTATTGTGGAGTTGTGAACTTGTCCAACCATTCTAGAGAACAATCTGGAACTGAAGTGAGAAGAACTAGAAGATCACTGTGCACAGTAACAACAATGTTGTAATGATGATCAACTGTGAAAGACTTGGCTACTCTGACCAATATAGTGACTCAAGACAGATCCAAAGGACTCATGATGAAGAAATGCTGTCCGCCTCCAGAGAGAGAAGTGATGAATTCGGAATGTAAATTGAAATATAATTTACCCATTTTTCTTTATTTTTCCTTGCTTTTTTGTGATGTGGCTAATAAGGAAACATGCTTTGCATGATTTCATGTGTATAACTGATGTATTGTTTGCCTTCTTAGTGTATGGAGAAGCATGCTCAGAGGAAGGGAATCTATAAGTCAAAATCTAAAAAGAAAATTATGTTAAAAATAAATAAATGATAAGCAAAAAAGGAAAAGAAGTGAGAGAATGACAATGATGGAGGGTGCAATCTGTTGGAAGAGATGAGACAGAATGGGACCACTTGAACAAGGAGAGGGCTTAGCCTTAGTAAAGAGTAAGTCCACTTGATCATGCAAGACAGAGGCAAAAAAGAAGAAAGTGGCAGAAGGCACCTGATATGACCTGAGCAAGAAGGAAAAGAAGGGAGTTCATGATTAATGGCCTCAATTTTTTCTGTAAAATATGTGATGAAATCATTAGCTGAAAGAGTAGAGCGAAAGGAAGTTTGAAGGTGGTTTGAAGATAGATGAGAAAGATACTCCCTCTTTACTTCTGCCTCCTAGAATGTCCCCCTTTTATATCAAGCCTTGCCTCCTTCTGGATACCATTTATCTTTTATATGCTCAAGTATTTTGTCATTGTCTTCCCTGATAGGATGCAATTTCCTCCAAGGCAAGATCTGTCACTTTATTGTCCTTATTATATTCCCAGAGCCTGGAGGCTGAGGGTCTTCCCCTCCCATCTTGATTTTTTAAATTTTGTCTTGTTTTGTTTTCTTTTTAATTAAAGGGGGCAATCCTTAACTCTCTTCTTAAAGAGGTGAAGCCTATTCCCGGAATGGGCATCACCTCACTCTAAGTGAGTACTTGTAAAACCTTTAGCCTAAAAGGGCCAGGGACTCCCATTGCACCCTGGGCCATCCCCAATCATTCTGATGAATATGTGGTTACTGGACCCAGATGGCCCAGGAGGAGAAAGTGATGCAGGTGACCTTGCACAGCCCTCCTTCACTCAAATTAAAGCCAACTGTAAGTCATGTCTTCATTTCTCTGATGTCATGGTCCTCTTCAAAAACAAAGGACAAATACAACAATTAGCAATGTTATGTTACTAGTCACTTGTTAGTCATGTGATTTTAGAAAATCATATGAGCTCTCTCAGTCTCAGTTTCTTCATCTGTAAAATGGGTTTAAATGGTCCTTCACAGGATTTTGAAAAAAAAAAGACTTGTAAGCCAAAAATGCTATGTTTCAGTGATGATGATGACAATTACAATAATGATGATGATTTCAGAAAATATTCACGTTAAAAAGTGACTTGGAAATCACCTAGAGCAAACCTCTTCTTTTACATATAAGGAAACTGAGGCTTATAGAGATTAACAATTTCCTAAAGTTAATAAGTGGTAGATTCTAGACTAGAACTCAGATAAGCCTACTTCCAGACCAAGGCCTTTCTACTATACCACAAGTTGCTCAGTTTCAAGAGGAAAACATAGGGGTTAGTGAGTCATCAGAAATTTATATAATTTCTTTCATGGTCTCCAAGAGAAAGCTAGAGAATGAATTCTTCCTCTTTTACACTTCGCTCCATCTCTAGATCAATCCTCTAAATTACCTGGAGTTCCAACACCCACCATTAGCTATCCCTCTGGTAATACATGTCAGGTAACCCTTCCTATGGCACTAGGCCTTGTTTCCATTTTTATCTCCTAATTCAGGGTCTTAGGATATCTTTACAATCACCAAACTATAAAGAGGACCCAAACAGAGTAAGAGAATATCCCACTTCCATCAACAAGAACCAGAGAAATACTATGCTCATTCACATCCCCCAGAAACCTGGCAAATACGTGGGATGTTGATGGCCTTGTGTTGAAAAGGAAATATCTATTTGGAAATAGTTGTTATTATTTTGAGAGTATAATTTTCAGCTGATGAGTCATGGTGACTCACCTTCCCTGCCTGCTTCAGTTATCCAAGGTTTAATAATAGCAAAGCCAGTTAAAGGTTAAGAAGGAAATGCATAAAGGAGAAGGAGGCATATGGAGAAGAGAACTGCCAAGGGGCTGGAGAGCCAAATGGAAATTTTGCCGTTGTTGATTTGTTTCTTTTCTGTCCCCTTTTCCTCCTATTTTCAGAATAATTTTACATCATACTGTGTCTGGCAGTAGTTAGTTTCCAAAAGCCAATTTCTGATTTTAGGGCTTAAAGAAAAGACAAATGAGGAAGTTATTGCTTTGTAGGATGCCCAGTAGCCTTGGGGAGTGTGGTGACAAGATCTGTGAAAATAGATAGACAAATTCACAATGTCAAGCTTGGGTCTGGTCAGCCTCTGAGAAAATTAAACTCACAATAAACCTTCCTAGATGATTCCTTTGGAAAATCACCTCAGAGAATGGTTAAGACACAGAGACGTAGGGCTATAAGAAATTCAAGAGATTGTTCAAAAGCAAACAATTTATCAAACCTTTATTTAGCATCTTCTTTGTACAAGGTACTATGCTAGGAGCTGGGAACACAAAGACAATTAAAAATAATTCCTACCCTCAAAGAATTAATCAAGGAGGAATCTTAGTTCCATTAATTTGCTCCATGTTCTTAGCAATACCAGAAGAATATTGGCATTAGAAAGATATGTTTTGGTTTTAGGGAGAAGCTTAAGGTTGATAAAAAGTATTGGACAATTTCCCAAAGGCAATACAATTCACTCTCCTTCTCCTATTCAACTCTGTACCACTGACCATTTACAATATTTGTCCAAAGTATTTCTCTGTCTCTGTCTCTGTCTGTCTGTCTCTGTCTGCCTGTCTGTCTCTCTCTCTCTTTCTCTCTTTTTCTTTTTCTATCTCTCCACTTCCACCTTTCCCTTCTCCCCCTTGCCTCCCCTTTTCCATCCACCCATCTAACCATTCAGCCATCCACCCATTCATTCATCCATCCATCTATCACTTATTTCTCCCTCTCTCATATATATAGATAAAGCTATAGATTTATCTATATGTATATCCATATATTTAGACAAATATACAGACTGATATATTTATATAAATATTTAAATATATATTTATACAAATAAATGGATCTATCTGCATATTTGTCTAAATATAGCAATTTATAAAGGTCATATGGACGTTCTGGCAACTATGATACAAGAACTGGCTGTCCTTGAAAAGGAGGCTCGGACGTTGTTCCTACACGAGCTTTTCAAAATCTTCTGATGGACACTGACATGCACACACTAAAAAAAGTTTGATAGATATAGATGTTTCTACATACTTAGTCAAATATTTGTGTACACACACACACAGACACATACATATAAATGAGAGAAATCGGGAATTATATTTAGATCATAGAATACACATTTGTATATATGTACAAATGTATGTATAGACACATTACTTCTCTCTGTTGCTACACAGTCATGTTCAACTATTTGTGACCACCAGATGAACCAAAGATAGTTTGCATTTCCTTCTCCAGTGTATTAAGACAAACAGAGGTTAAGGGACTTGTCTGAGGTCACCCAGCTAGTAAGTGTCTGAGGCCAGATTTGAACTCAGGTCTTCCTGACTACAGACTCAGGGCTCTACCCATTGAGTAATCAAGCTGCTTCCTTCTCTCTAGAACTCTACAAATTGCATAACAGGGATACTTAGCTCCTGTTTGTTCCCTATTAACACCATCATAATGATTTGCTTACAATAAGAGAATAGATTTATAGGCTGGTAGGATGTTCTCTTGATTTAATCAGGTCACAATTTTTTCCATACCCTATGGTAATCTCTTCCTCCAGAAGTCTTACACATTGGTCTCCCAATTACTTCACAATTCCTCACCAACATAGACCTGTCCAATATATACATTTTTTCTGCACACACATATGAAAAGAGAGAGAAAAACATAATGAGTTTTATTTTTCTTGTCTTCTCAAGCATGGGAGTAGGAAGAGGGAGAGAGAAAATTAGGAATTGAAAAATAAAATAAAATTGAATTTAAAAATAAGTAAAAAATGCACTTCTTTTGCAAGCTTCCTTATTACTGTCAAAGGTCTCAATTACTTCAACTGTAAAATGAGGATAATAATAGCATTTACCTCACACAGTGAAGATCAAATGTGATAGCATTTATAAAAAGCACTTACATTTCCTAGCCCATAGGAGGCACTATATACTTCCTTATTTCCTTCCCTTCCCTATCAAAGAGTATAAAAACATCAGCCCACAAAAGTTGGGACTCTTCAGACTTGGAGAATTCCCAAGATGATGAGTCAATACACCCTGCCATGCTGACCAGACATGTTACCATTGAAGATGAGGAGATGGATGGTGTACTGAATCTACTCAAGCCAACTGCTGCATTATCCATATTGAATATCCTTTCTATTCCATGGCTAATAATAATAATAAATGATGAAATAATCATAATAGCTAACCTTTGGATAGCACTTACTACATCCCAGGCATTGTTCTAAGTATATTAAAATTATTAAATTTTATCCTCACAACAACCCTGAGTAGTAGGTACTATTATGATCCCCACTGCACGGATTAAAAAACTGAGGCAAACATATGTTACACAGTCAGTATCAGGTCTTCATGACTCTAGGACAAACACTCTATCTACTGTTCCACCTTGCCAGGCCTAGAGGCCTGAGGGCTACCCGAGTCTTCTTACCTTACCTCTCGCAGGTCTTCAACTAGCCAAACCGGATAATCGTATGAGAGAAGAGACCTCCCAGAGTCGAACAAGGGTTAAGCTTTATTCAGGGTCCTGGTTACAAGTGCAGGGGGAATTCTTCCTTAGGAGGGAGCGAGGAATCTCCCAAGGAGGCAAAGATCTTACAATAAGAGATTGGAAGTAGAAGTGTAAGTGGGGAGAGAGGGGGAGGGGAGAGTGAAGAGAGGAAAAGCGGAGCCTTCTTCCTCTAAAGGCCCCTCCCGCGCTAAGCGTGCTTTCAGGCTTTCCTGACCTAATTAAGCTCTCCTGGCCATGTAGTTTGCACCTGAATACCGTGCCTGTTAGATAACAATAGGTGTGCCCAGATCCGGGACAGTCTCGAGGGGGATGCTCCTCCCATCATGTTTCTCACGGGAAGAGGCGGAAATACACGAGATTGCTCGGTCTCACTCCTCGATTCCCTGCTGTTATCTGGGGGGCCTCATGAGAACTCTAAGATTTAGAAGTTCCCACCTTTACCCGCCTAGGTGCAAATCTTTTATTAACTGTAGAATGAGTTTCAATAAATATTTCATTCCAACCCCAAACCCAAACTTCCAAGGTAACAGCCTGACTCATGTTCACCACTTCCACAGGTTATTGATAAAAATCATAACCAAAAAGCTCTTGAGTACCCAGAGGCGACAGTACTCTTATATGACTAAGCTGAAGTCTATACATCCATTCTAGGTAATTTCTGTGTATTCAAGTTGCCATTGACTTTCCCTTCATCCACATTCTCTAAACATGAAGAAACACATTCTAACAGGAACTTAAATCATCTTATCTTTATCAAAAGCAGGAGTTCTTAACTTTTTTTGAGTGCATTACAGGCCTTTGGGGCAGTCTGGTGAAGCCTATGGACTCCTCAGACTAACGTTTTGAGATGCATAAAATAAAAAAAGCACAGGATTACAAAAGAAACCAACTGTATTGAAATAAATTTGTCAAGGTATTTTTAAACATTTTTTATTTAAATTTTTAAATAAATTTTTAAAAACAAGTTCACCAACCCCAGCCAGATTAAGAACCTAAAATACTGTGAAAATACCTAGTAAGATTAGTGACAAGATCAGAAAAACACTTAAGAGTAAACAATGCTGGCCATTTGTCAGGTAGAGATAAGAAATTCACCAGGTCTCAGTAGCATATCAGGATGGGTATTCCTTAAGCACAGTAGCAAGAAAAGGAAGGCTACCATCTGCTCAGCATTATGGTCAGTCCTTATAAGTAGCATCTGCATTACTGCTCTGACTGTCCTATTCCTGTGGCCACTTTTTTGCTCTCTTTATCCCCACTGCAAACTTATTATAGCTTCCTTGGCTAATATAGCCCTGCCAAGTCCAATACAAACTGAAAGATACATACTGTTTCTTTGAGACACTGAGCTAGAATCTCAAGAATATTTCTTCCCTTAGGAGCTCAGCATTCCATCCTACCCATGAGAGATCCTGAGTACCCAGTTAAAAGTACGAAATAGATCATGACTGTTGGAGGAGATAGGGAATCCAACTAAAGATGCTTTTGGAGAAATTAGCTTTGAAAAGGGGCATCCCTTTAGTGAGCACAGAAGAGAGTCTGTGATGAGAAATTTTGAGGAACTAGAGAAGGGAGTTCCAAGGGCTCAGTCATCTCGATAAAGTCAGCAGCTGGGAGTCACTTGCTGTAAAAGGTGTGGGAATGAGTTAGAAGTAATCAAAAAGAAAAGAAGGTTTAGAACATATATCCTGGAGAATGCCATAGTAAGTGAAATGGCAGAATAGAAAGATTTTCCAAAAACATCATGCTCCCAGCTGAGAGTGTGAAACAAATTTATAGTGAATAAATTCAGCTTCACTTCACTATTTTCTTCAATACACCACCACTGGAGCAGGAAGGAAGGAAGAAATCTAGCCTTGCTTCTGCCTTCTGGGTCATCTTGAACAAGCCATTTATTCTCCTTAAGTCTCAGTTTTGTCATCTGAAAAATAGAACATGAAACAATATACATGGAAGCACTTTAAAAGTGAAACCCCTACATAAATGTCAAGGCTTTTTTAAGCATATGCAGCAGTATTACTAGGACCAACATGACTATCGACACTTATCTGTCTGTTGCAAAAGATCGAAATACCAAAGGCAAAAGCTTCAAGAGAATGAAAATGTATCAAATTTACAACTAAATCAAAATGCTGTGGGCCCAGAGCCAGAGGATATTTTCAGTTTGGATTTTTTTTTCAGTGCCCTAAATTTCATCAGCTAGAGTTCTCTTTTTCTTCTTCCTGTTTTAAGTACTGTCCTATTCAATCTCTCAAGGCAACTACTCATGTTCCTTTCCAGAGGACTGTATGTATAATCTCCCCTTCAGTTGAAGAAGAGGGCACAATGAAGACCTCTGTGAGATCAAGTTGCATTGAGACAGTGACCTAGAAGCATCTTTTTTACCCCAAACAGGATATTTTCTCTGTATTCTATAGAATTCATGATTTACATGTTCTTGAGCAATTGACATAATTTCTTTGGGCCTCTGTTTCTTTGGTTTCAGCTCAAATGAAACATGAGAGAATTGAATGAATGATATCTAAGGTCTTTTCTAGTTCTAAAGCCTATGACCACAAGAATAAAAGTGTTGCAGTATATTAGCGATAGTGACTCATCACAAAGTCATCAAGAAATGATGCAAACAATATCATCATGAATGATCGATCATGAGAAAAAGAAAAACATGCATCTTACATGTGAAGAGTGAAGGATAAAAAGATAAAGTCCTACTGCTGAAATGACATCTATAGAGGATTAAAACGCCTCTTAGAATGCCACCAGTGCATTAGGCAAATTCTTTGTGGTGGATTTATACAAGAATCTGTACAAGAAACTTATAGAATGAGATGTCAAAGGGAAATCATTTGCACCTTTGGAGGAAGTCACCACACCAGTGAGATGACAGAGGCAATAGAGTATCAAAGGCTATGAAACTATATTCCCCAGACTATGGGGAGACAGTGTGGGTACAATGAAAAAACTGTTGATTATAGAGTCACAGAACATATTAGTGTTTATTACCTTTGTGATCTTGGGCAATTTCCTTAGCCTCCCTGGGATTTTTGCCTATGTAAAAAGAGGTGGGGAAGGGGTAGACTAAGTAGTTTCTGAAGACCTCTAGATCTATGATACTATGATTCTATGACTAAAATCCCTCCTACCTTCACTTAGCAAACCAAACAGTAATACCACCCCCAAAAGTCACCAGGGAACATTACTACTATAATTAGCAGAGGAAGGAAAGGCAGCATGGAAGACTTGAGGCTGGGTGAGAAAAGGCCAAGAGAGACACCAGCAGCAGGACTACAATGGATATGCATATAAATAATGCAAACTGATCTTTAATTAGCAGGAGGATGGGAACATAGAGAAGTCCCTGCCTGGGCCTTAACTGCTTGGTGGGAGGTCCAAAAACATTTGTGGCTCTGATTACCAGGGGAGCCTTTTCTCACTTGCTGCCAGAAGCCAAGTTTTATTCATCTGCCTTTTCTCGATTCTTAAGATTAATTACAGGTAGAACTTAAAATCCATATTTAACTCTTCACAACGAAGACTTTGGTCATTTTCTTCAGTCCTAAAATGAGTCATACTCCTCAGTGCTAATTGCAAGAAGTTAGATGGGACATCAATACTCCTCAGTGCTAATTGCAAGAAGTTAGATGGGGCATCACTTGGGGCATTGGACTGAGGTATAAAACCTTGCCTGGACACTGCCATTTCTTAGATATGAGTTCTGATGCACATCACTTGATCTTAGCTTCTGGCCCTCATCTTCCTCCTCTGTAAAATGGGTGGTTAGACTCTATGACATCTAGTATCCTTTCCAGCATTACCATTCAGCTACATTGGTTATTCTTAACATCCCTGTAAGGCAAATTGCCATTATTCTTCTAAGATGAACAACTATTTCCCATTAATCAGGATAGTCCTAGATTTTGACTTCCTATTCTTTTTGACTGTACCCAAAATCTTCCTCACCAATAACTCCAAATAACAACTACTACAACTCCCTACTACCCCACCTTCCTCCCTTTCTCTCTTTTTCTGCTTCTGCTTCTCTTTCTTTCTCTCTCTCTCCCCTCTTCACATACACACACACGCACGCGTGCACACACACACATACACACACACACACACACACACAAACATACGAAAACACCAGGATATGAATTCAGATTTATTTGCTAAACGCCCATTCTTAAATGTCTCAGAAGCAGGAAAGAAGGAAATTTAGAAAGAGATCTAGGAAGAAATCTGAAAAGGGATCTGGACCCTAGAAAGAGATCTAGAGAGAGAGCTAGAGAAAGATCTAAAAAAAAGACCTAGAAATCTTGAAAGATATCTCAAAATCTAGCAAGAAAGAAAGAAGGAAGGAAAGAAAGAAAGAAGGAAAGACGGAAAGAAGATATAGATATGTCTATATATATATGTCTCTCTCTCTTTATACACATATATGTACACACACACATACACACACACAAATATATATATATATATATATATATATATATATATATATGTAGAGAGAGAGAGAGAGAGAGAGAGAGAGAGAGAGAGAGAGAGAGAGAGAGAGAGAAACCTGTTGTCTCCAGGTTCCCCACTCTAATCTTTGAAATTTTCAAATGGCCTTGCCTACTTTTCCACTGGCCTGAATTCTCCTAACCTTTGAGTCTCTACCTACAATAACAATGGAATGCTGAAGGAAACATGGAAGGAATCTACAATGTCTTTCCCTCTATGCAAAAAGTAGCTACATTCACTAGGGTCTCTGTTCTTCAATGGTTTAGCATTAGAAATTTAGAGCTGTAAAGAAATTTGCTGGTAAAAACAAACCTCTTTGTTATTTAACTCAAAAAAGTTAATTAACTAGCCCAAAGCCACAAAATTAGTCATTGGTAAATGCAGGATGAAATCAGAAGTCTGATAAGTAGTATTGTCTACTTTCCCTTGCACTATATGGAGTTTAGCTAAAGGATATGCTATTTTGACCTCCCAAGTCAAGAAACAATGGGAAATTAGATTGATCTGTGTACCATAAGAGAATATGGTAATTTTCAGACTCAAAGGATTGTTCATTAAGGCTACTACTAATATAGCTCTGATTCTAACCAAAAAGGGAAAAATGGTTGCCAAAAAAAAAAGTAACTGATATCTTTGCAGGAAATATGTGCCTTATCTTACATCTGGGGATAGATAAAGACAGGACAAGATTGCTAAACCATTGTCAAAGATCTTCAAAAGATCATAACAAAAGTTATTGGTGCAACAGAACTAGAAAAGACTTAGTGAGTCTCAATTTGAGAACACATTTTAACAGAAACAGCTTATAAGTACTTAGCAACTGCCAAGAAGTAGTCATTTGGACAGTGGATAAAGTACATAAGGCCTGAAGTCAAGAAGACTTTCCAAGTTCAAATCTGTTCTTAGACATTTATTAGCTGTGTGACCCTGGGCAAGTCACTCAATTCTGTTTGCCTCAATTTCATCATCTATAAAGTAAGCTGGAGGAGGAAATGCCAAACCACTCCAGTATATTTGCCAAGAAAACCCCAAATGGAGTCACAAAGAATCAGACACAACAGAACAACAATAAAAAAATAGCAAAATTGCTAAGAATCAGTGCATATTTGTATAGAGCAAGTCATGCCAGAGTAACTTCATTTCAACTAGAGTGATAGACCTAATATAGACATAAATAGACCTAATATGACTGGATTCCAGCAATTCATTTGACAAAATTTCTTGTGATATCTTTATTGACAAAATGGAAAATTGCATCCTGGATTATAATAAATCCTATAGATTTAGAACTGATTCAATTAATTGACCCAAAAAAGTAAAGATTAGTGGATTGATGTCAACCTGGAAGCATCTGTTTTTTTACCTTGTTCCATCCAACTTCAGGTGTAGATATGGTATAGTATGAGCAGGGGCATAGACGTGGGTGAAGAGACGAGAGGACCAAAGAACAGCAAAAACTTCCATTGTAAATTACACAGAAAAGAGTAATGTGATAAGTATAAATTGGATCTTTAATCATATGCCAGGAAGTATGTATTCTATTCATAATGCAAGGAGGTCCACTGAAGGACTTTGAGCAAAGGAGTAACATGATCAGAGCAGTGAGCATTGGGAAGATTATTCTAGTAGCTGTGTGAAGGATAGACCAGAATAAAAAATCATGGAGGCAACAAAAACACTACTACAGTAATCTCAACCAGAAGTGATAAAAGCCTGAATGATGATTGTAGCTGTGCAAATAGAAAGAACAGAATGATGTAAGTAAAACTGAAAGATCCTGGAGAAGGAAAGGAGAAGGAAAAAATATTTATTATGCACTTACTGTGTGTGCCTAAGGACTATGCTGAGGACTGAAAATATAAATACAAAAATGAAGATAAATCCTTTCTTCAAGATGTTTACATTCTAAGCATGGTACAGGCGTAGAGCATGCCTCGGCAAGGAGATGACTGGAGTGGCTTCAAGGTGCCACACCACCTGCAGCATCTGTGAATCCCAGATTCCTCAACTCACAAATGCCAAAGACAGCTTCAAAGGTCAGTGAGAAAGCTCTTTTACCTGGATGAGAAGGGAACACAGTGGTCCAACCCTGGCCCCTTCCTTTGCTGAAGCCCTGGCCTAAAGCCCCTGGGGGAATTGAGCAGCTGATCTAGATCTCAGCCCTGAGGGGCCACCCTGGGGTGAGAAGCAGTACTGGCATGGTGGAACTGGTGGAGGCTCTGAAGAGGGAATCCTGCTCACAGACTAGAGTGCAGGCCAGGATAGGAATAAACACCTCTCCCATCACTGGGCCACCTTGGAGGAACTGAGAACTTACAGGTCCACAGAGTATACCCTCCCCTTGACAAAGAAGTCAAAAGTCAAGTAACTGGCTGGGGAAATGTCCAAAAAAGGGAAAAAGAATAAGACAAGATGAGGTTACTTTATTGGTGAGCAGGTATTTTCTTTCATCTTTTCTGATGAGAAAGAAAAAGTCAAGATTTCTGCATCCAAAACCCACAAAATAAATACGCAAGGGTCTCAGGCCATGAAAGAACTCAGAAAGCATTTTTAAAATCAAAGAAAAGAGGTGGAGGAAAAATTGGGAAGAGAAATGAGAGTGATGCAAGAAAATCATGAAAAGCAAGTCAACAGCTTGCTAAAGGAGACCCCAAAAAAATGCTGAAGATATTAACACCTTTAAAAATAGACTAACTCAAATGACAAAAGAGGCCCAAAAAGTCAATGAGGAGAAGAATGTTTTAAAGAGCAGAATTAGCCAAATGGAAAAGGAGGTTCACAAGCTCACTGAAAAAAAATAGTTCTTTCAAAATTAGAATGGAAGAGATGGAAGCTAATGACTTTATGAGAAACCAAGAAATCACAAAACAAAACCAAAAGAATGAAAAAATGGAAGATAATGTGAAATATCTCATTGGAAAAACAACTGACCTGGAAAATAGATACAGGAGAGTCAACTTAAAAATTATAGGACTACCTGAAAGCCATCATCAAAAAAAGAGCCTAGACATCATCTTTCATGAATTATCAAGGAAAACTGCCCTGATATTCTGGAACCAGAGGGTAAAATAAATATTGAAAGAATCCAATGATCACCTCCTGAAAGATATCCAAAAAGAAAAACTCCTAGGAATATTGTAGTCAAATTCCAGAGTTCCCATATCAAGGACAAAATATTGCAAGCAGTCAGAAACACTTCAAGCATTGTGGAAATACAATCAGGATAACACAGGATCTGGCAGCTTCTACATTAAGGGATCGAAGGGTTTGGAATAGGATATTCCAGAGGTCAAAGGAACTAGAATTAAAACCAAGAATCACCTACCCAGCAAAATTGAGTATAATATTTCAAGGGAAAAAATGGTTACTCAATGAAATCGAGGACTTTCAAGCATTGTTGATGAAAAGACAAGAGTGGAATAGAAAATTTGACTTTCAAACACAAGAATCAAGAGAAGCATGAAAAGGTAAACAGGAAAGAGAAATCATAGAGCACTTACTAAAGCTGAGCTGTTTGCATTCATACATGGAAGGATAATACTTCTAACTCTTGAAACTTTTCTCAATATTTGGGTATTGGAGGGATTATATATATATATATATGTATATATATATATATATGTATATATCGAGAGAGACAGAGAGAGAGACAGAGGCCACAGGGTGAGTTGAATAGGAAAGAATGATATCTAAATAAATAAAATTAAGGGGTGAGAGGAATATATTGTGAGGAGAAAGGGAGAAATGGAATGGGGCAAATAATCTCTCATAAAAGAGATAAGAAAAACCTTTTTCAATGGAGGGGAAAAGGGGAAGGTTAGAGGAAAACAGTGAAGCTTACTCTCATCACATTTGGCTTAAAAAGGAAATAACATGCACACTCAATTTGGTATGGAAATCTATCTTAAACTACAGGAAAGTAGGGGAGAAAGGTCTAAGTGGAGTGTGGGGGGAATGATAGAAGGGAGGGCAAATGTGGGGGTAATTAGAACACATTTGGGGAAGGATAAGGTGAAAAGAGATAATAGAATAAATGGGTGGGCAGGATATGATGGAGGGAAATATAGATAGTCTTTCACAACATGACTATTATGGAAGCCTTTAGCAAAACTACATATATATAGCCTGTGTTGAATTGCTTGCCTTCCCAGTGGGGATGGATGGGGAGGAAGGAAAAGAGAGAAGTTAGAATTCAAAGTTTTAAGAATGAATGTTGAGAATTGCTTTTTCATGTAACTGGGAAATAAGAAATACAGGAAATGGGGTATAAAAATCTATCTTGCTCTACAAGAAAAGAGAGAAGATGGGGATGAGAAGGGAGGGGTGTGATAGAAGGGAGGGTAGATTGGAGGAAGGGGTAATCAGAATGCACAGTATTTTGGGGTAGGGGGAGGGGAGAGATGGGGAGAAAATTTGAAACTCAAAATCTTGTGGAAATGAATGTTAAAAATTAAAAATAAATAAATTAGGGAAAAAAAGAATGAGAGAAGCAAAAAAAATTATAAGTAAAGTAAAACAATCAAACAAACAAAAGAAGCACATTCATGTCAGACACTAGATATCACAGTTCATCAGTTAGACAATGAACATTTATTTAACACTATGTTCCAGTCACTGTGCTAAACACTGAGGAAACAAACCAAAAAAAAAAGGTTTAAAAAGTTCTTATTCTCAAGACACATATTCTAATAGGACAGACAATATGTAAATAATAAGGTATACATACATATAGATGTATGCAACATATATGTGCATATAGCAATACACACATATAAAATATAGAGTGTATCAAAGTTGATCTGGATGGAGGAAGAACTAACATCTAGGAAAAGATCTCCAGCAGAAAGTAAGGTTTAAGTTGAGCCTTGAAGGAAGTCATGGAACGTAAACAGTGGAACAAGAGGACAGAACATTTCAAGCATGGGGACAGTTCATGTATGATCATATCGATGAGAGATAGAGTACTATGTTTGAGGAACATCAACTTTGTCAGTATAGTTGTATCATAAAGTGGAAAGGAGTAAAGTATAAGTAGATTAAGAAGGAAGGAAGGGACCAAATTAGGAAAAAATTAAATGCCAAAGAAAGGAGTTTATACTTTATCCTAAAGGTAATAAGGAACTCATTGAACAAGTATATGACATGGTGAGGTATAAACTTAAGAAAAATAATTTTGACAGGTAAGTGGAGGATGGATTGGAGTGAAGAGATATTTGGAGGGTGGTGGGGGATCAAATAGCAGACTATTACAATAGTCTAGTGAAGGGTGATGAGGGCCTGAATAAGGTGGTGGCTACATGGATAGAGAAGAGGAAGTATAGGAAAGATGTTGTGAAAGTAGAAATGACAACTATCTATAGCACAAAATTCTTCAAAGAATTTATGCTGTACCTGTTCTTAAAATATATACATACATACATACATACATACATACATACATACATACATATATATATAGTCTTAAAAAAAGAAGTTTGCTTTCTAATAGGAAAGAGAGAACATTCATAAAAGAGCAGTGTCTAGGTTAAGTGCAAAATTTTGGTTTAGAAAGTTACAAGGAAGGTGAATGGAACCATAGGGGAGTAGACTGACACATAATTCCAGGAGTAGTGGAAGTGTTGCTTTGATTATAGGCCCAGAACTAGAAAGAAGGGATAGAAAGAGATATTCGTGGCAGCATGGTGATTGGTGAGAAGATAGTTGGTGAAAGAAATGAATACCCCAAAACACTTAAGTAACAAGACAAGGAAACCCATGAGAAAATACAAAATTAATGTAGAGAAGTGCTATAAGAATTGAAAACAAGAAACTGGGGAACAGTGTGAGCCAGAATGGTCCAGGGGAGTTCTCTAGATCAGGGGAGGTCTGAGCTGGTCCTAAGCCTAACCACTGATGCCTATCACTAACAGAAGATGTGAACAATAGACATGTGATGAGTGCAACACTCCCTCTTCCTTGACCCTTTCTTTCTCCCTGATTCTTCAGAAGTTTCTTCAAAGAAATCCAAGTATCAAAAGCTGGGTGGTGCTATTTTTAGGAAAGCTATGAGCAGAAACTTCCAGGGACATTTTGTGTGCAACATACTGAATAAAAAGGAATATCCTGCTGATGTGAAGAGAAGGTCAGGTATCACCATGGAAAAGGAAGCTATAAGAGTGATTAAAATCTGCTAAGCTGAGATTGTCACTGTACTTGAGTCATTACATTTTGACTCACTGAACTTTCCTCTGACCAAGATCTAAATCGCGTTTCCATATCATTACTAGACTCTTAAGAAAACATCCCCACTCTTTCATACCTATGGACGCCATGACTACACTGAATCTGGAAGTTTCTTAAGTTCCCTTTAGAGTAAGAGCTAGAACTCAATGTCTGAAAAACAAATGGTCCTAGGAAACAGATAATAAAATTTATCTCCTCCATTTCAGCAGAATATTGGATAACTACTATGGAGAATACTGTAAACATTGTCACTACATAGGGTGATTTTTAGTTATTTTTCTTTTTTTACAAGAGAGGGTTCAACTTCTAGTGGGGATGGGAGGATAGTATTGCCAGAAATGATGGTGAGGTAAAAACAAAAGGTATCAGCAGTTCTTTAAAGAATAATGAAATAAATGGTGATCTTAAAGATGTCTTTACCTCCCTACATGCATTACTTGAAATGAGAAAATGAACAAGGAACACTGTATAGAAAAAAAGCTTCAGAAAATTTAGCATGGCACAGGGCTGACTTCTGATGCCATGTAACTGTTCTTTAGATTAAACTATGTGAGTTTTCAAAATCTTTTCTTAACAAGAAAGTGAAAAGATGAACTGAGTGGTATTATCATCTAACTGAATAATAGTAGTAGTAGTTATTTATTTAAGGTTTATTTTAACCATATCTACCCTTTAGAGTTTTACAAAGCCCTTTATATATAATGTTCCATTTGTTTCTCAGAACAACCCCATTTTCATCCCCAGTAAAAGAACTAAGTGACGTGCCCATAGTCATAGAGCTAGTGTCTGAGGCAGCCAGTGAACTAAAGTCTATCTGACTCCTAGCCCTAAACTATTCACTGAGTCACCTAGCTCCCTAAAAGACAGAAAGGGGGAAAAGTGGGTAGAAACCAGAAACAATTCTGAGTCTTATTAGGCTCATTCAAGATTAATTCCCTGAGGGCTCCTAGACCTCAAATAAAGATAGAAAGAGGCATGAATCTGAAAGGTCAACATCTAGAAATAGGAGGGAGGGGAAATCCTTCTGGCAATCTGTTCCCTCCAGGGACGAGGAAGGAGTACACAGGGTCATTGGAAGGGTGAGATCTTCAGAGGAATCATAACATGAAAGTAGACCAGAAGAACTATACAATATATATCTTCATCCTAGACCCTCTTCTTAAAACACTGCATTGAGGGTCTCTTCCCAGGATTGCAGATCCTAGTAGACTCAGAGATGGTAAGCCACATAGAACTCTTACATCTGAGGGAAGCCACCTATAGCAGCCAGGTTCTCTAGCTAGTACTTAATGGTTTGGGCCCAGTTGTTACCCAACTCAGTCATGGTACCTGGCTTCATATTGTAAACAAAGAGCAATGTAAAGATATCAAAGATGTAGGCCCAAGTGGGCTGATCATGTAGTATATGTAAAAGATAACATATGGATAGCCCTCTTGCCATATTGGTACCTACATGATATCAGAATACCCTAAAGAAGGTTCCCATTATGCTCAACAGAGCATACCTGTGAAAAATTTAAAGGAGATGATGGATAAATCATACTAGGTGAGAAAGTATGACTGAACTGTATCTCTGTACCAATAGATGAGGTTCCAAATACTCTGAGGAAATAGAATGACTGAAATTGTGTGTGTGTGTGTGTGTGATATGTCACATTGTAAGCTCTATGAGGGCTGGGACTATGCCTAATCTAGACTTTCCATGCAATCCATTGCCTAACAGTAAGCATTTAGTAAATGTTGAATTTGTCTGTATTAAATTTCTAAAACCAACATACTATGTTTCACAAAGAAGTGATTTAGGTTCAATTTAAGGAAAAATTTCCTAACAATAAGTTATTCCAAGATAGAATGGGATTTCTCAGAAGGTAAGGTGTTCTTCACTAGGGGCCTTCAAAAAAGGTTATGTGACAACTTGACAGATATATGTGATAGATGAGATTCTATTTAAGAGATGGGTTGGGTTAGGTAGCCTCTAAAGTTCCTTCCAACTCTTGAGATTTTGTGTTTTTGTGTTTACAATGCTGATCTAATAGGGAAGTAAAGTTATCATGGTATGACATTTTCTTGGTGAACCTATGCTCACACCTGTCTTGATTGAGTCCTGGTCAGTGCCAGACCAGAGACAACTTAGACCTAAAACCTAAACAGCTTACAGGTCTCATAATCAAGCAGTAAGAAGCCCAGCTAGGCAGGCTGTCAACATCAGAGAAGCCAACACTAAGCAACATAAAGATACTAAGCCCACGTCCAAGGGGATCTGACAATCAGGGTTCAGCTATGCCAAATATAGATGACCTAGCATTTTATAGTGAGCACCTAAGTTCAAGAGTTCTGGTTCAAAGACAGGAATTCTGTCACAGAAAAGCTAGAATACCAGGCAGATAAGCGAAACAGGGACTCCAGTAGAGAGGAAAAAGAAAGGGATCTAATTCTTTTAATAAAAAGATACAGATGATCACCTGGAACAAGACATTTCAATTAGTCAGTAAATCAGTCAATAAACACTTATTAAGTTCCTGCTACGTGTCAAACACTCTGATAAGTGTGATGGATACAGCCCCTGCCCTTGAGGAGCTCACAGGTTAATGAGGAACACAGCATGCAAACAACAATGTACAAACAAACTATGCACAGAATAAATTGGAAATAATCAATAGAGGGAAGGCTCTGGAATTAAGAGCGATCAGGAAAGGCTTCTGTAGAAGTTGGAATTTTAGCTGGCACTTTAAAGAAGCCAGGGAAGCCAGGAAGTAGAGATAAAGGGAGAAAACATTCCAGGCTTGAGGGATAGTCAGTGAAAATGCCTGGTGTCAGGAGATGAAGCATCTCGTGTTGAATTAAACGCACAAGGCATCTCAGCAAGCAATCAGCAGCAAAACTGATGAGAATAAGCCACCATCACTGAATTCAGAGTTGTTGTTTACCATTTCAGTTGTGTCTGACTCTACAGGACCCTATTTGGTGTTTTCTTGTCAAAGATACTAAAGTGGTTTGCCATTTCTTCTCCAACACATTTAATAGATGAGGAAACTGAAGCAAACAGGATTAAGTGTATGTGCCCAGGATCACACAGCTAGAAAGTGTCTAAGGCTGGATTTGAACTCGTCTCCTTGACTGCAGGCCCCATAGTCTATCCACTATGCCACCTAACTGTCTCTTGAATTCAGGAACCTTCATATATTTCTGAATCTAAGGGCTGATTTGATCTTAGAGTCTGGGGAAAGAATGTATCTGATATTAAATAGCCTCAACTCTAAGGCATGGGAAGAGGTTATGGTCAGAAAACAGATTAATCCATATTGCTAACAATACTCACCTTCTCCTCTTCTAATTGCTCCCAAACAATCTCTAGTTATCGAACTATAGTGAGAGCCTTGCACAGGGGACAGAAGGCTAGTCTTGGAACCAGGAAGACAAGTTCAAATCCTTGGGTCACTTACTAACTGTGCGACACAACTGACCAAAATGGGAGTAATAACATATTTCACTGGGTTGTTGTGAGAATTAGAAACAGATGTATATAAATCTATTTGTTATCTGTTAAAGAGATATATAAATTTTATCTATTATCATTTGTTCAATAAAGAATTCTGACAATTTTTCTGAAAATATCTTTCAGAAGTCACTTCCATTTTGAAAAGTTCAACATTTGCCTTTCCCTGATCTTCTGACCCTTATTCTTTTCCCAGTTTATTATAGGATTTACTATTGCTAATACTATTCTTGCAGGCCTGTGACTTTTTCAGTAACAATTTCAAGGCACTCTTTTGTTTGCCATTTTATCAACCAACTTTCATTTATTATCTATTTCATCTTTTGATAAAAATTAAGAGTCTGAAGATATGGAATTATACCCATTGATTCTCTATGTTTCTAAATGTTTTCCTAAAGCCTAAAATACATATCTGACTAAATTTACTCTTTTTTTACTCTTATAAATTTCAAACTAACATGGGCAAGTTCTTCTAAGGGTCTTACAATAAGCTGCACATCAACAGCCAACTCTTTCCTTTGAATCAGAATTCAGTGCTGAATTCATTTTTCCTCTGTCTTTTGAGAGATCAAATTGTTGGTAAAGCAAGTCAAGAATTTATCAGATCTCAGCAATAACACTTCTATGTCTGCAATGCAGAGAGATTTTTAGAAGGGGAGAGGTGTGGAGAAAAGACCTATCGGTATAAATATAGCAGCATTGCCCACCCAACTCAAACTGGCTGGTTCAATCCCCAGAGGCTAGCTACTACTACTCGCAGATTACTGTTTGTCCCTTATACCTATAATGCTCTCCCTCTTCATCTCTGCCAACTGCCTTCCCTGGCTTTAAGGTCCAACCGAAATCTCCATCATCTACAGAAAACCTTACCAACTCTCTCTTAATTCTAGTGCCTTCCTTCTATTAATTACTTCTTATTTATCCTGAGGTAGTCTCTGTGTGTGTGTGTGTGTGTGTGTGTGTGTGTGTGTGTGTGTGTGTGTGTGTGTAGTGTGAATGTATGGTTTATCGTTTCCCACGTTAAATCATGAGCTCTTGGAATGCAGAATCTATCTTTTGCCTCTTTTTATATCCCCAGCACTTAACACAGTGCCTGGCACATAGTAGGTGCTTAATAAATGTTTAGGGATAGATTGATTTTTTTTAAAGAAACGTATCAAATTCCCTAATTTTGTTAGAATTAGACTGTAAGTATCTGGATATTCAACCACCTCTACCCTCCTTCCCCACCCACCCAAAGCTCTGTCTTGCTTCTGTGGACAGCTATATAACTGCTAAATAGCAAAATTTATTCGGTCAATCAAGTTTTAACCTGACAAAGTTTCCACTTCCTCTTTCCTTTTCCAGAAGTTATCATAGAGAAGTATGATATGGTCCTGGTTCAGTAAACTATTATTCCTATTAGAACCTTTCAAATTATCTTAGAGTAATGGTAAAAATCTCTCTCTACTTCAGTTAGGGCATTCTTTAAAACAAAAATAAATGTATCCTATGACATGAGGTGCTCTCTGTTTGAACATCAATTCTGACATTTCTAAACAGTCTCATGAAGATTGATCCCTGGTGAAGAAGATGCCTGCAGCTGCCTCCTCTCCTTAGAAGATTCCACCATGAAGAGATCAGGCCTTCACAAAGACTCAACACTCCTGTGCATTTCAGTTCTCATTCACCTCAGGTTCACATGCTTAAAAGACAGGATTTTCTGATAATATGGTTGCTTCACTGAACTGGTGATCATCAGCTTACAAACACGTTGTGTTCCAACTGATAATTTGTAACTGCGATTGAAAGGCGTAGCACATTTTCCTCTACGATGATCACAAATTGCAGTTAGCTTCCCCTATCAGCTCACAAAGAACTAATCCACAATGGAGTTGTGCTACAGTTGACAACAAAACCTTCACTGCTAGACAGAAAGTCAGAAGTTCAAGGCCCCTTCCTGATTCTGCTAGCTGTGACTGTGAACAAGTTAACAACGCTACATTTCTATTTCCTTATCTGCACCATTGACTATCTAGCTGGGCTATTGTGACAAAAGTAATTTATGAACTCTCCCATGCTATATAATGAGCCACTGCTTTCTTTCCCACTGCCTAGTACACTGCTTTGTACATCATATTTTTTTAAATGATCATCAGTTGATTAGATGAACCCTTGTTCAGTAGCTCAGTCATGTCTGACTCTTCATGATCCCATGGACTTGTTCATTCTCCATGGGGGTTTTATTGGCAATGAAACTGGAGTGATTTGCCATTTCCTTCTCTAGTGTGTTCTCATTTTACAGATGAGGAATTGAGGCAAATAGGAGTTAAGTGACTTGCCCAGGGTCATATGGCTACTAAGTATCTGAGACTGGATTTGAACTCAGGTCTTCCCAACTCCAGGACCAGGGCTCTATCCACTGTACCACCTAGATGTCCATGGATAAACCCTAATTACTATTTATTAATGATATGTTATAATAAAATTATACAAAACTGATTAACATTTCTACAGGAAAAACACTTGAGGTTCCAGGGATACCAGGAACACATTGATTCCCTACTACAGCTAGGAGATGGCCAGGTCGTGGAGTAGTTAGAGTGTTGTGCCTAGAATCAAGAAAATCTGAGTACAAAACTGGTCTCAGACACTTACCACCTTTGTGAATGTGGGCAAGTTGTTTAATCTTTATCTGCTCCCAGTATCCTTAACTATAAAATGGGAATGATAACAGCACGTACTTCCCAGCATTATTGAAAGTATTAAATGAGATATTTGTAAAGTACTTATCATAATGCCTAGCACATAACAGGTCCTTTAAAATGCTTATTTCCTTCCTACCATAGCCCAAAGTATAGGACTAGGAAGCCCACTTTCTTTTTCTCTACAGTCTTCCAGACAATAGAAGCCACCACCTGACTCACTCCAAACCACCAGAATTGCATCATATGACATGGGGTAGAACTACCAGATAGGGGTATTAGGATCATTTTGACAGGAGTTAGAGAAAAAATTATAATACTTAAAGATGAGGAGTTGGGGCTAGAATGGATTTGGGTGGCAAGTCAGGGTCAGATCCACTAGAATGGAGGGGAAGGTGAAAGGTACCTAGATAAGATCAGTTGTGGTGACAAGGGGTGAAGGCAGTGAGGGACAATGGAGTGTATTAGTTTTGTGACAAGCCAGAGAATTAAAAGACAGGGGAGAAAGAGGGCAAAGCAGGTTAGCAAAATGAAAAGTGGTGGAATGATTCAGTATTAAGGGAGGAGGAAAGTTTGGAAGCCATGGAATAAAGCTTCTGACTGAGAAAGGGCAGATGGGTAAGAAACAAGATTTTATTGAATTTTCACAAAACCACCAAGCTGGAAGGAATCAACCTGTTCATCTTACAGATGAGGAAACTGACACCAAGCAAAGCAAATCAGTCAAAGTTCCACAACTCATTATTACTACCAATGGAAAAAGAACCCCAATCTCCTTATTTCCAGCTCATCAAGCCTAAAGCAGGTTGCACTGGATCTTTATTGAAGGAGTCTATTTTGATAGATGTCAGACCCACCAATAAATCTGGTGAGGAAAAAGAAAGTGAAAACTAGTGACACAAAAGAGCATTTCAGATTATCTGTGAGTTTCAATTATTCATGCTATTCTGGTCCTCGGTTTCTATGGTTAACTGGCGAGGTGCTCCTGCCCTTTTGAAAATGAGATACTGTTGTTTTGTTCTTTTTTCAGAGAGGAGCCCAGTGCTGGGAACATTGTGATTACTCAAGAGGTGTTTCTTCACTCCCTTGTTGATTAATTCCTGTATTTTTTCATGGAGCTTTCATTTCAGAAAGTTCCCAAGTGACGAGGATTTCTAAAAGCCTATAATTAGTATCCCTGAATTACAAAATGTCATATTCAAATGGGACCTCAGAAGCCAACTACTCCATTTGATGTGTGAATAAGAATTCTCTCTACTATACATGGGACAATTGGTCATTCAGACTTTGCTTAAAGGTTTCACAAGATGGCTCTGGAGAAGAAAACAAGACTTGTGACTTTGCAGAACCCTCCCTCACTCAAATCAAAGTCAGTTGCAAGTCATGTCATCATCTCCCTGATGTCATGGTCCTCTTTGAGAATGAAGGACAAACCACACACAACCACCTAAGACATCCCATTCTACTTTCAGACAGTTCCAATTGTTTGGAAGTTGTTCCTTACATGGATGCCTAAATTGAATACTTTGCAAATTCTACCCGTTGTTACTAGTTCTGTCCTCTGGAGTCAAGGAAAACAATCATCTTCCATTTTCCATATGAAAATCTTTCAAATACTTGAAGACAGTTATGTATCTCCCTTAAGTCTTCTCTCCTCTAAGACAAGCGTCATCAGTTCCTTCAGTGCTTCCTTATACAGCATGGCCTTCAGGGTCCCTCACCATGTTTATTGTCCTACTTTGGACAGTCTCTAGGTAATCACTGTCCATCCTAAAATGTGATAATCCTAAATTGAAGACAGTACTACACTTGTGGTCAGATCAGGGAGGAGCAAATAGGAACTGCAGCTCCCTCAATTTCAGAGATATGAGTTTTTGTCACCTAAGAGTACAGGTTAGGTTTGCCTTTTTTTTAAGCTACCTTATCACACTATTGATTAATATTGAGCCAATGAATAGGCAGCCAGGATGGCAAAGGGTCCTTAGGTCATGGAATAATTCTTCTGTCCTCCAACCATCTGATACATGTCAGGATTCCTGTCTATCTCTTCAGAAACTTTTTGCTTTCACACTAAAGTCATACTGCTTTTAATAAATAATAAATATTCCCTCCCTTATTGTACTAATAGTTGCATGCATTATAAAATTAGAAAAAAGGAAGAGATAAAAATAAAGTAAGGTAATGGGGAGTCACTGGAGCTAAATGAATGGGACAGTAGCATGGGCAAAACTGAACTAAAAGCAATTATTTTGACATCTGTGCAGAGATAGATTGGAAGGTAAGATATCTGAAGCAGAGAGACCAATTGAGAGACTTACAGTAGTCTAGGCAAGAAGTGATAAGGGATAGAAATGGGTTAGAGTCTAAAGGGGTAAAGAAAAAGGAATAGATGTAAGAGATGTAGTGGCACATGCAACCAAATTTGGTAAGTGACTTGATATGGAGGGAAAGTGAGCAGGCAATGATATTGCCAAAGTTATGAACTTGTATACTAGAAAAATATTGGTACTCTCAAAAGAAATAGGAAAGTTTTGAAGAAGGGTATGTTTGGGATGATTATTTTGTGCTACTCATTTTTTCTTTCCAAAAAAATGAAAAGAGTGTAGGAATGCAAGAAATGAGCTTCAACACTACCTCAGAGTGGTGAGAGTTTGAAGGGCACAGCTGCTGAAGCTAGGATGTGAAAGGGGGAAAGTAAGAGTAGAATTTTGCTAAAGGTACTTAAATTATGTCAGATTAAAAATCCCTTGAGGGGTCTACAGAGCATTGAAAAGTGGTAGGAGGGGAAGGAATGGAGGAGTCTTCAAGGGAGTAGCATACAGAGACAATCCCATGAAAGGCTCTGGGGGTAGGGGAGAAGGAATGTGACCCATTTACCATCTTCTTTTAGTAGATCACATATCCTTGTGGGTAACAATACTTTTGAGACTGTTGATCTCAGGACTGGGTATGGATTTACCACATCAGATCTCACAACTCCTTAAATGCCTGTTCACTGAATTATCCCTTTCATTATAGCCCTGACTCTGTGCTTCATTGATTTAATTACAAGTTGTATTTTATTAAACTTTAATCAGAATGTTAGTTATGAATAAGCTATGCAGCACACTGTACAAGGCATTGGGTTCTCTTGACAACTCCCAATCTTCCTCAGGCTAGGCCTATTCCTAATTAAGTCATACTGGTTCTTGATGTTCTAGATGGCTTCCTTTTCTAGATAGTCCCCTATTCATAATCCTAATAAATATGCTTGAGAATGTTATGATAAATTGAAGTCAAATTAACTTGCCTATACTTTCTAGACTCCAATGTGAGGATATTTGACTCTCCCTAATATGCTGCTATGTCTTTTGTTCTTCAGTCCAGAAAAGAAGAGATGTTTTAGAACAAAGAATGTTCTTTTCTTGATGTTCACTGCCTGTCCCGCTAATAAAGATGTGTTTTGTAATGCTGTGATTAACTGCAGTTACGTCTCCTGGTGTGTACTTTGCAGAGTCCCTGCTCAGGATGTTTGCCTTTCCTCTATACTCTGATGCCGCTCCTGTCCCCTGTCTTTCAGTACTGACAATGGCTCAGTAGCCTATAACCTGGGATGGTGTTCATTTCTGTTGTCTTGAAGTCATCAAGGGCAGTTAGGTGCTCTGTTCCTATCTCTCTGCCTCTTTGGGAGGCAGATGACTCCCTAAGAGTCATTTCTGTTATGTCCTTTCCAGTCTGAACATTATTCTCTTTGGGAGAAAAACAGAAGCAAAATATGAGTTGAATAGTTCTGCCTTATTTTTTTCCATTAATCTAGTCCCATCTCCCTCAAGCAATAGTCCTTTATTTTATACGAAATAGAAAATTCTTTTCCTCAGTGGAGCTTCAAAAACATTCCTTTACTAGAAGCTCAAGCTTGAACACCACACCCTGACTTCCAAAGCTCTCTGCATTCCCTTAAATCACATTTTCTCTGTAAAGCCTTCCCATGCAATTGCAGCCCTCAGTTTTTACAGCTCTAAATCATCTCTCACTGATTATATCATTAATTTGACACTTATCATAGATCACCCTGTCATTATTTATGTGAAGTAGGGGTCTGAGAAATTCCTTATTTTTTGAGGTGGGTGTCAAGGAGAATAAGGTCTACCAAAAAGCCTTATTTCACAAGTCCTACTCTGAAATCTAATTTTAGCATAGAGGTGACCTTGGTTTGTCAAAGAGTACACCAGCAGAGTATACTCTTTGGCAGACTCCACAAAACTGGAAAGGCAGTAACAGACTGTCTGCTGTGACAGACTGTATCTGCTGTCACAGCATCAGTCTAAGTATGGGGGGTCTAAATGATGCTCATCACCAGCAGTTTACACACCAGGTGATTAATCTTTCTGGCCATCATGTAAGCCAAGGAATAAATAAAATATAACTTGATTTTTGGTCCTGTGTGGCACTCTTTTGCTTCTATAGTGACAGTGATAGAATGACATAAAAGGGAATAGAATATATCAAGAATCACCATTCTTAGACTATCATATGCATTAATTTAAGTGTTTGACATTCTTAATACATATTTATTGTCTAACAACCAATGAGCTAATATACTACTAGAAGAATGAAATTACATCCTTATGACTTTCTTGGGATACATGAAATCAAAAAGCATAAAAATGGTGTAGTATAGATATATGGACAGTCCTGGATTTGTTGTGATCTGGTGCTGAACCAAAAGCAGAGCAGCTAGTTATACATTTTTTTTCCTCACCATTATTGTTCCTTCTTCCATCTTTGCTAGGAGTTGAGAAGTCATGGTCATAAAGACGTAAATGGGTTTTGATGAGGCATCAATTACAATTCAACTATAATCCATCAATTGTGATGATATTTGTAAAAATAGTTTCATGATTTAGATGTTAAGGATTTTTATTAAGGATTCTATTTTTATTTATAGCAGCCATTACTAGTAAATGAATATCTTGATGAACTATTGATTTCCCTAACAGCCCATGTGCTTAGTTCAACTTAAATCCTGGATACATAGGTAGCAAAGTGGATAGAGCATTGAATTTTGACCCAGCAAGTCAAGAGTTTGAATTCTGCCTCAGATGCTTAGTAGCTATGTGACCCTAGACAAGTCACTTAAACTTGCAGTCTCATTTTTCCCATTTGTAAATGGGAATAATGTTTCTATCTCACAGAGTTGTGGGGAAGACCAAATGAGGTGACATATATAAGGTATTTAAGAAACCTTAATGTTCTATAAACACTATTACATTAGATGGATATGTACATGCCAGAGACAAGATTTCTCATTTAAGATGGATGCTGATTATCTCCATTAACTACTTTTTTAACTTTTTTTAAAGATTTCCCAATTACATATAAAAAAAGACCTTTTAACAATCACTTTTTTATGTTTCTTGAGTATTTTAGTTACATTGTAGGTTATTAACATTTGATTTCACAAATATCTTTTAAATCTTGAATTGCTTATAAATCTTCTCTAAGCATAGCTATTTAATATGTCAAAAAATCTAATAAATGTAATGTCTTCAATTAAGTACAGTAATATTTGATAATATAAAGATAACTCTAACTGTTTCCTTTGTAAAATGACTGATTTTTTTAATTTTTAATTTATGAAATAAAACAAGCATTTCCATAATGTAGTGCAATAAAAAAGATGATTGTACATGAAACTACAAATCTGCTATGCACAACTTACTATTTCTTTCAAATATGCAACAAAATTATTAAGTAAATTTCTTTTTCTTCCCTTTCTCCAGGCCCCACCCTATAGAATAGATAGCATTACACACAAATAGATATAGATATATGCACAAACATATATACACATATATATGCATGTATGTAAAAGTATTGCATACATACTTCTATTTATCAGTAGGCTATAGTATATGATTGTGATGGAATATTACTGTGCTATAAGAAATTATTTTAGAAAAATATAGAAAGAGTTACATGAAATAATGAAGAGAGAAATTAGCAGAACCAAGAGAACATCGCAAACGATAATAAGAACGTTGTTTTAAGAACAACTTTGAGCAAATAAGCTGTCATTTTTTTAAATTTTGAGTTCCAAATTCTCTTCCTCCCTCCCACAACTCTCCCCTTCTTAAGAAGGCAAGCAATTTGATGCTAATTACATGTGAAGTCATGAAAAACATATTTCATATTAGCCATGTTGCAACAGAACACACAATGTCTTTCCACTCACCTTCCATCCTGATCCAAGAGGCTGCTGGAGCAGTACTGGAGGAGGTCATTCTGAGGTCCAAGAAAATGTCTGATAACACGGATTGGTTTCAGAGTTCCAGGGTTCCTAGCTTTGCTCAGATGTTGAAAAAGAACTTGTCAGCTCAACCTTCTTCAACAACAATGAAGCGTCCTCCAAGATATTTCTCATCAGAGGATTATAGTGTGTCAAATTTAGCTTCTAAGATTACACAAATCACAGAATCACTGCTTTCTAAAATAGTCCTGCCTAATCCAAATACTGTCCTTTGTCCAAAGAAGATTCTCAAGAAATTTCTCATGAAGTACAAACATGGAGAGATCAATCTAGTATCAACCCTCCATCAGTTTGCACAAAGGCAGCTTGTGCAACTTGACTTTAAGGAGACTGTAACAACAGGTAATGTTATGGGACCTTGTTTTGCCTTTTGTGTTATGATAGATGGTATTCAATATAAAACTGGACTAGGACAAAATAAAAAAGAGTCTTGATCCAATGCAGCCAAGCTTGCCCTGGATAAGCTTTTGCAGTTGGATGATCCTGAACCAAGGAATGTAGAAACCTCAGCTCTCTAGGTTTAACAATTTTTGGCCTCAAGACTCTAATGAAGCCTCCTAGAAATAACTCCCAAAACGACTATATTTTCTCCTTCCTAAATGATTCCCTACAATGACCCATAGTGACCTATTCTCCAAAATGGTGACATCATGAGTTATGAGAAATAATAATGGAGAGCTAGAAATTATAGAGAAGCAAACAGAAACCTTTGGCTGAAAGATGCATCAAAAACCATGAAAAAAGTTTTAGTTATCTGCAAAGTAGGCCCAGCTGTTGTTCCACCAAAGAATTGTTATAATAAATGAACATACGCTTGTGTTACCATTTTTTCACATGTATATAGATGTTTTTATGGTTAATAAATTTCAAATTATAAAAAAAAGAAAAAGAAAACACAAAACAGTATGCTTCAGTCTGAATATAGAGTTGTCAATTCTCTTTCTGTGTGTAGATGGCATTTTTCATCATAATCCTTTGGAATTATCTTGGATCATTTTCTTCATTAAAGCAGTTAAATCTTTTACAATTGATCATCTTTATATTGCTATTATTGTGTACAATGGTTCTACTCACTTCACTTTGCATGCATTTATAGAAGTCTTCTCAGGTTTTTCTGATACCATCCTGCTTATTATTTCTCATAGCACATCAGTACTCCATTGTAATAGTGTGCTACAACTTATTCAGCCATTCCCCAATTGCCAATTCTTTGCTACCTTAGAAAGAGCTACTACAAATAGGTTATTTTCTGTTTTCTTTTATTTCTTCTGGATGCAGACCTAATAGTGGTATTTCTGGGTCAAAGACCTTTGGTTATAGCTTTAAATTGGTCTCCAGAATAGTTGGACTAGCTCACAACTCCACCAACAGTGCATTAGTGTCCCAATTTTTCCACATCCCCTCCAGCATTTGTCATTTTCCTTTTCCTTCATGTTAGCCAATATGATGGGTGTGAGGTGATGTCTCAGAATTATTTTCATTTGCATTTCTCTAATGATCAATAATTTAGAGCATTTTTTCATGTGACTGTTGATAGCTTTTATTTCTTCTGAAAACTGACTCTGACTATTTAACATTTGAGAATGGCTCTAATTTTTATAAATTTGACTCAGTTCCCTACATTTGAGATTTTAGGCCTTTATCAGAGAAAGTTGCTATAAAAATGTGTTCCCAGTTTCTTGTTTTCCCTCGAATTTTGGCTTCATTAACTTTATATAAACTTTTTAAATTTCATGTAATCAAAATTATATATTTTACTTCTCATAATCCTCTCTTTTACTTGGTTATGAACTCTTCTCTTGGCCATAGATCTGATGTGTGCATTTTTCCATGCTCCTCTAATTTATTATATCACCCTTTATGTCTAAATCTTTTATTCATTTTGATCTTATCTTGGTATATCTTGTGAGATGTTGGTCTAAACCAGTTTCTGCTAAACTACTTTCCAGTTTTCACAACAATTTTTTTCAAATATTGAATTATTAAGCAAAAAGTTTGAACTTTTGAGATTATCAAACAAAAGATTACTATAGTAATTTATTGTATAGCATACATAACTGATTCTACTGATCCTCCTCTCTATTTTTAGCCAGTATCAAATTGTTTTGATGATAACCACTTTGTAATACAGTTTATAATCTGGAACTACTAGGCTGCCTTCCCTCACATTTTTTCCATTGATTCCCTTGATGTTCTTGACCTTTTGTTCTTCCAGGTGAATTTTGTTACTATTTTTTCTAGCACTTTAAAATAATACTTTAGTAATTTGATTAGTATGGCAGTAAATAAATAAGTTAAATTAGGTAGAATTCTCATTTCTACTATATTGGCTTGGCCCACTCATGAACAATTAATATTTCTCCAATTGTTTAGATCTGCTTGAAATAATCAAATATTGATTTAATATTTGATATTTGGTACCATTCTGTAATTGATTCTATTCTCTAACAACCTGAGCCACGTTTCTTTGTCTCTGACTTAAGTTCAGAAATTCATGAGACCAGAAGTTCAGTTTTCATCTTTGAGCTAAGTTTAGAAGGTGTTTCCCTATAAAATCACTTTAACTGAAAGAAAACTGTTAACTTTGTACCACTAGCAACGCTAGTACAATAAGAAAAAATCTATTATTCTTGAAATTTTTTCATCTTCTATGACACTTTAAGTTTTATAATCAATCACATTTTTTTTTCCATCTGAGATATTTCTTGTTCTTGGTTTTCTTGTACTGCCCAAAATTATATGAAAATTATTAAGCCTCACCTCTTGGTCTTTTGACTGACTGACAAGCTGAAAGAACATTTTATTGGTCATTGACGTTCTTACCAACAAATTTAACATGCTTAGAAATTTGTGTCTCAGTTCACCTTAATTTTGATCATGTCATATCTTTATTTGTGTGAGAAGTGTTTTCTAATTGTGTTCATATAATCCCTGGTTTTATCTTGGCAGGTAGACTCCCAAGTACTTTAAATTGTCTGCAATTGTTTTAAATGGTTTTATTCCCTCAATTCCCTTTTTAAATTGCTATAGCTAGCATTTATAGAACAATATTGAATAATAGTGGTGATAGTGGTTCACTCTTGAACTTACTGGAAATATTTCAAGTTTATCCCCAAATAATGCTTACTCTTAATTTTAAACAGATACTACTTATCTTGGGCAAGGCCCCAGTGATTCCTATATTTTCTAGTGTTTTGAATAGGAATAGCTATTGTATTGTATTGTAAAAAGGCTTTTTTCTGCATCTATTGATATAGTCATATGATTTTTGTTGGTTTTGTTAATGATATGGTCAATTATGTTGGTAGTTTTCCTAATATTGAACCAGCCGTGGATTCCTAGCATGAATTTCATCTGGTCATAATGTATTATCTTTGTGATATATTGTAATCTCCTTGCCAGTATTTTATTTAATTTTTTTTTTTGCATCAAAATTCATTAAGGAAATTTTCTATAGTTTTCTTTCTGTGTTTTTGCTCTCCCTGGTTTAGGTGTAAAAACCATATCTGTATCATTAAAAAAATGATAGGATTCCTTCTTCACCTATTTTTTCAAATAGTTTATATAGTAGATGGTGGAGTAGAAAAACACAAAAATGCAGGCTTTCCCCACATAGCCCATAAACTACCTGTAGAGAGGGACTCTCAACAATTTCTGGAGGAGCAGAAGTGGAGAACAGCAGAGTGGAGGAGATTTCCAGCCCAGGGTGAAAGGCCCATGGGAAACGTCCATTGCATCAGACGTGGAGCGGACCAGACCCCTGGCCAGCCTTGGCTGGCAAACAGCCCTGAGGGGTGGAATCTCTAGTCACAGAATCCCCAGTCCCAGTAGCAGCAGGTTCACATATCCCTCAACTCACAGGTGCCAAATTTCAGTGATGGGGTTTTTTCAGCTGGCCAGGAAGGGAGAAGGGCCTTCCCATAGATCCAGCCTCAGGCAGCAGCTGCAGAGGCCACATCTGGCAGGCATAGGAGGTTCCCACCTCACCCCCTACAGCAGCCCACATCCATTGATGGATCATAAAACCCCTGGGGGCACTGAGGAGTTAATTGTTACCTCGGCCCTGTGTAGAGGCCCTGAGGGAGCTAGTCTTTGTCTCACACTGAATGGTGGCCCTGCCCTCACAGCTTGACTGAATCTCAGCCCCCAAGTGTTGGCTTGGCGAAACTGGAGGCCAGGTGACTGTGGGGAGGTAACTGCTAAGATTCTGGGCACAAAAATCTCTCTCTGCTCCCAGAGCAGTGTAAACGCTTGATTGTGCCACCTTGGAGGAACTGAGATTTTACAGATTAACAGACTATACCCTACTCTTGACAAAGGACCCAAAAGTCAAGTAACTGGTTGGGAAAATACCCAAAAAAGGAGAAAAAAAAAATAAGACCATAGAAGGTTACTTTTTTGGTGAACAGATATCTCCTCTCATCCTTTCAGAGGAGGAAGAACAATGATTACCATCAGGGAAAGACATGAAAGTCAAGGCTTCTGTATCCCAAAAATCCAAAATAAATATTCAGTGATCTCAGGACACGGAAGAGCTCAAAAAGGATTTTGAAAATCAAGTAAGAGAGGTGGAGGAAAAAGTAGGAAGAGAAATGAGAGAGAGATGCAAGAAAAGCATGAAGAGCAGGTCAAGGAGACTCAAAAAAATGCTGATGAAAATAACACCTTGAAAAATAGGCTAATTCAACTGGCAAAAGAGGTTAAAAAAGCCAATGAGGAGAAGAATGCTTTAAAAAGCAGAATTAGCCAAATGGAAATGGAGGTTCAAAAGCTTTCTGAAAAAAATAGTTCTTTCAAAATGAGAATGGAACAGATGGAGGCTAATGACTTTATGAGAAACCAAGAAATCATAAAACAAAATCAAAAGAATGAAAAAATGGAAGATAATGTAAAATATCTCATTGGAAAAACAGCTGACTTGGAAAATAGATCCGGGAGAGACAATTTAAAAATTATGGGACTACTTGAAAGCCATGATCAAAAAAAGAGCCTAGACATCATCTTTTATGAAATTATCAAGAAAAACTGCCCTGAGATTCTAGAACCAGGGAGCAAAATAAATATTGAAAGCATCCACCAATTACCTCCTGAAAGAGATCCAAAAAGAGAAACTCCTAGAAACATTGTGGCCAAATTCCAGAGTTCCCTGGTCAAGGAGAAAATATTGCAAGCAGCTAGAAAGAAACAATTCAAGTATTGTGGAACTACAATCAGTATAATACAAGATCTAGCAGCTTCTACATTAAGGGATCGAAGGGTATGGAATATGATATTCCAGGAGTCAAAGAACTAGGACTAAAACCAAGAATCACCTACCCAGCAAAACTGAGTATAATACTTCAGGGGGAAAAATGATCTTTCAATGAAATAGAGGATTTTCAAGCATTCTTGATGAAAAGACCAGAGCTGAAAGGAAAATTTGACCTTCAAACACAAGAATCAAGAGAAGCATGAAAAGGTAAACACCAAAGAGAAATCATAAGGGACTTACTAAAGTTAAACTATTTACATTTCTACATGGAAAGACAATATTTGTAACTCTTGAAACTTTTTTCAGTATCTTGGTAGCTGGTGACATTGTACACACACACACACACACACACACACACACAGAGCACAGGATGAATTGAATAGGATGGGATCATATCTTAAAATAATGAAATTAAGCAGTGAGAGAGAAATATATTGGGAGGAGAAAGGGAGAAACTGAATGGGGCAAATTATCTCTCATAAAAGAGGCAAGTAGACCCACAACCCATAGAACAACTACAAAGAAGTAACTCACGGCGAATTCTGCACCCAGAGGCCACAGAACATTGGAGCGAGGGAGATTTCTGTTCCAGAGAGACCTGCAAACCTCTCGCAAAAG
Source organism: Notamacropus eugenii (assembly GCF_028372415.1). NCBI lineage: Eukaryota > Metazoa > Chordata > Mammalia > Diprotodontia > Macropodidae > Notamacropus > Notamacropus eugenii. The sequence goes on along the minus strand of NC_092875.1, from coordinate 231,093,222 downwards.
GTCCTTCGCCCTGCAGACTGGGCGCCGGGACTGGGACCTGAGTACAGCCCTGCCGTGGCCGCGGCACCAAGAGGAACAGATCCGAGCGGGCTTCAGGGACGGGATCTCCAGCGGCCGCACAAGTACCTCCACCCACAGGTGACGGGGGTCGGTGAGAGAGTCCCTTTGGCGGGTCGAGGGGGGAGTGGGGTGCCCCCATGGCTCGGGCCCCCTCGGGAGACAGAAGCTGAGGGGCAGCGGCAGACCAGAGCTCCCCAAGCAGGCAGGAGCCTGGATCCATTGTTGAAGGTCTGTGCATAAACTCCCTGAGGGAACTGAGCCTGAGAGGCAGCCCTGCCCTCACCTCAGCATCTGAATTTAATCTCACACTGAATAGCAGCCCTGCCCCCGCCCAAAGCCCTGAGGCTGGAAGCAGCATTTGAATCTCAGACCCCAAACACTGGCTGGGAGCCTCAGGAGGTGAGGTGGGTGTGAGGAAAATATTCAGAGGTCAAGTCACTGGCTGGGAAAATGCCCAGAAAAGGGAAAAGAAATAAGACTACAGAAGGTTACTTTCTTGGTGAACAGGCATTTCCTCCCTTCCTTTCTGATGAGGAAGATCAATGCTTACCATCAGGCAAAGACACAGAAATCAAGGCTTCTGTGTCCCAGCCCATCCAATGGGCTCAGGCCATGGAAGAGCTCAAAAAGAATTTTGAAAATCAAGTTAGAGAGGTGGAGGAAAAGCTGGGAAGAGAAATGAGAGACATGAAGTCAAAGCATGAACAGCAAATCAGCTCCCTGCTAAAGGAGACCCAAAAAAATGTTGAAGAAAATAACACCTTGAAAACTAGCCTAACTCAACTGGCAAAAGAGGTTCAAAAAGCCAATGAGGAGAAGAATGCTTTCAAAAGCAGAATTAGCCAAATGGAAAAGGAGATTCAAAAGCTCACTGAAGAAAATAGTTCTTTCAAAATTAGAATGGCACAGATGGAGGCTAAGGACTGTATGAGAAAGCAAGAAATCACAGAACAAAGCCAGAGGAATGGAAAAATGGAAGATAATGTGAAATATCTCATTGGAAAAACAACTGACCTTGAAAATAGATCCAGGAGAGACAATTTAAAAATTATGGGACTACCTGAAAGCCATGATCAAAAGAAGAGCCTAGACATCATCTTTCATGAAATTATCAATGAAAACTGCCCTGAGATTCTAGAACCAGAGGGCAAAATAAATATTCAAGGAATCCACAGAACACCGCATGAAAGAGATCCAAAAAGAGAAACTCCTAGGAACATTGTGGCCAAATTCCAGAACTCCCAGGTGAAAGAGAAAATATTGCAAGCAGCTAGAAAGAAACAATTCAAGTACTGTGGAAATACAATCAGGATAACACAAGATCTAGCAGCTTCTACATTAAGGGATTGAAGGGCATGGAATAGGATATTCCAGAAGTCAAAGGAACTAGGACTAAAACCAAGAATCACCTACCCAGCAAAACTGAGTATAATACTTCAGGGGAAAAATTGGTCTTTCAATGAAATAGAGGATTTTCAAGCATTCTTGATGAAAAGACCAGAGCTGAAAAGAAAATTTGACTTTCAAACACAAGAATGAAGAGAACCATGAAAAGGTGAACAGCAAAGAGAAGTCATAAGGGACCTACTAAAGTTGAACTGTTTACATTCCTACATGGAAAGACAATATTTGTAACTCTTGAAACATTTCAGTATCTGGGTACTGGGTGGGATTACACACACACACATGCACACACGCACACACACATAGAGACAGAGTGCACAGAGTGAATTGAAGAGGATGGGATCATATCTTAAAAAAAATGAAATCAAGCAGTGAGAGAGAAAGATATTGGGAGGAGAAAGGGAGAATTGAATGGGGCAAATTATCTCTCATAAAAGAGGCAAGCAAAAGACTTATTAGTGGAGGGATAAAGAGGGGAGGTGAGAGAAAAACATGAAGTCTACTCTCATCACATTCCACTAAAGGAAAGAATAAAATGCACACTCATTTTGGTATGAAAACCTATCTTACAACACAGGAAAGTGGAGGATAAGGGGATAAGCAGAGTGGGGGAGGATGATAGAAGGGAGGGCATGGGGAGGAGAGTGCAATTTGAGGTCAACACTCATGGGGAGGGATAGGATCAAAAGAGAATAGAAGTAATGGGGGACAGGATAGGATGGAGGGAAATATAGTTAGTCCTATACAACACAACTGTTATGGAAGTCATTTGCAAAACTACACAGATTTGGCCTGTATTGAATTGCTTGCCTTCCAAAGGGAAGGGGTGGAGAGGGAGGGAGCTAAAGAAGTGGGAACTCAAAGTGTTAGGATCAACTGTAATGTTCTTACCACTAGGAAATAAGAAATACAGGTAAAGGGGTATAGAAAGCTATCTGGCCCTACAGGACAAAAGAGAAGACAGAGACAAGGGCAGAGAGGGATGATAGAAGAGAGAGCAGATTGGTCATAGGGGCAATTAGAATGCTTGGCGTTTGGAGGGGGAGGGGAGAAAAGGGGAGAAAATTTGTAACCCAAAATTTTGTGAAAATGAATGTTAAAAGCTAAATAAAAAAAAAAATGTCAAAAAAAAAAGAGGCAAGTAAAAGACTTTTCAGTGGAGGGCAAAAAAGGGGAGGTGAGAGAAAAAGCATGAAGCTTACTCTCATTACATTCGACTAAAGGGAGGAATAAAATGCACATTCATTTTGGTGTGAAAACCTATCTTACAATACAGGAAAGTGGGGGAGAAGGGGATAAGCAGGGTGGGGGAGATGATGGAAGGGAGGGCAGTGGGAGGAGGGAGCAATTTTAAGTCAACACTCTTGGGGAGGGACAGGATCAAAAGAGAGCAATAAGGGGCAGGATAGGATGGAGGGGAATATAGTTAGTCTTACACAACATGACTATTATGGAAGTCATTTGCAAAACTACACAGATATGGCCTATATTGAATTGCTTACCTTCCCAAAGGTGGAGAGGGAGGGATGAAGAGAAGTTGGAACTCAAAGTTTTAGGAACAACTGTTGAGTATTTTTCTTGCAACTAGGAAATAAGAAATACAGGTAATGGTGTATAGAAAGTTATCTGGCCCTACAGGACAAAAGAGAAGATGGGGATAAGGGAAGGGAGGGATGTTAGAAGAGAGGGCAGATTGATGATAGGGGCAATTAGAATGCTCGGTGTTTTGGGGTGAGGGGAGGGGAGAAATGGGGAGAAAATTTGGAACCAAAAATTTTGTGGAAATGAATGTTGAAAACTTAAATAAATAAATTTTTAAAAATAGTTTATATAGCATTGTGATGAATTATTACTTAAATGTTTGGTTTTATTTTTCCCTCTTGGGGAACTCTTTAATGGTTTACTTCATTTATTCTCCTAATTTTTCTATTTCCTCTTCTATTAATCTGGACAGTTTATTTTTTTGTAAATATTCGTCCATTTCACTTAGATTTTCAGTTTTATTGACAGTTAATGAGGCAAAATAGCTATTAATAAGTGATTTAATTTCATCTTCTTTGATGATACATTCACCCTTTTCATTTTTGATACTATTAATTTGGTCATCTTTTTTAAATCAAATTAACCAATGATTTATCTATTTTATTTATTTTTCCTATTTTATTTCCTTATTTATTGTTCCCTATTTATTTATTAGGTCAATGATTTTTCTTTACTTTTTCAATAATTCCTTTGATTTTCAGGATTTCTATTTTGGTGTTTAATTCGAGAGTTTTTCTTAAGATAGATTTTGCTTTACTTTTTTCCACTTAATAGTATTTTATTTTTCCAATTACCAATTCCAATTATCCAAGTAAAGGTAGTTTGCAACTTTCACTTTTATAAAATTTTGAGTTCCAGATTTTTTTCTCCCTCAAGACAGCAAGCAATCTGATATAGGCTATGCATGTACAATCGTATTAAACATATTTCCACGTAAGTCATGTTGTGAAACAAGAATCAGAGCAAAAGGAGAAAATGATGAGAAAAATCTGCCTGCTTATCATTTCTTATAGCACTATGGTATTCTTAATAGGAGATTTTTAATTTGTTCTTTTTCTGGGTTTTTTTTTTAAGTTGGATGCCCAACTCAATGGCCATTAATCTCTTCTTTCTCTCTTTTTTTTTTTTTTTTGATATACACATTGAGAGATAAAAATTTTCTTCCAAGTACTGCTTTGGCTGGCTGTATCCCACAAATTTTTTAATACTGTCTCATTACTGTCATTCTCTTTGATGAAATTATTGGCTGCTTCAATGATTTGCTCTCTAACCCACTCATTCTTTAGGATGAAATTATTTAGTTTCCAATTAACTTCTAATCTATGCTTCTATAGCCTTTTATTAAATATAAATTTTTATTGCATTATAGTTTGAAAGGGCACATTTATTATTTCTACATTTCTCCATTTATTTGTGAGGGTTTTATGCCTTAATATGTGGTCAATTTTTGTGGAGGTACCATGTATAGTTCAGAAAAAGGTACATACATTTCTGGTTGCTTAGAGTATTTTCTCTTTGACCCAGAAGCTTTGGAATTTAGGCATAATATTCCTGGAAGTTTTCACTTCAAGATGTCCCTCAAGTGGCAATTGAATTCTTTCAATTTCTATTTTACTCTCTGGTGCTAAGATATCTGGGAAGTTTTTCTTGATATTTTCTTGAAATGTGATACTTAGGCTCTTTCTTTGATCATAGCTTTCAGGTAGTCAAACAATTGTTAAATTATCTCTACTCATTTTCCAGCTTGATTGCTTTTGATATGATATGTTTCACATTTTCTTTTATTTTTTTCATTCATTTTACTTTGTCTTATTTTCTCTTCATGTCTCATGGAGTCACAAGCCTCAAGTTGCCCAGTTTTAATTTTTAAGGAATTATTTTCTTCAGTGAAATTTTGCATCTTTTTTTTCCATTTGCCCAAATATATGTATATATATATTTTTAAGAAGTTATTTTCTTTGTGAATTTTTGTACTTCTTTTCCCATTTGGCCCATTCTGGTTTTTAAGATGCTATTTTCTTTATTATTTTTGAGACTCTTTTACTAAGCTATTAATTGTCTTTTCATAATTTACTTCCTTTACTTTAATTTCTTTACCTAATTTTTCAAATGTTATTTGATTCTGAAAATCATTTTTAGATTTTTCAAGGAATTCTTGTTGAGCTTGTGTACACTTCACATTTTTTTTGAGACTTTGCTTGTAACTGTTTTGACTTCATTGTCTTCTGAGTTTGTCTTGATCTTCCCTATCACCATAGTAGCTTTTTTGATCATCGTCATTTTTCCATCCTGTTTCTTGATTTGGAAAATTATGTCAATGTTGGGCTCTGTTCCCAGTGTGGGGAGGGTGGAAGGAAGCTTCAAGCTTCAGCCTTTTTCACACTACTGTTTTCAAAACTAGGTCTGGGGTTTTGGATTTTTTTCAGTACTTCCATGATGTTGTGATGTAAAAAAAGAGGTGTGGTTACTGTTTTCTTGGTCTTTACTCTGGTCCTTATCCAGGAAGGGCCATCAAGCTTTCAGGATTGCAATTGATATTGCTGTTCAAGTGCCCTCCTGCCTTGGTACTAGAAGTGATACTGCCCTTCAGGACTTCCACTCCTTTATTGAAAGTGCTCCTCTTTACCCTTGACTTATGACCAAAAATTGGATATAGGCAGCAGAGTTACCAAACATTGTCCCCCAAGACTCCTTCTCTATCTTCATTGAAACTACTCCTCTCTTCCCTTGAACTATGATCCCAAAGTAGATATAGGCCATGGAGTTGCCAAACACCATCTTGTCCTGCATCCAATGCTAGCACAGGGGAATATCCTGTAATCTCTTTCTGTCCACTTCTCAGGACTCCTTTCTATCTCTTGTTTGAGAATTCCTGGAGCTGCTGCTGCTTTTGTTGCCACCACCTAGTCCCACCAGTGATATTTCATCTGCACGGACTCTAGGCCAGCCTCCTCTCCTGAGTCACAGATCTCTCTTTTCAATGTCTTGGGCTGGAAAATGTTTCTGATCTTTTGTTGGCTCTGCCATGCCAGAATTTGATTTGAGGCCTTATTTTAAAGTTGTTTGGGGGGAAATGTTAGGAGAATCCAACTGATTGCTTTGTCTACTCTCTTATCTTGGCCCTGTACCTGGAAATCCCACTAAATACTTCTATCAAAGGCAAAAGTTAATAAACAAAATTATAAGGACAACACAGATTCTACTCAAACAGCAAAATAAAAAGTTATCAGAGAGATAATATGTACAAAGTTCTTTGCAAACTTAAAGTACTATATAATTGTCAGTCATTATTGTTGTTACAATTATCCTGCGGGCTGAATGTAACATTAAGCATTCTTTCATATAGAACACTTGCTCATCTCATATTGCAATGCTCACAGTGAGCATAAACAAACAGACCTCCATGAAGATGTTTGAAGCTTATGTCCAATATGCATTGTAGAAGACAAAGAAGCAAAGAAATCCCAAAAGGAAGTTAACTAGATCTTCTTCATTGTCAACATATACCTTTATATTGGATGATTTCAATGTGAAAGTGAGCATAAGAGAGGACAGTGAGGACTTTATTAGAAAATAAAGCTTAAGAAAAAGAAATAAAAGAGGCTAAAGGTTTCTTCTGAGATTTCTCAGAAGACTTACCTTGGATACCATGAATATGAGATGAATGAAAAGTTCAAGAGAGACAGAGTTTCTGGGTAATTTCTAATCAATTTATTAATTATAGCTAGCAAATAATCAATAAATTGAGCTCAGTAGTACTCTTGGAAAGCCAAAGTTGAGTGCCTCTCCACCTAAGAACATAAAATGCTTAAAAGCCTTTGGAAAAGGGTAAAAATCAATTCTGATTGGTTAACAATCAGTGAGGGTGTGGACATATTAATGAGCTCCTCCTGTTGAGCATGTGAATTGATCATGAGACTCAACAGCCTCCTGCACTCTGGATGAAACAATCTGTCTCTACCCATATCACTCTGGTTGGTTTTCTCCTTCATACGCTAGGTCAACCTAAATTCCAGTAGAAGATTCCAAAGATAGGGACTTATTTCCTAAGGGCTGTAACTCACCTAGACTGGATTCTATTTGTAAGGTTTTCTAGTTGGGTGGCCAAAACCAAGAAGCATTTACCCAGAGGATTTGGGCAATGTCATCTATCAGCAATGACCTTCAGAGACTGCCTGAGTAACCTATCTGGGCTGGTTTCTGAATGGTGAAATAGGAAAGGAAAACTTTAATTTTAATTTAATAGTTGGTTATTAACATGAAAGAAATATGATCATTTTTTCTCAAATACCTCAAGAAAAGTGATGGAAAGAATGTACTGGATTTGCAAAGTACTGAATATTGTCACAGATATGAAAATGAAATTGACTGGAAAAAATTGTTTGGTCATGTGGAAGTCATTTCAGAATCATTTTCTTTGCAGTTAGAACATCAATTAATTAAAATTAAGGTGAAAATTGGTATGATATTACAAGAAAGGATAAAGATAAGGCATTAGATACAATTACAACAAACTCCAATAAACGTGTTTAAACAAACTCAATTCTAAAAATTGAAAAAAATGGACAATGAAGATATTTATTAGAACTATCATTATTACTTATCAATGTTTAACCATTACAAACCAGTAGGTATTACAAGGATTCTGAAAAAAAAAAAGTCTAGAAACCACCTTACCTGGCAAAGTACTTATCTAGCAGAAATAGGAGCTTGGCAAAGACATTAGAGTAGGATTACATTGTACTGGATGACCTAATGTTATGAATAGTTGAGTGGGAAATGAGTTTGAAGAGCTAGGTGTGAGAACATTAGCTAGAACATTTCTAGAGTGTTTATAGAGGAAACCGTTGAAGAAAGGGAAGGAAAAATTAGATGTGAAATGGAATAAATCTTTTGTCTCTTTTATGGTGTTCTACTCAATGAAAATAATAGCACCCCCATCTTTGTATTCTATTACCTCTGTACTGTTATCCCAGAGATCATATTTATATGGCAATAGCATGTAATTTGATGAAATCAGAAATAATTATGAGATCAGACCAAATGATACAGAAGCAATCTATACCGGAAGTGACACGATTTTAAAGGTACTCAGGGATCAGTTTTCTAGATATATGAAAATCAGATATTGGTAAAGAGTAGGAAAGATCATGGATGGTACTTTTATCCATCCTTCATCATAAAAAAAACTTTTTCACCAACTTTTTTAATGCAACTTTTGCAAGTGATTTTTGGAGCACACTGTATCTTCACAGTCATGTACATGACTGAAAGGTATAGGGAACATGAAATGACACTTTGTCTACTGTTTATTGCTTTTGTTTAAAGTACATCGCTCAGAATACAATGCAGCCCAATGGCTCTCCTCTAATAGTATGTCTACTACATATTAAAATTGAGCAAAATCCTGTGACAGATTTTGTATAACATTTTCTTTGTTCATAGAGAAGATTCAGTCATCAGGGGAGAAGAGTATAACCAGAAATGACTGTAATCCTTCTATTTTTTAAAAGTATTGATATTCTTTCTGAGAATAAAAAGATTCTATGACATATACAGCTATATCTATCTACCCATCTATTTTTCTGTCTATAAACCTTTGTTCAGCAATCATTAGCAACACTAAACAAGGCATAAAACAGAGATATATATACTCACCAAAGAGTATATAAATCAACAATGTTGTACAAGATATCCTAGGTGGAGTTCAACTATAAGAAGGACTATCTTTCAATGGTTAGATTCTCAAGAGGCTCCTGTTCCCAAAAATAATGTACCAATTTTATCAAGTCCAAAAATCCTACAAAGTCTTTTCTTTCTTTGTTTTTATAAAATACCATTTTTTGGATCTTTTGTTTTTTAATCACCTAAATTTCCAACTGTATCTTTCTCCTCAATCCCTCCCAGAGAGCCATCCCTTATGATAAAGAATTTTGAATGAGGAAAGAAACAAAGTTCAGCAAAACTAAGTAATGCATCAAAAAAAGTCTAATGTTATATGTGGTGCTTCACAGCTATAGTCTACCATGTCTGGAAGGAAAAAGGCATATGTCTTCTTTTATCTCTTCTTTGTGGTCAAGCTTGTTCATTATAATTAATGAGTCTTTCTTTTTGACAATCACCTCCTTAGGATATATATCACTCTCTTTACATAATTCAACATAGCTTTATAGAATGGTTAAAACCATTCATAACTTCACCAATGATGCATGTGTACCTATCTTTCCATAGCCCTACTACCCCACTAACACTACATATTCCCACCTATTTTTGTCTTTGTCAATTTGCTATGTGTTACTGGAAACTTCAGAGTTGGTTTGATTTGCAGTTCTCTCATTATTAGTGATTTGGGCACAGGGGTGGGGAACCTGTGGCCCCAAGGCCACATGTGACCCTCTAGGTCCTCAAGTGCAGCCCTTTGACTGAATCTACACTTCACAGAACAAATCCTCTTAATGAAAGGATTTGTTCTTTAAAACTTGGGCTCTGTCAAAGGAATTTAGTTGGGACATTTATTATAAAGAGTTTGCAATTCTTCTGAGATACATTTGCTCATAGTCTTTCCTCAATTACCTATTGGTGAATGACTTTGGCTGTTGTAGATTGTTGCTAGTTGTCACTATATCTTGGATATTAGATATTTATTAGAGATATTTAATACAGTTTATTTCCCACTTGAATTGCTTCCATTTTTAGTCCCATTAATTTTGTTTATAAAAAAGCTTTTCAATCTTGTTTAATTGAAGTTATTTTTTTCTTTTTATAACAATCTCTATCCTTTGTTTAAGAATTCAGTCCTTTAGCTATATCTGTGAAATGATAGGATCTGCTTTTTTTCTCATTTTTTAGGATAGCTTTAATATTCAGGTCATATGTGCATTTTAACTTTGAAATAGCATAGAGTATAAGATGTTAGCTGAAATCTATTATTTTCTGCCAGACCACTTCAGAGTTTCACCAGCAATTTTTGTTCAATAAAAATTCTTTCCTAGGTAATTTGTTTTGGTAGTTATCAAACACACTAAGTTATACAGTCTGAATTTCTAATTTTTTCCTTATATGGTTTGGGTCATTGATATGCTTTTTTATTTCATACTAATACTAAATAGTTTTGAAGATTACTTATTTATAAGATAGTTTGAAGGTTAGAGGTGCTACTCCTTTTTCATTTCTAACTTTTTTCCTGTTATTTTCCTGGATTTTCCAGTTTTTTTTCTTCCTTTAAATGATTGTTGTTATCATTTTATCTAGCTCTAAAAAGTAGCCACTTGGTGGTGTAAGGTTAATGGAATAGAAGATCTTCCCTGTCCATTAATAAGCCTATGAGACCACATGTATCCCCTTTTCACTTGGAACAAGAACTGTGTTCCTAAGTCTAAAGGTACACAAGTATTTCAATATTGCTGCTCTGAACTTTGACTCACTTCACAGCTGTGACACATCCTGAGGCACACAAAGCCCTGATGCAAAGTCAGTTAGGCTCTAGGCCACATGGATCCAACGAAGTGCGGAGGCACATAGATTTTCAAGCTTTTCTTTGTTTGAAAACTATGTATATTGGGAGGTTGGTATTTTACTTTGGGGCTCACTAATTCAAAGAATGTTTCTTTGTGAATTGGCCAGACAAGACTCTGGGTAGTCATTGTTAAGGATTCCCCTGGCTTTTTGAACCCAGATGTTGGTGCTCCCCAATCTGGTGACGTAAATTGTTCTATTACTTTGTTTAGACAGTTGGAACCCTACATATTGAATTATTTCTTGGATACTCACTTCTTTCTACTTATCTGTCTGTATTGTTTAACTAAAGTAATATTGTTGACCCCTTTGAAACTGTCTTTCCTTTAGACAAGCAGATCAAAGAACCTGTGCTAACAGCCCACCCTGTGTGCTAGTGTGGTTGCTAATACAAGTGGTTTGATTGGTATAGCATTAATCTGTAAAGTAATTTGAGTAGTATTGTCATTTTTATTATATTGACACAGTCCAGCCATAAATAGAACTATCCTTCTAATTATTTAACAGCTTGTCCTTTATTTCTTTAGAGACCATTTTGTAATTATAATCATCTAGGAACAGTGTTTCAGTATATAGACTCCCAGATACTTTAAGCATTTTTGTGGTTAAATTTTATGACTTTATTTAATAACAGCAATAATATCTATCACTATATAGTGTTTTAAGATCTGCAAAGCTTTTTACAAATATTATTTCATTTTATCCTCAAAGCAACTCTTGGAAGTAGGTGCTATTTTTATCATCCTCAATTCATAGATGAGGAAACTGAGGCAGAGAGAGGTTGAATGACATGGCCAAGCTTACATATCTAGTAAGTGTCTAAAGCCACATTTGAATTCAAGACTTTCTAACTCTAGATCTAGCAAAGTTTTTACTGTGCCACCTAATAACCAAATATGTTATAGCTTACAGCTTTATTAAAGCTATTGTGTCAATTAATTTCTTCTAAAAAGCCTTTTTCATGAGATTTGTAGTCATTCAAATGAGATCCAAACTGGAAAAACAAATTTGATAAAAAATGAATATTGATCAGATTATAACATGCATTTAGACAGGCAATCTGCCATATAGGTCAAATGTGGTATGAGCACATACACAGTTGCGTGTATATGTACATATATATGTAAGTATATGTGCATATATGTATATACACATATGCATACATAGACATATATGTATATGCCTATATTTTGGGGGAAAGGAGGATGTCTTAGAGAGGTGTTAAAGAAAAGATAATGATCTGAGTCCAGATTGTACAGAAAGATGATACTGAGTTTACAACCTTTGGGAAATTCTTCACTGCTTTCGATGATTCCAACCTGCTTCCTCAACAACTCTATGAGGTAATCAGAATAGGTATTATCTTCATTTCATAGGAAAAAAAATATCAACTTAGACTTAATGAGGTTAAGAGACTTACAAAATGAATGGCAGTCTCTTCCTCTTTTACTTTGCTTTATTCTGGGCTTTCCACAGTTTGAGTACATTCTTTTTCACTCCCTTTAGGATTATAAAACAATGCTCTCTTGCAACTGGTGAGAGGGTGGAGAAAAGTAATTGTCTACTAAATCTATCTAATAATGGTGTATTCCTGACTGGGGTATTCATAGGTATTTGTCTTCCAGAAGGGAACCGTCAGACAGAATTTTGCATCTACAGCACCTGAACCTGAGAGTAACCTCTACACATGTTACTGTGTTTCACCAAATACTCTCTTCTCAATTCCTAGCAAGCTGGTTTCCATTTCTACCACTTTACTGAAACTGATCTCTCTCTGGAGTCATCAACAAACTCTTAATTATGAGATATATTGGTCTCTTCTCATTATCAACAACATTTAATGCTGTTAATCACAAGGTCCTTGTTAAATTTTCTTTAAGCTACTATCCTAGCTAATTTTCTACCTCCCTCCAAGACTGTTATTCCTCTATCTCCTTCAAAAATTTCTCTCCTCATTCTGATCCTTAAGTGGAATAATATTTCTCCAGAATTGCCTGTCTTCCATGCCTGACTCCAAGTCTCCATTTTCTTCCTCATTTGTACCTGCTAGTTTCCCTAGTTTCCTTCAAGTCCCAGATAAAATCTGGTCTTGTAAAAGTTTTCTTTCCCAATCCCATTTAATGATAGTACTTTCCCTCACTGATCATCTCCAATGTATCTAAAAGTCATCTCCTACAAGAAATATGTATGGTCCAGAAAAACAAATTAGCACATTGGCCATATCTGAGAATATATATTTTGTTCTGCATCTTTAAAACATACCCTTTCTACCAAGAGGAGAAAAGAATGTTTTAATTTCAATCTTTTGAAATCACTACAGTGTCCTTACTGTCTTCAAGGCACCTGGTGGAGATCTGGTGAACCCGTTCTCTTTCTCTAGGTCTAGGGTTAGATAGCTGTACGTTTCGGAGATGGCATCAAAAATTGCTTTAGCAAAGTTGCCCAGAATGGCAGTAGCAATCTTAGTAGATGTGTGGCTGTCACCAATTGCAATAATTCTTGATAGCTTCTTAGACATAAGAGCTGAGACAATGCCTATACCTCTGGGAGCAGAGATCAGGAACATCAGAACTGATCCACAAAGCCTAGTAGCCTTACAGGGAACTGTGTAAGACTTAACTATATTGTTCCCCCAGCAACCTCATAGGAATGATGAACAGCTTGGTCAGATCCATGGATAGCTGAAGCTTCTTCCTTGGAGTATATGACACTCAGACCAACAAGGCCATTGTAGTCACCTGCTACCACAAAAGCATTGAACTTGGAAAACTAACTAATTCTAGTCTGTTCCTGAACAGGTATGATCTTCTGAACCTCATCCTTCATTGTGGTCCCCAGCAAGAAGTTTATGATCACTAAATACTTGACAGAAGGGAGAGAAGATAGATCTCAAAAGAATGTAATCTTTATATACTTGACTAAATGACCCAGCTGAATGAGCAGAACCCATTCCTTGTCTTTGGTCTTTTCTTTCTCCAGCCCCATGATCACAGTTTCTACCACAGCTTTGACAAAGCTAGCATGGAAGCCACCTCAGCCTCCAGGCTCAGTCTCCTCCTTTCTATTTCTGATGCCATCAAATGATTTTAATCTTAGTTCTACCACCTAGAACTTTCATAACTTTGGCAAATTACATAATGTAGTCTCAGTTTCCTAATCAGTAAAATGATGTGGAGATGGGATTCAATAACTTCTAAAGTAAAGTCCCTATTAGCTCTAAATCTATGATACTATTGAGACAGAGGTGTACAGTATGTTCAGGGAAAACCAGTACCTTTGGTGGGAGAGCTGCCAAGTACTTTCCAGGGTTCTTTCCACCTTTGATGTCCTCCTGCTTACCCAACCCTGGCCTGATTACTGTGGCAGGCAAGGAATCCCACTCTGTGGTCAAAAAACAAAAAAATGTACAAAATGTACAAAAACACCTGCAAAGATGATTCCACTCAGCAATGGAACGTGCATATACTTACAGAAAACACAAAATCCAGTAAACCTGAAAGACAAACTGGTCTTGTTGCAAGAGAACTCAACAAGTATTGCATTCAAATAGCAGTCCTGAGTGAAACAAGACTGGCATATGAAGGTCAGCTTACTGAAGTCAGAGCTGGTTACACATTTTTCTGGAGTGGGTGCAATGAAGGGAGTGCCATGAAGCAAGCATAGATTTTGCAATCAAACCTAATCTAGTCAGCAAGCTGGTATGCCTGCCAAAAGGAGTGAATGATAGACTTGTGACAATGTGATTACCACGTGCAGGAAAATGGCATGCCACCATCATCAATGCCTATGCTCCCAGCATGATGAACCCTGATGAGGTCAATGTAGAGGGCCAGTACTGATGGAGTCCGGAATGTGAGGTACTGTCCAGGTTTTACTTGAGACTTGTACTAGAGAAAGACTGACATTCTCAGGACTGGTGCACCATCCTACTCCTGATAAGCAAAGATGAGATCGTCCTGACCCTGATTATGTACCCTGAGGTTGTTACACAGAAGGAACTAAAATATGGAAGTAAAAGACTTAAACTAAAAATGTTTTCATGGGAATAACCTTACTTGCTTGCTTGCTTAAGAGAGTATATAAATCTTGATCCTCAGATCAATAAACTAGTCATGTACAGATGGTACAGGCTCGCCTAACCCCTGCTACTGCTATCTCTTTCTTTTTTATCAACCGCCACACCTCTGATCTGCCAGTTGCTGGCAACTGGAGCCCAGAACAAGGACATGAAGCAAAAGTGGGGTGGTGGCCCCAACCGATTGCGCACATAGAATTTGGAAAATCAGGGGATTTGGGTAAATAACTAGGCTTTCTGGGGGGATTACTTTCCCATCATGATCTCTTCTCAGTTTTTGGATTCTTCTTTTCATTGTCTATATATGAGTTCTGTCTCTATGAGTCTGTGATTAATGCAGCCAATTCTGCCGCAACTGCACTGTTATCTCTTTCCCTCTCTCTCTTCCCCCATCTCTGATTGCATCAGGGTGGAGGATGGGAGA
The DNA here is from genome assembly GCF_028372415.1 of Notamacropus eugenii. Classification (NCBI taxonomy): domain Eukaryota; kingdom Metazoa; phylum Chordata; class Mammalia; order Diprotodontia; family Macropodidae; genus Notamacropus; species Notamacropus eugenii. The sequence continues at coordinate 231,078,202 of NC_092875.1, read as the reverse complement.
CAGAAAGAGAGAAAACAAATCTTATATTATTTAGTTTATATGATTGCTAAAGGCAGTTTCAGATCAGAAATAGAAAGAAATAAGGTATGGGAAGTTTTAAAGGGACTTTAATCAAAGCCCACTAGGAGAACAACATGGGTACAAAGTTTAAGGAAAGCTTAAAAGTTTTGGAAATTGTTAGAAAGTTGTTGATAAAATTCTCTTTCTACATTCTAACCCTGGCCAGGTTGTGAAGGTGGGGAGAAAGACAAGAAGAAATAAGGGAAACTTTCCCCCTCATTTCAGAGAGGCAGACAGACTAGCATTTTAATTATCTCATGCCTCACCTAAAAGAGAAAAGTTTTTGTATAACGGGAAACAACCAAAAAGTAGTTATTCTGGTCGTATTTTAAGTGAAACATGTCACTCCTAATTGGATGTTTAAGACAGGTCAGAATTTGTCATATTATTTGGCACTAAGGCAAATTGGAAACAGTTTCCAGATTTGAAAATGAAAAAAAAAAGACACTTCAGAGATAAAGCTTTGAAGAAGTTTTTAAGGGGTGGACACTTGAGTAAAAGCTAGAACTATTAAGACCTTTTTACTCTGTAGTCCTGGCTCTGACCATCAAGCTAGGGCTGCAGTGAATAATTAGGACAGCAAAAAACATTTTAGCAGATTCTGTTAACTCCTCTCATCCCAGATTAGATCAAGGGAAGAGAGTGCTAAAGAAGAGTAGGGAATTTAAGTTACCCTGCCTGAGAGTAGGGGATGGGCCACAGTAGTATGAGATCACAAGCTAACCAGCCTCTACATTTAGTAAGCCAAATCTTCTATTAATCATTTTCATATATAATGGTTTGGAAATGCAATTAATGACACCTAAAGTTCACTGTTTGTGTTACTGAGTTTTAGTAAAATTCTCTTGTATGATAAAAATTGAGTGATCATGTAATCCAGAAATGATGTTAGAGAAAGCAATTTTTATTCTGAATTTTGTTGAAACTAAAAGATGATGGGAAATTGTGTAAAACCAATTATGTTATTTTAAATTTTATCAGTCCTGCTAACCTTGTATTATAATGTTTTGTAATTGCCATTTAGAAAACGAGGTATTTCCACTTTTGCCTGTTAAGGAAGTTACAGCTAAAACAATCTGGCTATCATTTATAAAAGTTGTGAGATTGTTAACTAAGTTATTTGGAGTTACTGTTTTAATGTTAAGACTAAAATTGCTCATTGATTACTGTGTGTGGAAAGAAAGGAATGGAGAAAAAACTTTATTTTGGCTGGTTCTGCCCATTCACAACAGTCCTCCTGTATGTTTGGAGGTTGGCAGGCATGGGGTCCATGCCAATTCCTTTTATTTTGTAAAACTGCTAAGGTGCCTAGAAAACATCCAAGTGGGCAAGGTCATCAGCCCTAGGAAAGAAACTTGCTTGGCTTATATAATTAATAAACAATGAATATGACTTCCTCACAAGTTGTAAAAGATAGAAAGGATTTTTAACAATTGACTTTTACATCAGGACAAGTTTTAAATTTGAGAAGGGAAGATCTTAAATGGAATCCTTTTTGTATGTAAGTCCTGGTAAATCTTTATTGCTTATTGCAGCTCCATAAAAATAGAAATAACTGCATCTGGCTCTAAGCTGTGATTAGTGAAATTTGCTGTTTAAGGTAAAAGGCATTTGGGACCATAACTATTTTTGTTTTGAGTTTGAATTTGGGTATAGTTGTTTGCCTTAAATCAGTATCTGAGAGATGCCATAAGCTACTCAGAAAGAATGTGATCCTGTACTGTTAACAGGTGAAGTTTGTATCTGGAAAAGAAACACCAAAGGGACAATTCTAGACTCAATCTAGGATGGGATCCTCCTGGTCAGTTTCCCTATTGTGTTCCTTTAAAAAAGAATATTTCAGAACATGTATAGAAAGGCATGTAAGCCACTTCAGACTTGCCTCAAAAGATGTTCCTTAGCCAAAGTGAAATTATAATCATATTTGAAACTTGGTTATTGGAACTTGCCATTTTTAGATGCTATGGGACTATTGAGTGACTGTTCTTCTGAGTCTAACTCCAGGTATGGGTAGCAAGAAAGGCAATCTGAGCCTCCAATTCATGATGGCAGTAAGCTGATGAGATGCTGGATATGAACTGCAAAAGGTGATCTCATGGGAAGGGTGGGAGAGCAACTGTTCAGCCTGCACTGAGGTAGAATTCTCCTGACTCAATTTCCCCACTGACACCTGGCAGACTTTAAGCCTGACTGAATGCAAGTGGACAATCTAATCCTGCCTGGAATTGACATGAAGTTGGGGAGATATTGTATCCCTGCAATGTCCTTACTATTGGTGGCAATTTCCTATAGTCAAAAGGTTTGTAAGCTTAATACCAGATCTATTCAATTATAGATTATTGGTAGGGGAACATCCAAGTTTAAGTCTAAAATTAAGCTATTAGGCATAAGACTTTAGATGAACAACAATAAGTTAGGGTCCTTTAATTCTTAGTAATACTGTGGAGACAATTAGGTCAAGAGGTTGTGAAGTTAGCAACATAAATATTATTTGTGTCTTGGTTAATGTTTTTAAAAAAATTCTTTTGTGGTCCATATTGTAAATGCTTTAAAAAGAAGTATCACCTGACCAAAAGTTCGAATTGTTTTATCTGTTATAAACTGTGTTAAAAATGAAAAATAGACAATCAAAAAAAATGAAAAATAAATAAAAAATAAAAAGGAATATTTCCCACTTGACTATTCCTGAATCTGGCTATGAAACAGATACTGCGTGATTGGAGAATTTCACTCTTATCTAAATTCAAACAGAATCAAGGATGTTTTATCCTGTCATATTTGGTATGTCACGTGTCTATTTTTTCCTTCTATAGCAAATTTCTATAATCAATAGCAAGTAGTCAGCAAAACATGTGAGCCCTTTTGTGTAATCTTATTGAAAAATTTAATATTATATTTATCTGAAATTAGAACATGTTCAGAAATTTATGTAAACTACTTAAGACTCACCTTAAGATGTCCCCATTGTTTAAAAGGATTTTAAAAGCAGTAGTGTTTTTCTGTAACCAGTCTCTTACTGTTACCAATGTGAGATTCCACTGCACCTTTTTGACTACAGCATTTTGTGATATCTAGGAATTCTGTAATGATTAAGAATTTGGTTTGTTCTAATACTTTGGGAATTCATATTACTTAAGGATATTTTTATACCAACCAAGCTTTAATTAATTTTAATTTTAAAAGGTTTATTTTTGCTTCAAAATGAAGAGAACTGTCATTTAAAAAGTTTTCAACTAATTTTCTTTATAAAAGTTTAGTAACTCTCTTAACATCAGGATACATTTTAAATTGCTTTAAAAGAAAAAAAACATTTTTAGAAAAATGTTTTTTCAAAAGAGGGGGTAAAACCTACAAAATTTTCATTTTCAAGATATTGTATTGCTAAATCAATATGTAATGATTTATAAAACAGAAAAGATCCTGCTGCTTTAATCTGAATTTGTGGTCATTCTATGGCCTAAGAAAAAGTTAAAATTAGTGTTTGAACTTATTAATTACTTAATTTCTAAAGTTTCTCTTCCAGAGTGAATATAATCAGAAAAAGATAAACAAGCCTGTGAAACAATAATGAACATTTTTTCAGTTGTGAGATTCAAGTTAGAAATCTCTTTTGTTTAAGACAAGGCTAGTGAAGAGTAACAACTTGTGAACTGTCTTGTCCATGGTAGAAATATAAAGGAAAGTGAAGCAGCCTGAATAATGGGTTCAAGAGATTTGGAAAGATAAACAAACGTTTGATTGAAAATACAGAAAGCAGATAAGAAGATTGGGGACAAATGGGGGTTGTCCAAGCCCCTCCTATCCCCAGATAGTTGTTCTGGATACTTTTGTACCAGTCTCAGATGATCTAAGTATGTTGGGAGAGTGTGGGGAAGTATTTCAGAAAACAGAAAAATGATGTAACTTGATTTGATAATTAATAGCCCAATCAAATTTGAGATGGCCCTGCCTAAAGGATACCAACCCATATTTAACCCCTTCTGGTCATTTTTCAGCCTTTGTTTGCTTAACCTCCTTGCCAGATTTGTGTCTTCTAGGTTCAATACTCTCCACTTGCAGATGACCATTCTGACTGTATATCACCCACTGTCCATGACCCATCAACCTCTGTACCACATTCCTGATACTGACTAAAGACCCAACCTCTCCAATGTGAGGTAGGGGCAGCTCTATGTCCAATCTCAGCAAGAAGCAATTTCATAAGCCAAGACCTTCCTCCCTTACCCCAAAACATCTTGGGTCCCATCTGTTTAGAGGGGGAAATGATGGGTACCTGAGTGCTTGTATTTGGGCCCCAATTCCAACTCTAAAATCACATTTCTCTTTAAAAACCCTATCAAATTACATCAATTTCTTATCAAAATTGGCACAGACCTACATGGACTAAAATTACTTGCAAAGAAAAAAGCGAGAGATGTAAAGGGCCAGTACTGATAGAGTCCGGAATGTGAGGTACTGTTCAGGTTTTACTTGAGACTTGTACTAGAGTAAAGACTGACATTCTCAGGATTGACACACCATCCTACTCCTGATAAGCAAAGATGAGATTGTCCTGACTCTGATTGTGTACCCCGAGGTTGTTACACAGAATGACCTAAGATATGGAAGTAAAAGATGTAAACTAAAAATGTTCTCATGGGAATAACCTTGCTTGCTTGCTTAAGAGAGTATATAAATCTTGACCCTCAGATCAATAAACCAGTCATGTACAGATAGCACAGGCTCGCCTAGCCCCCGTTGCTGTTATCTCTTTCTTTTCTGTCAACTGCCGCGCCTCCAATCCACCAGTTGCTAACAGGTCAAAGCAAAATTTTATGAAGACCTATAGGCCCTTATCATCAATGTGACAAAAGAGGACAAGCTTATAATTCTGGCTGACTTTAACGCTAGTATAGGCTCAGACTACCACACTTGGAGGGAGTTTCGGGGAGGAATGGAGTTGGGAAGAGCAACAACATCATTTTCTGCTGAAAACTTGTGCATTGCATGACTTTTTCACCATCAACACTGTTTCCCATTTACCTAAAATCAATAAAACTTCATGGATGCATCCTCACAGCAAACATTGGCATCTAACAGACTATATGATCGTAAGGAGAAGAGACAGACCAGATATGAGAGCGACAAAGGCAGTGTGTGGTGCAGAGTGTTGGATTGATCATAGACTAACTGTTTCCAAGCTAAATATTTGCATTCATCAAAAGTACCGCCCCCAAGGCAAAATGACTACCACAAGAATTAATGTCAACAAATTAGAGCTGTTTTCTGAGCTAACTTGGAGAAAAGTTGAGCCAATACAGTGTTGGCACCAGTGGAGCAGAAAAGGAGTGGGCAGGGTTCAGAGATTTGGTGTACAGCACTGCATTTGCTCATCTGAGTCAGAACACTCTCAAACATCAAGACTGGTTTGATGAAAATGATGGGGAAATCCAGAAGCTGCTAAATGAAAAATGAGGACCCCAGAGGATTTTCCAGCAGAATAATTCATCCATCTCTAAGAAGGCAGCATTTAATTCCATCAAAAACAAAGTACAAGCAAAGCTTAGAGAGATGCAGGATTCCTGGCTCAGTAAGAAGGCAGAAGAAATTCAGTATTATGCTGATAGTAACAATCCAAAACGTTTTTATGATTCCCTAAAGGCTATTTATGTACCAAAAATCTATGGTGCATCCCAACTACTCAGTGCTGCTGGAACCACATTGATTAGTGATAAGAACATGATCCTAGAGAGATGGGCTGAACACTTCCATAGTGTTGTCAACAGACCATCATCAGTCAATCTGAGGCCATTGACTGTTTACCTCAGGTTGAAGTCAATCCCTCCTTAGCTAAACTTTCAACTGAAGAAGATGTTTTGAGGGCCATTTCATGTGGCAAGGCACCTGGTACTGATTCTATTCCAGCTGAGATTTACAAAGTAGGGGGACCATTGCTCATGCAAAAGCTGACTGAAATATTCCAGGTTATATGGTAAGGTGAGGTTATCCCCCAATAATTCAAGGATGCCTCCATTTTCCATCTGTTTAAGGGCAAAGGGAATAGATTGTCCTGTGACAATCACAGGGGGATCTTTCCCTTAGTCACTGCTGGCAAGATTCTTGTTAGACTCCTCCCTAATAGGCTGATCCTTCACCTGGAAGATGGTCATCCACCTGAGAGCCAGTGTGGCTTCAGAAAGGGCCAAGGAACAGTTGACATGGTGTTTGCTGCCCGACAACTCCAGAAGAAATGCCAGAAGCAGAACAGAGATCTGTACACAACATTTGTAGATCTGATCAAGGCCTTTGACATTGTTAGTTGTGAGTGATTATGGAAAATTATGTCAAAATTTGGTTGTCCAGAGAAGTTCATTAGCACTGTATATCAATTTCATGAAGGCATGTTTGCCCAGGTTCTGGATAGCAGACAATGCTCTCATGTCTTCTCAGTCACCAATGGAGTGAATCAGGGGTGTGTGCTTGCTCCCATGCTTTTTAGCATGATGTTTTCACCATGTTGTCAAATGCTTTCAATGAGGATGAATATGGCATCAAGGTCAACTACCATACTGATGGTAAGTCCTTCAATCTGAAAAGGCTACAAGCCAAGACCAAAGTGGAAGGAGTGTTGGTACATGATTTTCTGTTTGTAGATGATTGTGCACTCAATGCAGCCTCTGAGGCTGAGATGCAACAAAGTATGGATCAATTCTCTGCTGTCTGTGTTAATTTTGACCTAATAATTAACACCAAGAAAACACAGGTGCTCCATAAGCCACCACCACACCATCCATATGTGGAACCATCAGTTCCAACAAATGGAGAACTTTTGAATGCTGTGGATAAGTTCACTTACCTTGGTAGTGTACTTTCCAGGGATATACACATTGACAATGAGGTTGACACATGCATTGCCAGAGCTAGCTCAGTGTTTGGGAGGCTCTGAAGAAAAGTTTGGGAGAAGAGGTATGAGCCTGACTACCAAACTGAAGGTCTACAGAACCGTTGTACTGATCTTATTGTTGTACGCCTGCGAAACATGGATAGTCTACCAGCACCGTGCCAGGAAACTGAATCACTTCCATTTGAACTGTCTTAGAAAGAGTCTGGCACTTGGCAGGATAAGGTACCAGACACTGACATCCTTGCTCGAACTAAACTGCCAAGCATTCAAACTATGCTTCAGAGAGCACAGCTCTGATGGGCTGCCCACTCTGTTTGAATGCAAAATGCACACTTGCCAAAAAGACTATTTTATGGAGAACTCTCATGGGGCAGGTGATCACATGGTGGTCAGAAGAAGCAATACAAGGGACACTATCAGCTTTTCTCTCAAGAACTTTGGATTTGATTGTGCAACATGGAAGACACTGGCACAGGACTGCTCAGTGTGGTGTGCCCACATCAGAAAAGGTGCTGTACTCTATTAAAGCATAATTGAAATAGCACAAAGGAAACACAGGATGCACAAATTTGGAGTAACCACCCCAAATGTTCACAAGGACTAACTGTGCCCAATCTGTAGTAGAGCATTCTGAGCTCATATTGGTCTCATCAGCCACAGTCGGATTCACTGACTGCACTTCATCATGGTGATGTCATTTTGGTCCTCTTCGAGAATGAAGGACAACAGTACCATTGAGACAACTTCTTAACTAATCTGTCAGTGTCTATTCTCCCCACTCCCCCACCAGCAATCTATACACTGGATGCCAGATGACGCTTGCTAAAACACAGCTTTATGTCACTGCCATGCCCCAAATACCTAGTAGTACTTCATTGCCAAGTAGTTTAGAAAGTATTCATTGAGTAAATATAATGTGTAAAGTATAAAGTAATATAAGGTCTCATCCTTGTCCTGAAAAATACTACAAGGTATTTGTGAAGGTGACATAGAGATACAAAATATTTTATTAATACAGACAAGGAAACAAGATAATAAGTAGTATAATCAATAATTGCTGCAGGAATTTAGGGAAAGAAGACATTGCTGTGGGCTAAAAAAAGATCAAAGAAGGCTTCATGGAAGAGGAGAGATTTAAGATTTATTGAACTAATGATAAATGAAGGTCATTCTAGGACAGGAAGGTGAACAAATGCAGGAAAACACAGAAGGGACAAAGAATAAACCAGTCTAAGTAAATGTAATTCAACTCAACAAATACATATTAAGTAACTCCTTGTTCAAACTGTGCTACAGATTCGAAGACAAAAAAAGAAAAACTCTTTTTACCTTCAAGAAGCTTATGTTTTATTGAAGGATATATATGTATGTTTGTGTTTTCATGTATATAGGTATGTATATGTGTATTGTGTTTGTATGTATATACATATGTGTATACATCTATGCATATATGTTTATGTACATGTTTGTGTGTTCAGTTATTTCAGTTGTGTGACTTCATGTGGAGGTTTTCTTGGCAAAGATACTGGAATGCTTTGATATTTCCTTCTCCAGTTCATTTTATAGTTAAGCAACTTGCCTAAGATTACACAGCTAGGCATCATCTGAGACCAGATTTGAACTGAGGAAGGTGAGTCTTCCTGACTTCAGGCTTGGCACTCTTCCCATTGTGCTGCCTAGCTGCCCCCCCATACACATATATGTGTTTGTGTGTATATGTTTACATGCACATGCTTAAATTATATATTACATATAACTTTCATTTAACATGGTTATATGTTACATAACGTGTAAATCAATAATTATATGCAATAAACCAAACAGCATATATTAAATATCTTCTGTGTACGAAGTACTGTGGTAGGAGTTGGGAATGAAGTAAAAAAATGAAACAGACACTGCCCTCAAGGACTTTGCCATTTTCTTGGTGGTTCAGTGGATGTAACGTAGGAGTTGGAACTGGAAAGACCTGAGTTCATATCTTGTTTTTACATACCTTTTAGCTCCTGGGAAGTCACTCTGAGCCATGGTTTCCTCATCTGTAAAACTGACATAACAGCACAGAGTCAGGATCAGATGGGATAATATATTTTAAGGCAATATATTATGTGGATAAATAAGTTTCTGAGACGTAAATATAAGACAATGTTGAGTTGGTTTGTTTCTGGTTTGATGCTTGGGTTTTTTGCAGGATGGAAGGCTGTCAGGAAAGACACCAGTGGTGTGGTTGAGATGGGACAAGAAGGAATAAGGAAAGATTTTCAGAGTTTTGAAGGAAACAAGGTATTCTAAGAAACAGAAGTGGAGAGTGTATTCCAAGCATGGGAGGAAATTAGTGCAAAGGTTCAGAGATAAGAGACATGTCATTTGAGAAAACAGAGAGCAGAAGTCATGTATGAGAATTATGGAAAACAGGATCAAAAAAGCAGACAGAGTTGTAGAGAGACCTGAATGACTCTTTTACATTCTCACCCTTTTGTACCTTTCTACATTCCTCTGTGTTCACACTGTTCTCTTGGCCTAGACTCACCTCCACTTATCAATAGTTTACTCATTTGTGGAAAACAGAATATGTAATTATTTACATATTCCTATCTAGGTTGGTCATCTGATGCCTTACTGTCATCAGTACCTGTCCCCATACTTTCAGTGATGCTTGTATTGCCTGTTGAAAAAATCTAAACTTCTCATTCTGTCTTTTAAGGCCCTCTCTCCATACGCTGGCCCCAGCCCATTTGCTTTGTCTTACCTTCCACTACACTCTTTTCTAGAACCCAAAGTCCAACTAAATTGGATGACTCATGGTTTCTAAATTTACCTTGCCATTTTCTGTCTCTGTGCTTTTTGTTGCAGCTCTTTCCTCCCCTTGGAATTCCCTTCTCCTCTTGTCTCTGCCAGTGAGAATCTTATGAAACCTAAGAAGTTATAGCTACAAAGACTACAGAGAATCATGAAAAGATGCATGAACTAGGATGCAGTGAAGTGAGCAGAATCAGAAAAATGATAAACACGATGACTACAACAATGTGCCAATAGAATAAAAACAATCATAAACTATATAATTATACTACATAATTATAAAGACCAATCATGGCCCCAAAGAAAGCAGAAGATTGCAAACCCTCCCTTCTTGGCAGAGTGGGGGCTATGAGTATGGAATACCACACATATCATCAGGCTCCATTGATATGTCAGTTTTACTGAATTGCTTTCTTTTACTTTTTCATTCTTTATTAAGTAATGGTTCTGGGGATGGAAGAGAGGGAAACCAAATTTAAAATTAAATTACATGTTTGAAAAGAATCTAGACCAAATGGCAACTCCCTTCTGATACTTTTCCTAATCTTCTCCAATTAAATATAACCTCTTGCTCCCTCTTTTAACCTTGGTAACATCTTTTAGCTATACTTGTATTACTGATCTTGTCTATCGTATGCAGTTATTACTTGTATGCTTGGCTTGTTCCTCCTAGTCAGTTGTAAATACTTAAGGGCAGTGATTGCATCCCATAATCAACTTTATTCACCTTGGATGAAGGAATTGGGGCTGTTTAGCCTGAAGAAAACCAGGATTTGGAGGGGATGGGAGAGCTGCCTTCAAATATCCAAAGGCTATCATTTGGAAGAGGGATAAGACTTGCTTTGATTGACTTCAAAAGGGGAATGGAAGCAATTGGTGGAAATTACAGGCAGAGACAGATTTCATTCTGACAAAAAAGCCTAAAGGTGTGTTGTGATCATACATTACTAAAATCTGCATCTAGAATCAAGAAGATCACAGATCCATTTGAATATTGGAGAACGAGGGAAACTTTTCTAATAACCAGTTTTGCTGTAAAATGCAATGGTCTACTTTTGGGGATAGTAAGTTAGTTTCCTGTTACTAGAGGTCTTCAAATAGAGTCCTACTCCAGCTTATTAGGATGTTCTATAAGTAGTTCAAGATTCTGGGAGCAATAGATTAAATGGTTTAATAGATGTTAAAATTCATGAAAGGGATAGAAGAGACTTCAAAGGTAATCTAATCCAACCTCTTCATTTCACTGATGAGGAAACTGAGGACAAGAGAATTTAAACAACTTGACCAAGGTCCCCTAAGAAGCAAGTGGGAGAGCCAAGATTCAAACTCAGGTCTTTAGATTCCAAATCTAGAACTCTTTCTGCTGTACCACTAATCCCATTTGTTTCTGCCTCTGCATTTCCCTTCTGTGAGAAATAAAGGTGAAGAGACTTTAAAAACTAATGCTCTGTACTGCCTACTTTTTTTTAAAGTGTCTCCCTCTTCTAATTTCTGATAGCTCTTATATCAATCTAATAGCTGATGACATTTACATCTTGTTCTCTGGTTGTCCTGTATGTATGCATATGCATTTTTTCCTCATACTAGACTATAAAGTTTCTCAAAGACAGTACCTTGCATGTGACTTAATACACAGGAGAAACTTCAGCATGTGTTGACTTTCTTCACATGTATGAGTGCTTGCAGTCAGTTGATAAACATTTATTATGTGCCTACTACGTGTCAAGCACTGTGCCTAGCAATAAGGATACAAAAAAAAAAGGCAAAACACAGTCCAGAAGATGCTCATAATCTAATAGGGTAAGGTAATACATAAAATAATACGTAAAAATACATAAAAAGAAGTAGGGGTTAGAGGCAGAGGTGAGGATTGAGAAGGGGTGCATGATGTAGTCTAGAGGAGTGCAGCCAGATGGGAAACAATGAGATGTTTTCCCTGAGATCTCTCCTTAAATGGAGGATCTGGGAGGAACTCTCCATGTCTAGCCTCTACCTTCTCCAATCAGAGTGAAGAAGGGCCCAGGGACAGGAGGTGCTGAGGAGGTGTGAATTTTAGGGTTGATATGGTCCTGCAACATTATGATCTTAAGTTTATTAAAATGTCATGAAAATTGTAAGCCAGAAAGAACATTTACTTTTTTAAAGAAATATCCTTTATTACTTGATAATGAATGGTTTTTTCAGGCTCAGTTTTAGACTCCCTTGTCTTTCTAGGAAGTTCAAACATGAAGCCATTAGATTCCTCCAAAACTAAATTCCTTAGACTTGAATAAGAGCATTTCTTTCACATTGTTATGACCCAAGGCAGTAAAATGAAATTACTGTGGGAATCCTGAGAGCAGGCAGCAGAGGGCAACCTATACCACTGCACACCTCCCTTTTAAGATTTCCATTTCTGGTCTGGTGTCCTGTGTTCAGTGCACTGCTATGAATAGCATTTTATTCCAGGACTGGATAGGGAATGATTTCACTGGTTTCTGAGATGAAACTGCCTCTATAAATTCAGGGATACACATTCTCTGTAACTCATAGTTCATCACATCACATCTCATGGAAACCTGTCTAAAACTCAGAGATTAAGTGACTTGCCTAGGGTCATACAATCAGTATGTGTCAGAGTGAGGCTTTGAAATAGATGTTCCTGCCTCCAGGGCCAGTTCTCTAGACTCTACACCTGCACTTTCTATCACTTAAGTAATATATAGTCTTTATTCAGTGCCCAAAGGTGGGACAAAATGAGTCCCAAACAAAACAATAAAATCATAGGCCTTGACACAATGTATTTGAGAGGCAATGTTATGTAGTAGCTGGAGCTGGTCTTACAGTTAGGAAGATGTGGGTTTAAAGACTGCCTCTAATTCTTACTAGCTTTGTGACAATAAGTAAAGGATGTATATGGAGCACTGAGGCTGGAGTGTGGAAGATCCAAGGTCAAATCCAGACTCAGGTACTTACTAGCTGTGTGACCCTGAACAGGTCACTTTACCTCAATCAACCTCAAGTTCTTCATCAGTAAAACGGGGGTAATAATAACCCTACCAGTTAAGGCTGTTGTCAGAATTAAATGAGATATTTTTAAAGTGTTTTATAAACCTTATGGCACTATATATATGTTAGCTAATATTATTATATACTTTTCAGTGCCCTCCCCCCAACTTTCTAAGGAGTTGCCTATGTCCATTGGTGGAGGGAATGTGTAGACTAGAATTTCCATATGCTAATGAAATCACATGTCTGGACCTCATCCCCTCTACCCCCCATACACAATTAATGAATCACATTTATTAGAGATGCTATACTCTAAATAATTCAATAGAAAACTCAAAGAATAGGGGAGAAGCAAGAAATAGAGAGGAGAAACAGACTAGTATTGATTGTCACTCTAACAACTCTACGTCAGTAAGATACAGGATTTTCTTGATGTCAGAAGAGGAAAATGAAATTATCTTTAAAATTTTAGTGGTTGAAAGCATACCATATTTGATTTCTTTCACCCCTTAGCTATGTGATCTTTGGTCAATCATAACTTGTCTGATCTTGATTCCTCGTAACATAATGAGGCAGATGGAATAGTTGATCTGTAAGGTTCCTTAAATTCTACACCAATATACTAGGTCCGTGGCTAGATATTTGCTTGCTCTTTCCTGTGCTGTTTCCTATGCATCTTCCAGAAAGATATGATGATGCCTATTACATGAGTCCTGGAGGCTTGGGCAACTTATGGACTTCTCTGGGTACATGACTTTTTCAAGATGTAGGTCAGTCAGAAATATGGCAGAAAGACAACTGCAGGGATATTCTTTCACCATTCCTTGGCCTCTCTCTGTACCTCCAAGGAAATACCAGTTCTGTTGGTAAAGATGCCAGCATATCCATACCCATGCAACCCAGCCAATTAGACTAGAGAGATATGGATACTGTCTAGGTTCTTGATGACTTTATAAAATATAAGCAAAAGAATTGGAAATCAAAAGTATTCCCATCAATTGGGGAAGGACTAAACAAGCTCACAGCACATGACATCATGTATCAGTATATGACTGTGATGGAATATATTGTGCTATAAGAAATGACAAATAGGATGATTTCAGATAAACCTGGAAAGACTTACATGAACTGATGCAAAATGAAGTGAGCAGAACCAGGAGAATGTTATACACAGTAAAAGCAATATTGTTCAATGAAGAACATGAATGACTTAGCTATTCTTAGCAATACTATGATCCAAGATAATCCCAAAGGACTAATAATGAAGCATACTCTCTGCCTCTAGAGAAAGAACTGATATTGTCTGAATACAGCCTGAAGCATGCTATTTTTCACTTTGTTTTTTTGGATGAGTTTTCTTGTAAAAAATTACTAATATGGAAATAGTTTACGTGATTGCACATGTATAAACTCTATCTTCTTACCATGGGGTGGAGGGCAGAAAAGTGGGGAGGAATAGAACTTGGAACTCAAAACTTCAGAAAAAGTTTTAACATGTAATGGGAGAAAATAAAATATTATATTAAAAAATAAGCAAAAACTTACTCCCAATTCCTCTGAGAAATGGGAGATTTGTTTAAGCAAATGAAATTTCTGTTAATTTCATCCTAAAGTGAGAGCCAGTAAGAGTGGTATTCTACCCTAGTAGAATTAGGCATTAAACAGCTATAGTTTGAGATTACATGTGTCTATCCTTACTCTTATCTACTTTTTTGGGGCAGCTAGGTGGTGCAGTGGATAAGAGCACCAGTGCAGGAGTCAGGAGGACCTGAATTCAAATGTCACCTCAGACACTTGACACTCACTTAGCTGTGTGACCTTGGGCAAGTCACTTAACCCCAATTGCCTCATCCTGGGTCATCTGCAGTCATTCTGATGAATATCTGGTCACTGGATTCAGATGGCTCTGGAGGAGAAGTGAGGCTGGTGACCTGCACAGCCCTCCCTCACTCAAAACAAAGTCAAGTGCAAGCCATGTCATTATTTCTCTGATGGCATGGTCTTCTTTGGCAATGAAGGATGAACACACATGTCTACTTTTTAGCTAATTCAATTAGACCTCTTGCTAAGCTATTATCTGTTGACATTAGATATTGATTAACAGCTCAAAGAAAGAAAGGAATTAGTCAGGGGGAAAGTCCAACTGAATGATTTGATTAGTAGATGCCTACTTAGCTTCATTTTTAGAACTCAAGTCAGCCTAACAAAGAGGGAGGAGCCAGTGGGTGAGTGGCAAAAGAAGAGTACAGACAGTAAGGACTACTAGATATGAGAAACAGTCTGAAAAGAGTTCTCTTGAGGGAAAGTGTGGAAATTGAGCTCGCCTTTAAAGACAAATAACTTTCAGATGAATAGTGAAAGCCTGGCATTCCAGGAAAGGGAAGAACACTAATAAATGGAACAAAGGCAAGAATTAGCAAGTTGTATTCAGAGGATGAGGAGTAGTTTGGCTAGAGTAGAGGGTTCCTACAGAGCAATAGGAAATAAGGTTGAAGAATGCAAAACTGTAGAATTCAGAGTTAAAAGGAATCTTAGAAACTATCTGGCCCAGCTCCTTAGCTGATGGATATTAAAGAATATTGTGGGGCGGAGCCAAGATGGCGGAGTAGAAAGACGCACATACACATAGCTCCAAACCCACAACCCATAGAACAAATATAAAGAAGTAACTCATGGCGAATTCTGCACCCAGAGGCCACAGAACATTGGAGCGAGGGAGATTTCTGTTCCAGAGAGACCTGCAAACCTCTCGCAAAAGGTCCTTTGCGCTGCGGACTGGGCGCCGGGACTGGGACCTGAGTACAGCCCTGCCGCGGCAGCGGCACCAAGAGGAACAGAACCGAGCGGGCTTCAGGGACGGGATCTCCAGCGGCTGCAGAAGTCTCTCCACCCACAGGTGACAGGGGTCTGTGAGAGAGTCTCTTTGGCAGGTAGAGGGGGGAGTGGGGTGCCCCCATAGCTCGGGCCCCCTCGGGAGACAGAAGCTGAGGGGCAGTGGCAGACTGGGGCTCCCCAAGCAGGTGGGAGCCTGGATCCATTGTTGAAGGTCTGTGCATAAACTCCCTGAGGGAACTGAGCCTGAGAGGAGGCCCTGCCCCCACCTGAGCATCTGAACTTAATCTCACACTGAATAGCAGCCCTGCCCCCGCCCAAAGCCCTGAGGCTGGAAGCAGCATTTCAATCTCAGACCCCAAACACTGGCTGGGAGGATCAGGAGGCAAGGTGGGTGTGAGGAAAATATTCAGAGGTCAAGTCACTGGCTGGGAAAATACCCAGAAAAGGGAAAAGAAATAAGACTACAGAAGGTTACTTTCTTGGTGAACAGGCATTTCCTCCCTTCCTTTCTGATGAGGAAGATCAATGCTTACCATCAGGCAAAGACACAGAAATCAAGGCTTCTGTGTCCCAGCCCATCCAATGGGCTCAGGCCATGGAAGAGCTCAAAAAGGATTTTGAAAATCAAGTTAGAGAGGTGGAGGAAAAGCTGGAAAGAGAAATGAGAGACATGAAGTCAAAGCATGAACAGCAAATCAGCTCCCTGCTAAAGGAGACCCAAAAAAATGTTGAAGAAAATAACACCTTGAAAACTAGCCTAACTCAATTGGCAAAAGAGGTTCAAAAAGCCAAGGAGGAGAAGAATGCTTTCAAAAGCAGAATTAGCCAAATGGAAAAGGAGATTCAAAAGCTCACTGAAGAAAATAGTTCTTTCAAAATTAGAATGGCACAGATGGAGGCTAAGGACTTTATGAGAAAGCAAGAAATCACAGAACAAAGCCAGAAGAATGGAAAAATGGAAGATAATGTGAAATATCTCATTGGAAAAACAACTGACCTGGAAAATAGATCCAGGAGAGACAATTTAAAAATTATGGGACTACCTGAAAGCCATGATCAAAAGAAGAGCCTAGACATCATCTTTCATGAAATTATCAAGGAAAACTGCCCTGAGATTCTAGAACCAGAGGGCAAAATAAATATTCAAGCAATCCACAGAACACCACCTGAAAGAGATCCAAAAAGAGAAACTCCTAGGAACATTGTGGCCAAATTCCAGAGTTCCCAGGTCAAGGAGAAAATATTGCAAGCAGCTAGAAAGAAACAATTCAAGTATTGTGGAAATACAATCAGGATAACACAAGATCTAGCAGCTTCTACATTAAGGGATCGAAGGGCATGGAACAGGATATTCCAGAAGTCAAAGGAACTAGGACTGAAACCAAGAATCACCTACCCAGCAAAACTGAGTATAATACTTCAGGGGAAAAATTGGTCTTTCAATGAAATAGAGGATTTTCAAGCATTCTTGATGAAAAGACCAGAGCTGAAAAGAAAATTTGACTTCCAAACACAAGAATGAAGAGAACCATGAAAAGGTGAACAGCAAGGAGAAGTCATAAGGGACTTTCTAAAGTTGAACTGTTTACATTCCTACATGGAAAGACAATATTTGTAACTCTTGAAACATTCCAGTATCTGGGTACTGGGTGGGATTACACACACACACATGCACACATGCACACATACATAGAGACAGAGTGCACAGAGTGAATTGAAGAGGATGGGATCATATCTTAAAAAAAAATGAAATCAAGCAGTGAGAGAGAAATATATTGGGAGGAGAAAGGGAGAAATTGAATGGGGCAAATTATCTCTCATAAAAGAGGCAAGCAAAAGACTCATTAGTGGAGGGATAAAGAGGGGAGGTGAGAGAAAACATCGTCCACCCCCCATTAGGACATAAACCCTTTGATTGCAGGGATCATCTCATTTGAATTTACATCCCTGCTTGTATTACAGTACTTAACACAGAGTAAACTCTTATTAAATGCTTTTTCCATAATACCTCATGGCCAGAAACATGATCACTGAGCATGACAAGATGAAGGGAGCTACTGAGTCTCAGGAGTCATCCTTTCTGAATATGCCAGATATCCTAAAACTCATACACAGACTGCCAAAACTCCGGTAATTACTTGAATGCCTTTTCAGGGCATTGAGATCACCTTGGGTTTTGAAAGGTGGTGCTGCTAGAAAGGTCTGGTAGGTCCCACCAACCAAGAAAGGCTTGAGTAAAGGCCTAACAATAAATTATGTGTCTATCACCTGAGAATCTACCTAGAGTTCAGAGTAGCTCATTGCCAATATAAATGTATCATGATAGATTTTTCAACCATAGGGGGAAGGGAGGAAGGGAATAAGCATTTCTATGACACCTCTATGGCAAGCACTATGCTTACAGTTTACAGTTACATCATATAATCCTTACAAGAGCTCTGAGAGGTAGGCATTGTGATTATCCCCACTTTGCAATTGAGGAAACTAAGGCCAACTGGAGGTGAAATGACTTGCCTAGGGTCATACTGTAAGGGATGGTTGACTTTTGTTTCCATAGAAGTCATAATACATACATAATATGTGAAATGTAAGAAGCCATACTTGTCAGAAAGCTTTCTATTTATTAGGAAATAAAACTAGTGGTGAGGTATGTAGCTCAGAATCCATTCTCTGTTCACTGAGAAGGCCTTTTTCTTGTATCTAAAGAACTGGCCATCCAGGTGATGAAGCTCACTAAGGATGAGGCCCATTAACCCAGACACCATCTTAGATAATGGGCTTTTTCTTATGGATATCCTGGGCTGAATCTTCAACTCACACAATCTTCTATTCTCTTAGCAATTGAGAAAATTCCTTTCACATGCTACAGAGATCATAAAATCTGAGTGATTCAGACTAAAAAAGTATTTATGGCTTGCCATTCCTTTACTAAATAAAGTATAAAGAAAAGGGGGGGGGGCTAGAATATAATATGTAATCAGGGATAGAAACCAACGGGGGAGGAGGATGTTGTTTAGGTGTTTTCAAATAGGCTGTGAACATTGAAATACCAAGCCAATAGGGAGTAGGGAAAGAAATAAAAGGCCTTATAATTGTCTTAAAGGGTGTACCTGAGCCTGTTAGGTTACCCTTTACCACTAGAGGATGCTGGCCAGGTCACCTGTCTGAAAGTATGTAAAATAAAAAAATCTTTTTTCCTGAATTCACTGGGGTTCTTGGCAAGACAATTATTTCTCACAATAGCTTTAGTAGGTGTCTGAGGTCAAATGTGAGCTCAGGTTTTCCTGACTGAAGGACCAACAGTCTACCTGCTGTGCCACCTAGCTGCTTCAACTGTTGCCACTGAATCTCCCAAAAGCTATCTATTAAGGCACAGTCAGGTTAATTGTAAAAGATTGTCCATATTACCAAAATCACCAATTCTTGAAGTATTACAGTGATGATTATTCCTTAACAAATTTTTATTAAGAGCCAATATAGGAGGGGGAGCCAAAATGGCAGAGTAGAAGGATGGACCTGTTCTAGCTCTCCCTCCATAGCCCATAAAATACCTGTAAAATGACTCTAAACAAATTCTAGAGCAGCAGAAGCCACAAAATGACAGTGAAAGAGATTTCTAACCCAGAACAGCCTGAAAGGCTGACAAGAATGGCCTATTGCACCAGGCTCAGTGCAACCCAGCCTTGGTCACATGACATGGCATGAACAGCACTGGAATAGGCTTCAGGGTGCAGAATCACCCTGGTTCCCAGGTTTCTCAACCTACCAATGTCAAAGACAGCTTCAAAGGTCAGTAAGAAAGTCCTTTCACCTGCATGAGAGGGGAATGCCATCTGGCCCCAACCCTGGCCCCAGGGCAGCAACAGTCACTGCTGTAGCAGCATCCATTTTTGGAACCCTCAGTCTAAAGACCCTGAGAGAATCAAGCACCTGATCTGGGTCTCAGTTCTGAGTGGCAGTCCTGGTGTGAGGAAGAGCACTGGCATGGTGGAACTGGTGGTGACAGTGGAGAGGGATCCACTGATCCAGGGCAGAAAAGAGTACTTGTGGTTACTACCAGACCAGAGAGTAGGCCAGAAGAGAAATAAACTCCTCTCCCTTGATTGTGCCACCTTGAGGGAACTGAGAATTTACAGGTCCCTAGAGTGTACCCTCCACTTGACAAAGGACCCAAGGGTCAAGTAATTGACTGGAAAAATGCCCAAAAAAGGGAAAAAAATAAGACTATAGAAGGTTACTTTCTTGGTGAACAGTTTTTTCTTCCATCCTTTTGGATGAGGAATAATAAAACATACTATCAGAGGAAGACATAAAAGTCAAGAGTTCTACATCCAAAACCTTCAAAAAAATATGCAGTGTCATGGAAGATTTCAAAAAGTTTTTTGAAAATCAAGTAAGCGAGATGGAGGAAGGATTGGGAGGAGAAATTAGAATGATGCAAGAAAAGCATGAAAGGTGAATCAGTGGCTTGCTAAGGGAGACTCAAAAAATGCTGAAGAAAATAACACCTTTAAAAATGGACTAATCCAAATGGCAAAAGTGGTCTAAGAAGTCAATAAGGAGAAGAACGCTTTAAAAAGCAGAACTGGTCAAATGAAAAAGGAGGTTCAAAAGCTCACTGAAGAAAATAATTCTTTAAAAATTAGATTGAAGCAGATGGAAGCTAATGACTTTATGAGAAACCAAGAAATTACAAAAAAAGACCAAAAGAATGAAAAAATAGAAGACAATGTGAAATATCTCATTGGAAAAACAACTGACCTGGAAAATAGATCCAGCAGAGATAATTTAAAAATTATTGGTCTACCTGAAAACCATGATCAAAAAAGAGGCTAGTCATCATCTTCCAAGAAATTATCAAGGAAAATTGCCCTGATATTCTAGTCTGAGAGGATAAAATAAAAATGGAAAGAATTTACCAATCACTTCCTGGAAGAGATTCCAAGGGAAAAACTCCTAGGAATATTATAGCCAAATTTCAGAGTTCTCAGGTCAAAGAGAGGGTATTGCAGGCAATCAGAAAGAAACAATTTAAGTATTGTGGAAGTCCAGTCAGAATAACACAGGATTTAGCAGCTTCCACACTAAGGGATAGAAGGGTTTGTTATATGATATTCCAGAGGTCAAAGGAGATAGGATTAAAATCAAGAATCATCCACCCAGTAAAACTGAGTATAATGTTTCAGGGGAAAAAATGGTCATTCAATGAAATAGAGGACTTTCAAGCATTCTTGTTGAAAAGACCAGAGCTGAATAGAAAATTTGACTTTCAAATACAAGAATCAAGAGAAACATGAAATGGTTAACAGAAAAGAGAAGCCTTAAGGAACTCATTAAAGTTGAACTGTTTACATTCCTACATGGAAAGACGTTATTTGTATCTCATGAAACCATTTTCAGTATTAGGGTAGTTAGAGGGAATATATACATATAGGTGTGTGTATGTGTGTATTGTAGGTATGTATATGCACAGGAGTATATATGTGTATGCATATATACTATATATTATATATATATATGTAAAATACATATGTGTGTGTATGTGTACATAAAGAGAGGGCACAGGGTGAATATGAAGGGAGAATACCCAAAAAAAATAAAATTTACTGTTGAATAGAATGTACTAGGAGTATGAGAAAGGGAGAGGTAGAACGTAGCAAATCATCTCACATAAAAGGGAAGAAAGAGATTTTACAATGGAGGGGAAGAGGGAGAAAATGAAAGGAAATAATTGAGCCTTACTCTCATGGGATTTGGCTTAAGGAGGGAATAACACATGCTCAATTGGATATGAAAATCTATTTTACCCTGCAGGAAAGCAAGGGGGAAGGGGATAGGAGAGGGAAGATAATAGAAGGGGCAGTATATTGGGGAAAGGGATAATCAGAAGCAAACACTATTGTGAGAGGACAGGTCAAGGGAGAAAATGGAATAAATGAAAGGTAGGACAGGACAGAGGGAAATGTGGTTAGTCTTTCACAACATAAGTATTATGGAAGTGCTTTGCATTGTTACACATGTATGACCTATATTGAAGTGCTTGTTTTCTCAGTGGAGGTAGGTGGGGAGGGAGGAAGGGAATATGGAACTCAAAGCTTTAAGAATGAATGTTAAAAATTGTTGTAGCACGCAACTGGAAATTAAGCTATACAGGCAATGGAGTATAGAAATCTATTTTGCCCTACAGGAAAATAGAGGGGAAGGGGGAATGGAAGACAGATGGGTAATAGAAGGGAGGACAGACTGGAGCAAGGGGTAGATGAGGTGCATGCTGCCCTGGGGTGGAGTGTGGGGAGAGATAGGGAGAAAATTTTGAATTCAAATTCTTGTGGAAGTGAATGTTAAGAAATGAAAAATAAATAAATTATGTATATTTTTAAAAAGAGCCACTATATACAAGGAGCTGTGTTAGGTGCTGGGACAATAAAGATGAATGAAACACAATCCCTGACCTCATATATTCTAGTCAAAGGAATGATAAATAATACACATATAATTCAGACACATCCTAGGACAAAATTGCTAGACCACTCACTGGCAGTAAAATTTGAAAGCTCGTGGAGTATAAGAAACCACTGACTGGAAATAGGTAAATGTTACCCTCTTTTGTTTTGCTTTTTCGAAAAGGAAAGAAAAGACTCTTCCAGCCACAAAATAATGAATTTGACTTCAATTCTTGGGGAAAGCCTGGAACAAATCATTAAGGAAATCTAGAAAAAGAAACAATGATTTCAAAGAGCCAGCATGGTTTTATCAAAACCTAGTTAGGCCAAACTAACCTTATTTACACTGTTGACAGGACTACTAAACTGCAGATCAAGGGAATGAAGTAAATACAGTTCCCTTGCTATTACTACTGTTCAATTGTTTTTCAGTCATGTCCAACTCTCTGTACCCCAGTTGGGGTTTTCTTGGCAAAGACATTGGAGTGATTTGCCATTTCCTTCTCCAGGTCATTTTACAAATGAAGAAACTGAGGCAAACAGAGTTAAGTGACTTGACCAGGGTCATGAAGTTAGTATTTGTCTGGGGCCAGATTAGAACTCAGGTCTTCCTGACTCCAGGCCCAGAGCTTTATCCACTATGCCATATAACTGTTCCTAGACAGTTCCTCTAGATATTAGCAAAGCATTTGATGAAGTAATTTATACTGTTCTTGTGGGAAAAAGTGGGATATGAGGATTAGATTATAATATAAGTAAGTGGATGGAGAATTAGATAAATAAGTGTGTTCCAAGAGTAGTTGTTAATGGATCAACTGGCTTGGCAAGAGCCCTTAACACCAGTGCCTCAGGGCTCCAGCTATTAATTTACTATTAATTTTGAATCTTGGAAGCCCCACTGGAACACCCTTCAACCAAATAACTCTTTGCTTTGCTCCAGAGTTGAAAGTCACTCCGTGCTGAGATGGGATGTACCAAGCCGGGACTAGTTTCTCTGCAGCATGAATGACGATAATTGTGTCAACCTTCTGAGATGCAAATTTCTCTAAGGCTACCCAAGTCTTTTTGTTATCTCTTTCATGGCTTATTCACCAGGTCTTTGCAGATCTGGGCCATCAGCATTAATAATCTCTTTGGGAAATAGGACAATATACATGCTATAAATGACCTTGAACTGAGGCAAGTCACAATCTCTCTCAGTCTCAGTTTTGTCTTCTGTAAAGTGAAGATAGTAATACCACCTATCTCATGACTGTTGTGAGAATCAACTGACAGATATAGAAAGCATTTTGTGAATTTTAAATTGTTATATAAATATTACCTATTTTATTATTATTCAATATTTTTATTTATGAGTTGGATAAAGGCACAAACTTATTGAATTGGCAGGTGACAGAACTGGAAGGAATAGCGAATGTGCTGATTGGCTTAGTCAGCATGGGGTGGGAGGAAAATAGATGGTGGTATTGGGCTGTATTGCTTAAGATGAAATTCATTAGGGTTGATGTAAATAAAGTCATGGGCTAAAACAATAAACTTTACAAGAATAAGAATTAGTGAGGCATGCTTAATTAGACCAATTTATCTGAAAAATATCTAATGGATTTCATAAGATACATTCTCAATATGAATCAGCAAATTTGGGTTTAGCAGCCCATGTGACCTTGGGTCATTAAGAGTTACAGCTTCCAGGAATAGGGAAGTGATGATTCTTCTGTACTCTGCCCTGGGCAGACCCCCACCTAGAGGATTGTGTTCAGTTCTGCCATGACCATTTAGTAAGAACCATTGATAAAAGGGAGGCCATCCAGAAGGCCATCCAACAAGAATTTTAAAAGGGCCTTGAGGTCACATTACATGAGGATTATTTGGAAGAATTTGAGATGTTCAACCTAAGCAGGCAAATACACACATAATTCTGACACGTAACTGGAATCTGATAGGTAGGGCATTCAAGGAAATCTGAAAGATTGTGTAGAACAAGAAAAAGTACCATAGGACTGGAAAAGAGCAAATTTTGCTCTAATTTGAAAAAGAGAGAGAGAGATTTGAGGAATAAAATTATCTTCAAGAATTTAAAGGATTGACATGTGGTCTATTTGGTCTCAGTGGGCGGAACCAGAAACAATAGGTAAAGCCACAAAGAGTCAAATTCAGGCCTGATGTTAGGAAAACAACAACTTCTTAACAGAGCTGTCCAAAAATGAATGGGCTACATTGGGAAGTAGTGGGTTCCCCTCTTCAAGCAGGAGTTAGATAGTCACATGACAATTGCATTACAAGGAAATCCCTTTCAGATAGAGGCTGGACCAGATGACCTACTGAGGTCCCTTCCAACTCTGAGATTCTCTGAAGTGCCTGGCAGAGACATAAGTAAAATACAAGAATTCCTAGCACAGAGAGATCAATTCCAACTGAAGAAACTACAGAAATTTTCAAGAAGAAGTTGGCCATAAAATCAAACAACTTGATCAAAAAACACAGAGTGAGTTTTGGCATCAGAAAGAAAACTTCCAGCCCTAGAATTTCTAGCTATTTCTTAACCATGTAGTAATTAAATCCTAATCCCTGAAGAATAGAGAAGCTGAAATAGCATGGCTTTGAAAATCAGGGTCAGACTAGGCCAGAGGACAGAGGAAAATTTTCCCTTTCTCTATGGACCTAGACACAATTTGTGGGAAAGGGCAGGCAAGGAAGGGTATGCATTTTTCTAATTCTGTATGGTTCACATAGTCCTCACTCCCCAATAAGAATGACAATATCTTCCCTCCATATTATGGTCTCTGACTTAAAAAGAGTTTCCTACATATTTTTTCATCTCCACCTCCCAATGACCTTGTGATATTAATATTGTGTGTTTTATTCTCCCCATTTATTGCCTGAAAAAATGTGGGCTCAGAAACTAAAGGCAAAAAAGGAAACTTGCCCACGATGAGTATATTGGAAGCTACTGGATTCAGATTCAGAACGCTTATATTCAAGCCCTGTCTCTATTTCACACTAGCAACGTCATTGGACATATCACTTTGCCTCACAAGCCTCAGTTTCCTCATTTGTAAAATAGAGATATTAAGACTTGTACTATCTTCCTGGGGTCATGAAGAATTGGCCATGGCTGAAACAACCAAACAACAAACAACTACCTATCTGTCCCTGTATTATAAGAATTAAAGGAAATCACTAACATCAAGTTCTTCATAAGCTCTAAAAACACTATACAAATGTCAACTGATACTGTGGAGAGCAGATATGGGACTCACACAGAGGCCTTCACATTCAGAGCCCAAGATCCTTCCTGATATACTAAGCCATTACTATGGATCACCTGAGCCTGGTATGGCAACACCATGGGAATCTGCTCTATTCAATACTATCTCTTCTTTACCACAGGGGAGTCAGTTTTACTCTTAACCATAGTTCCCTGACAGAATTTTTTGGAGTTAAAAGGTCCTTTCTTCACCACCAGCCATCACCAAATTCCTCAAAACGATTTCATTTTTATTGTTGAAGTCTCCATCAACAATTTTTGTTTCAATTTTTTTCAGTGTTACAGTTAGAGCTGCTACATTACCAACTCTTTTTCCCCTGTCCTCTGAAAAGAGCCTTTAGTGCCAAGGAAGGTAGGGAATGTTTCTGATATTATTATTTATCCCATGCCATCATGCTGTAAGTCATATAACTGTTAGTGCCTTGGATTCCAGCTTAACTCCCCAGACCCTAAATGGGGGAAATTAAAGTAATTTCTATCTCCTCACTTGGAAGGAAAGGAGTTTTCACAAATTGAGTCAAATTCTCCCAAAAGAGAAACAATTGTGTGTTTTTCTGCCATCCCAGTATGTAGATTCATCTCTTGGGGAGAGTACATAAATTGTGTCAGGCAAAAAGTCGAGAGTGTTGGAATCCAAGTTATTTGGAGGTAAAAAGATATCATATACTGATCTAATTTTCATATTTCACAAACAATTATGCATAACTTAGTGTTTCTAATCTCTGAAATATTAAGTATCTTATGTATATTATGTATCTATCAAAAATATTTATATTATTTAGGAATTATTTTGGTATGAGAGTGGGATTGATTTCCTCTAAAATGTTACATAATGTTTCCAATCCTCTTTATCCCAAGGATAATCAGGGACAATTTCAAGTAGAAAGCCCCAGAATTAAATAACTTGTTCAAGTCATAGAATACTGTAGTTAAAGAGTAAGGAAAAGAAATTCTATCCCTAGAACTTCTAGCCATTTTTAACTGAACGTTCATTAAGCTTCTGTCCCTAAAGGATGGTGAAACAGGAGGAAAAACATGAGAACAGAGTTAGGCCACTGTAGATGACAAGTGAAGAATTATCACCTCCCCAGGGTCAAATGGGCCCCTAGAACCCCTTTGTGAGAGAGGCAGCCAGGTCAAGGGGAGCAGCAAAGGGAAGGAGAGGGGTAATAAGTATACAAATAGTTCATATTTTTCCAATACTTGACTAGTTCATGGAGTGTTCTCTTCATAACAACCCCATGAGGTAGATAATGATGATAATGGTGATAATAAATGGCGTTTATAGAGTGCTCTAAAATGTGCAAAATGCAACCATGTCCCCAGATCCCCTGCACTAGCATTTATGGATTACATCAGTGTATTTCAAGGTCAACAACATTCCATGGCCAAATTAGTCTGGGAAACCCAAACTCAATTCCTATCCAAGGCAACTAAGTGGCACAGCAGATAGTCTGCTGAATCTGGAGTCAGAAAGACTTGGGTTCAGATTCAACTGCAGACACAAGCTGTGAGACCCGGGGCGTAACCTTTCTCTGCTTCAGTTTCCTTATCTGTAAAATAGTGATTTAAAAATGGCACTTATCTTCCAAAGTTGTTGTGAGGATAAAATGAGTAAATATTTGTAAACTGCTTTGCAAATAATCTAAAAACTCTATATAAATGTTAGCTATTCCTAATCCAAGATCCAGAGAAGAGCAGGGTCCAAGCTTCTTAGGACAAAAACCAGACAAGAACCCAAGGGTTCTAACTTCTACTCCCCTGGTCTCTTCACTGAATTGTGGCCATCACTTATTGGTTGGTTGTTGTCCTTTGTCTTTGAAGAGGACCAAAAGGATATCACTATGAAATTTCAATGTGTTCAACTGTGGCTGATCAGACCAATAAGAGCTTGGGATATTCTAGCACAGGTAGGGCTCAGATAGTCTGTGTGAATATTTGGGTGCATATTCCAAATTGGCACATCTTGCATTTACTTTGTACTGTTTCAGTTCTGCTTTGTGCAAAGAGTACAGCATCCTTTCTAATATGGGCATGCCATGCTGAGCAGTCTTGTGCCAACGTCTCCCATGCTGCACAGTCAAATCCAAAGTTCTTGAGAGAGACCTTGAGAGTGTTCTTGTATCGCTTCTTCTGGCCACCATTTAATTGCCTGCCCCACACAGAGTCTCCATAAAATAATCCTTTTGGCAAGCATATATTTTGCATTCAAACAATGTGGCCAGCCCATCAGAGCTGCACTCTCTGAAGCATAGTTTGAATACTTGGTAGTTCAGCATGAGTAAGGACTTCAGTGTCTGGTACCTTATTCTGCCAGGTGATCCTCAGAGTCTTCCTAAGACAGTTCAAATGGAAGTGATTCAGTTTCCTAGCATGGCACTAGTAGACTGTCCATGTTTCACAAGTTTGTAACAGTGAGGTCAGCGCAATGGTTCTGTAGACCTTCAGTTTGGTAGTCAATTTAATACCTCTTCTTTCCCAAACTTTTCTTTGGAGCCTCCCGAACACTGAGTTAGCTCTGGTAATGCACGTGTCAACTTCATTGTCAATGTGTACATCCCTGGAAAGTACACTACCAAGCAAGTGAACTTATCCACAGCATCCAGAATTTCTCTATTTGTTATAACTGATGGTTCCATATATGAATAGTGGTGGCTGATGGAGTGCCTGTACTTTCTTGGTGTTCATTATTAGGTCAAAATTAGCACAGACAGCAGAGAACTGATCCATACTTTGCTGCATTTCAGCTTCAGAGGCTGAATTGAGTGCACAATCATCTGCAAACAGAAAATCGTGCACCAACACTCCCTCCACTTTGGTCTTGGCCTGTAACCTTTTCAAATTGAAGAACTTACCATCAGTATGGTAGTTGACCTTGATGCCATGTTCATCCTCATTGAAAGCATTTGTCAACATGCCTAAAAATATCATGCTAAAAAGCATGGGAGAAAGCACACAGCCCTGTTTCACTCCATTGGTAACTGGGAAGGCACGAGAGCATTGTCCATTATCCAAAACCCTGGCAAATATGCCATCATGAAATTGATGTACAATATTGATTAAATTCTCTGAGCAACCAAATTTTGACATAATTTTCCATAAGCCCTCACAACTAACAGTATCAAAGACCTTGGTCAGATCTACAAACCTCTGTTCTGCTCTTGGCATTTCTCCTGGAGTTGTTAGGCAGCTAATACCATATCAACTGTTTCTCTGCTCTTTCCAAGACCACACTGGCTCTCAGGTAAGATGACCATCTTCCAGGTGAAGGATCAGCCTATTAAGGAGGATGCTAGCAAGAATTTTTACAGGAATGATTAAGAGAGAGATCCCTCTGTGATTGTTGCAGGACAATCTATTCCCTTTGCCCTTATAGAGATGAACAATGGAGGCATTCTTGAACTCCTGGGGGATAACCTCATCTTGCCATATAACCTGGAATATTTCAGTCAGCTTTTGTATGAGCAATGGTCCCCCTACCTTGTAAATCTCAGCTGGAATAGAATCAGCACCACGTGCTTTGCCACATGAAAGGAGCCTAATGGCACTCAAAACCTCTTATTCGCTTGGAAGCCCAGCTAAGGAAGGATTGACTTCAACTTGAGGTAAACAGTCAGTGGCCTCAGAATTGATTGAGGATCATCTGTTGAGAACACTATGGAAGCCCATCTCTCTAGGATCATGTCCTTATCACTAATCAATGTGGCTCCAGCAGCACTGAGTAGTTGGGATGCACCATAGGTTTTTGGTACATAATTAGCCTTTTGGGAATCATAAAAACCCTTTGGATTGTTACTATCAGCATAATACTGAATTTCTTCTGCCTTCTTACTGAGCCAGGAATCCTGCATCTCTCTAAGCTTTGCTTGTACTTTGCTTTTGATGGAATTAAATGTTGTCTTCTTAGAGATGGATGAACTATCCTGCTGGTAAAACCTGTGGAGTTCTCGTTTTTAATTTAGAAGTTTCTGAATTTCCCTATCATTTTCATCAAATCAGTTTTGATGTTTGCAAGTGTTCTGACCCAGATGAGCAAATGCAGTGCTGTACACCAAATATCTGAAAGCTGCCCACTCCTTTTTCTGCTCCACTGTTGCCAACTGTATGTTGACTCAACTTTCCCTCCAAGTCAACAACAAACTGTTCACACTCAGAGATGACCTCTAATTTGTTGACATTAATTCTTCTGGTAGTCATTTTGCTTAGGGGTGGTACTTTTGATGAATGCAAATATTTAGCTTGGAAAGAATAAGTCTATGATCAGCCCAGCACTCTGTACCACACATTGCCTTTGTCACTCTCACATCTTGTTTATCTTTTCTCCTTACAATCACATAGCCAATGTTTGCTGTGAGGGTGCATCCATGAAGTTTTATTGCATTTAGGTAAATGGAAGACAATGTTGGTGAAGCTCATGTGATGCACAAGTCTTCATCAGTAAATGACCATTGCTATTGCTGTTTCCAACTCCATTCCTCCCTTGGACTCCTTGCCAAGGCTGGTAGTCTGAGCCTACTCTAGCATTAAAGTTGCTCAGAATTATAAGCTTGTCCTTTTTTTGGCACATTGAGGATAAGTGTCTCTAGGTCTTCATAAAATTTTTCTTTGACTTCATCAGGGTTTCTCATGGTGGAATCATAGGCACTAATGATGGTGACATAGTGTTTTCCTGCAAGTGGCAATCACATTGTCATGAGTCTGTCATTCACTCCTTTTGGCAGGCATACCAGCTTGCTGATTAGATTAGTTTTGATTGCAAAATATGCTCCAGCTTCATGGTGCTCCCCTTCATTGCACCCACTCCAGAAAAAAGGTATATCCAGCTCCAGCTTCAGTAAGGTGGCCTTCATTTGCCCACCTTGTTTCACTCAGGGCTTCTATTTGGATGTGATACCTGTTGAGTTCTCTTGCAACAAAAGCAGTTTTTTCAGACCTACTGGATTTTGTGTTGTCTATTAGTGTGCTCATGTTCCATGTGCCAATGGTGAGTGAAATCATCTTTGCAGATGTTTTTGTACATTTTGCACATTTTTTTGTGTGTGTCTCAATGGCATAGTGGGATTCCCCACCTGCTGCAGTAATTGGCCAGGGTTGGGTAAGCAGACATTGTTTAGGGCACTTTTTCTAGCCCCTTTCCTCACACCAGGAGGTGAGCAGTATGATCCTTAAAGGGCTGCTCAGACACCCAGGGGGCTTCCAAGTCCCACTGCTGCTTCCAGTGAGAAACGACCCTATAACCTGGGCCACCTCTGTGCAGGGTTGTGACTACAGCTCCCAGTGTATCTGCACCTGCTGCTTCATCACTTGCCTGTTGCTACAGGACTTTGAGGCAAAATAGTGAAATGGTATGGGTAATGTCTTTTGATCTATGTGTAAATTGGATTTAAGTGAGGCAGAGTTTCACAAAGTCATCAGTCTCACTCTCTCCTCTAGAGTCATCATAGTCCAGTGGCAAGACAGAGTTAAGACAGCTGGCGATGACTCAGGAGGCAGTGAATGACCCTGGCGTCTTCAGTGTCTAACGAAGCTCTAAGCACTCCACATCACCTGCTTCGTCTGCCTTGGTGGCAGTTGGAACAAATTGTTCTCATCTGCCCATTTCCCGAGAGGAAGTCTTCACATCCCTGGGGTAGACACCCCCCTAACTCACCAATGGGTTTGAGAACCCTTGGTTACCCTCAACCTTTTTGGCCTGTCTGCTGAAACAATTTACCTGGGTATGGCCACTGCACATGCCACAGCTTCTTGGAGCCACAGGTGAGAGTTAGGTGGAACAGGTAGACACCAGATGTGGAAAAAGCCCTGAAAAGGGCTCAGCAGCCATCATGCCAAGGTACTACTCCTTCCTGAATACACCCTACACCATCCCTTATTAGTGATACCCCAAAGAGTTCATGAAGCTCTTCCAAAACACCAACTGTATCCCAAGAAAGACTTTACACACCATGAAAATCTGTCTCCTTGTTGATCTTTCACAGACCAATTTTCCCAATTCCTGGAAATCTACCAAATCTTCAGAACAAACAAAGCTATAGTGACAGGCTATTTATTCTCTTTTGTATTAACAGAAGAATTCCATCTCCCTTCCTTATTGGTTTTTACTTAAGGAACAGAGTATAGACAAATGTAATTAATGCTTTTGAATTTAATGAGATTTCTGAGTACTAGCTTCTATAGTCCTCTTGTTGACTGCCTCATGGGTTGTGTGTCTATGTCTGTGTGCATATGTTACTGACTTCCTTTTTGTGCCTGATGGGACTTCATTGTCTTTCTTTGGTTCTTGACAGGTCTCAAGCAATCAATTAAGTACTACCTTAGTCCGCTGTATGTGTCAAATACCGTGTCAGGTTCTGTTTAGGTGGGTACTGCAAAGAAATTAAGTCATCCTATGAAACCATAAAATACAGTGAAAATAACACTTGAATTAGAGAATTTAGATTTGTAGTCTACCTCTGAGGCTTACTATCTGTGTGACCTGGGGTAAGTCATTAACCTTCCTGGGCTTCAGTTTCTTTTTCTGTAAAAAAAAATGGGTGGAGAGTTGATGGTTTCTAAGATTCTTTATAATTCTAGATTTATGATGTATGATTCTTTGTGAGATTTTCATTCTTGATGTCTGTCTAAGAGTGCAAGTGAGAAATACATACATTCATACATACATGGATGAATACATATGTGCATGTGATAACTAGCCAGTTAGACGAAAGACAAATACATACATACATGCATGATAAACTAGGCATTTATTAAGCACTTGTTATGTGCCAGTCACTGTCCTACCTAACGACATATTGTACTGAGGAGATGACCTTTGGCTCCCAAGAGATATTCCAGGAAAACACATGCTATGGTAGGTCCTACTACACTAGAAAGATTTTAATTATGATCCTAGCAATAAACTTTTTGGGAACCAGCATAGCTAAGTACACAGAGGCTTATCACCATAATGTGGTCACTGTTTGAAAAATTCTTTGCCGACAGCAACTTATGAGCAAAGGAAAACTGTAAATGTCCTTTGGTGCTGTATGGCCCCATTCTGCTCCTTTAGTTATTGTAATATCTCCAAGAGATGAGAAAAAGTTGTGGTAAACATATGTTTAACCACAAGTGGGCACTGTTGGTCACATGTCAGATCCTATATATTGAAGAAAACAAGAGACTACCACTCCATACTCATCTCACTACTTTAATGCTCTAGCGAATAGCAAGAAGTGCTTAGGGAAAATGTAAAGGTGGTTTCTGGTGACAACTGTCCTATAGCTCCACCCGTTTTGTAGGTAGCAATTCTTGTCTGTTAGCTTAGTAATGTAGGTTAATTAATCAGTCCCCATCTACAAGGAAATATGTATCCTCTTCCCTTTTGCTACATTGTAATGTCTTACTTAGCATAGTATAATGGAATTTAAACATAGAATCATGATTACTTGTACCCATAAAAATAAAAGGAATAAAATAAAACATATTAAAAAACAACTACCACTGCTTTTTTTTTTTTTTTAAATCCCAGCTGTCTTTAACCAATCTATCTATAGACATGCTACAAATCCAGGAGTTCCAGGAACACAGTTCAGGTGCTTAGTCTCAGATGTCCTAATCAGTCATTCTCATTGAGAACCAATAAACACACCCTAAGTGCTTTTGCACTTAGAGTCTTCTAGATGTCTAATGCCCAGTAACAGGTGGAACACAGGATCTATTGTCAATGAGTACTCCTCTATCAACTTTTCCTTTCTCACTACTCTATTCCTGCTTGGGGTTTCTTTTTCTGCATTGTGATTATTTCCTTGCACAGCTGTCTTATAGAGTGAATTGTATAGTATCCTAGCCACTCCTCATTACCTGTTCATTACTACCAGAGTAATAGAGTAAACTCAAAGAGAGCTTCCTGTCCTTGTCATTCTTCTCTCTGATCCTTAAACTCCCAATACCAGGAGGATCCTGTGTCCTACTCTTCCTCTTCAATCTTTGTTGTATTTTCTTCAGCAGCTTAGTGACTCCACCCTCCAACCTCTTCCTGTTCCTCCTGTATGTGAGCCTCAGGCATACTCTGGCCTGAGGTAAAAGCAAGGTAGAGAGGTACTACACATATAATAAAAATATAACATGAATATTTGAGAAGGAAATGATACAAATTTACAGGAATAATACCACTTCCTAGTGAATAAATGGTCAAATAAATCCAGAGTTTAATAAATTTTATGTTAACTATTTAGCTAATAATTTTAATAAATTAAAGCATATAAAAGATACCACCTCATGCCCATAAAATTGACAATGATAGTTGAAAGGTATAAGATCCAGTGTTGAGAGATGTCAGTTCCTGGCAGCATTATGAATTAGAACAATCTTTTCAGAGAGCTTGTTGGCAATACACAGTAAGAGTTGCAAAATCAATCATTCTCTTTGACCCAGTGCACTCAATACTAGAACTATCCTCAGAATATTGTGTAAAGGACTAGCTGTATGAAGATATTCACAAAAACTTTATTTGTATTAATAAAAAACTGAAAACTCATAAGTCTTATAATTGGATGATATCTGGGGATATATCAAGATAATGAGATCACTAAGCCTTAAGAAACTGTAAATATGAATATTACAAATATAGAAAAACATACAAAGTCATGAACAGCAAAGAAATATTCAATTATGTAACAATATTTGATAACTTACACATAAGGAAAACCAGATCTGAAGAGGACTCAGAATTATATAAGATGTTATTGTTACCTTTTCATTTATAACATGTGACCCAGAAAAACCTATAGATTTTCTGGCATGGCCTTTATTTTTCCGAAAAGCAGTCTATTCCTTAGACACATTCTGTCTTCTCATGCAGTATCCCCTTATTCCTAGAAGAATTATTTTCTGGAAGCTCTCCCTAGCTGAATCATCCATATCTAGAAGTTTCCAGGCTAGAAGTGTCCAGTTTCCTGATTAACTGGTGCCTCCCTGACTATGACCTGTGTGCTGGGAAATCAGACTTTTCATGTCTTGAGTGTCGCTAAATCCAAAGCTTCTATGAGTCCCAGAATTCATTGTCTTTATCTGCAAAACTGTCCTTTTGACTTCTCACTCTCCCTCCCCACCCCACATACCCAATCAGCTGCCAAATCTTGTCCCTTTTACATTCACAGTACCTATTCCCTTTTCTGTACTCACGTGAACACCACCCTGGCTGCAGCCATCATTAACCCTCACTTAGACTATTACAATAGCTCTCTAATTGGACTCCCTGACCCCATTATTTACCCTCTCCAATTCATCATCCACACAACTTTCAAAGTGATATTTCTAAAGCATGAGTCTGACCATGTCACTTCCCTCCTCAATAAATTCTGGTGCCTTCCTATCACGTCTGGGATCAAATACAGACTCCTCTGTTTGGCATTGAGAATCCTTCATTAGCTGTTGCCAACCTACTTTTCTAAACTCACTGTACAATACCATCTTTCAAATACCCTCCAGCCTAACTACTCTTCTGGCTGTCCTTCACAATTGATCCTTCATCTTGCTGCCTTTTCACAAGCTGCCTTCCATTCCTCAAAAGCATACTCTCCTCAACTTTGCCTCTTAGAGTCAAGGCTTTATTTCAAAGCTCAACTAAGATATCACCTTTCATGTGAGAGTGTTCCTTATTCTTCCCAGATACTAACACTTTCTCCACCCTGAAATTATCCTTCAACTATTTTGCCCATACGTTGATGTGTAAATGCTACTCCTCCCCCATAAGATGCAGTCTCCTTGAAGGCAATGAGTGTTTTATTTTTCTCATATCCTTAGTATCTAATATACTGACTGGCACATAGTAGGTACTAATATACATTTGTTGTTTGATTCTTAAGCAGATTAAACTGCCCTGAACTGTAGAACCAGGGGTCCTAAACTATCACAGATTTTCTTCTTGCCATGATCTCAATACTAGCATCCTCTGGAATCCTCTGGACTTTCTGGAGACATCCTTGATTATATTTCTTCCTCAACCCTTCCCAGACCCAGTGTAATGTGAGGCAGAAGGGGCTACCCTATTTAGAGGAATCAATCTTGGCTCCAGTGTAAAGGCATAAGTAATGGGCTGTAATGGACCCTTTCTTTGCTACCCCTAATTTTGGTTCCTTTGGGCAAGTCCAGTTAAGACAAATGGACTTCCCTTTTTCAGGGAACACATTGAATAAAAGGGTCTGTTGCATGCAGCATTGACTGGCTTGTCTAATTCTTTGATAAAACCTTTTTAGTCCCAGCAAGAAATAGACTCATCAACTTTGGCTAAATAAAATAATCAATCGAGGGGGTGGAGCCAAGATGGCAGAGTAGAAAGACACACATATGCTACCTCCAAACCCACTGCCCATAAAATACCTGTAACAAAAAGAACCACCGGCGAATTCTGGAGCAGCAGAAGCCACAGAACGGAGCGGAAGAGATTTCTGCTCCAGAGAGCCTGAAAATCTCTTGCAAAAGGTCCCTCGCGCCCCAGACCCGGAGCACAGCCCAACCCTGCCTCGGCGGTGCAGCACTGAAAGGAGCAGATCCAACCAGGCTTCAGGGACAGAATCTCCACCAGCCGGGCGGGTCCCTCCATCCACAGCTCATAACTCAGGCCCCCTCGGGAGGCAGCAGCAGAGGCAGGAGCAGACCAGGGCTCCCCAAGCAGGCAGGAGCCTGGATCCA
Source organism: Notamacropus eugenii (assembly GCF_028372415.1). Classification (NCBI taxonomy): domain Eukaryota; kingdom Metazoa; phylum Chordata; class Mammalia; order Diprotodontia; family Macropodidae; genus Notamacropus; species Notamacropus eugenii. The sequence goes on along the minus strand of NC_092875.1, from coordinate 231,042,255 downwards.
TTGTTGAAGGTCTGTGCATAAACTCCCTGAGGGAACTGAGCCCGTGAGGCAGCCCTGCCCTGACTTGAGCACCTGAACTTAATCTCACACTGAACAGCAGCCCTGCCCCTGCCCAAAGCCCTGAAGCTGGGGAGCAGCATTTGAATCTCAGACCCCAAGTGCTGGCTGGGAGGATCTGGAGGCAAAGTGGGTGTGAAGAGAATATTCAGAAATCAAGTCACTGGCTGGGAAAATGCCCAGAAAAGGGAAAAGAAATAAGACTACAGAAGGTTACTTTCTTGGTGAACAGGCATTTCCTCCCTTCCTTTCTGATGAGGAAGAACAATGCTTACCATCAGGGAAAGACACAGAAGTCAAGGCTTCTGTATCCCAGCCCACTCAATGGGCTCAGGCCATGGAAGAGCTCAAAAAGGATTTTGAAAATCAAGTTAGAGAGGTGAAGGAAAAACTGGGAAGAGAACTGAGTGACATGCAAGCAAAGCATGAAAAACAAGTAAACATCCTGCTAAAGGAGACCCAAAAAAATGCTGAAGAAAAGAACACCTTGAAAAATAGGCTAACTCAATTGGCAAAAGAGGGTCAAAAAGCCAATGAGGAGAAGAATGCTTTCAAAAGCAGAATTAGCCAAGTGGAAAAGGAGATTCAAAAGCTCACTGAAGAAAATAGTTCTTTCAAAATTAGAATGGAACAGATGGAGGCTAATGATTTGATGAGAAACCAAGAAATCACAAAACAAAACCAAAAGAATGAAAAAATGGAAGAGAATGTGAAATATCTCATTGGAAAAACAACTGACCTGGAAAATAGATCCAGGAGAGAAAAATTAAAAATTATGGGCCTACCTGAAAACCGTGATCAAAAAAAGAGCCTAGACATCATCTTTCATGAAATTATCAAGGAAAACTGCCCTGAGATTCTAGAACCAGAGGGGAAAATAAGTATTCAGGGAATCCACAGATCACCGCCTGAAAGAGATCCAAAAAGAGAAACTCCTAGGAACATTGTGGACAAATTCCAGAATTCCCAGGTCAAGGAGAAAATATTGCAAGCAGGTAGAAAGAAACAATTCAAGTATTGTGGAAATACAATCAGGATAACACAAGATCTAGCAGCTTCTACACTAAGAGATCGAAGGGTATGGAATAGGATATTCCAGAAGTGAAAGGAACTAGGACTAAAACCAAGAATCACCTACCCAGCAAAACTGAGTATAATACTTCAGAGGAAAAAATGGTATTTCAATGAAATAGAGGATTTTCAAGCATTCTTGATGAAAAGACCAGAGCTGAAAAGAAAATTTGACTTTCAAACACAAGAATGAAGAGAAGCATGAAAAGGTGAACAGCAAAGAGAAGTCATAAGGGACTTATGTTGAACTGTTTACATTCCTACATGGAAAAACAATATTTGTAACTCTTGAAACTTTTCAGTATCTGGGTACTGGGTGGGATTACACACACACACATGCACATGCACACACACACACACATAGAGACAGAATGCACACAGTGAATTGAAGAGGATGGGATCATATCTTTAAAAAATGAAATCAAGCAGTGAGAGAGAAATATATGGGAGGAGAAAGGGAGAAATGGAATGGGGCAAATTATCTCTCATAAAAGAGGCAAGCAAAAGACTTATTAGTGGAGAGAAAAAGAGGGGAGGTGAGAGAAAAACATAAAGTTTACTCTCATCACATTCCACTAAAGGAAAGAATAAAATGCACACTCATTTTGGTATGAAAACCTATCTTATCTTACAGGAAAGTGGGGCATAAGGGGATAAGCAGGGTGGGGGGGATGATGGAAGGGAGGGCATGGGGAGGAGGGAGCAATATGAGGTCAACACTCATGGGGAGGGACAGGATCAAAAGAGAATAGAAGTAATGGGGGACAGGATAGGATGGAGGGAAATATAGTTAGTCTTATGCAACACGACTATTATGGAGGTCATTTGCAAAACTACACAGATTTGGCCTATATTGAATTGCTTGCCTTCCAAAGGGAAGGGGTTGGGAGGGAGGGAGGTAAAGAAGTTGGAACTCAAAGTTTTAGGAACAACTGTCAAGTAATGTTCTTGCCACTAGGAAATAAGAAATACAGGTAAAGGGGTATAGGATGGAGACAAAGGCAGAGAGGGATGATAGAAGAGAGGGCAGATTGGCAGGCAGGGGCAATTAGAACGCTTGGTGTTTTGGGGTGGGGGGAGGGGACAAAAGGGGAGAAAATTTGGAACCCAAAATTTTGTGAAAATGAATGTTAAAAGTTAAATAAATAAAAAAAAATTAAGAACAAAAATAAAATAAAATAAAATAATCAATCAATCAACAAACATTTCTTACATGCCTATTATGTGCCAGGCACTCTGTGTGTTAAGTGCTGGGGATACAAAAGAGGCAAATGATAGTCCAAGTCCTCAAGGAGCTTACAATCTGTAGTTGTCGTTTGTCCTTCATTCTTAAAGAGGACCGTGACTTCAAGGAGGTGATGACATGACTTGGATTGACTGTTTTGAGTAAGGCAGGGTCATTCAAAGTCACAGGCCTTACTTTCTCCTCCAGAGCCATCTGGATCCAGTGACCAGATGTCTATCAGGTGGACTGGAGATGACCTGGGATGCCATGGGAGACCATATCCCTTTTAAGCTAAGGTCTTTTTGGGTTCTCACTTTCAATGATGCGATGAGCATTCAGTGAATAGGCCTCTTTAAGAAGTGATTAAAGGGATGGCCTGTTTAATCAAAAAAAAAAAAAAAACAAGAAGAAGAGAAGAGAAAGGAAAAGAAGAGAAAAGACCCTCAGGATTGCTGGCCAAAAGAGAAACAGTTCCTATTTATAGTCACAGAACCAGGAAGGCCCCAAAAATAACCATTAAGTAGTGCTTAGACAGGGACCTATTGTTGTCCAATCCAAGAGATCCAGAGGGATCTCTTGTGAGTAGTCTGAGCTGCCTGAATGGGGACCCAGCTAGCCAGTTCTAGCTGGACAACTCAGTAACAACATGTAAACAAATATTTACAAAGAAACCTATATACAGGATAAAAAGAAAATGGATAACTGACAGAAGGCACTAGATTAAGAAGGGTTGGGAAAGGCTTCCTATAGAAGATGAAATTTTAGTCAGGACTTAAAGGAAGCCAGAGAGGTCAGTAGTCAGACTGGAAGAGGGAGAGCACTCCAGGCATTGGGAGCGAAGCTGTAAATTGATCCAACCATTCTACAGAGCAATTTGGAACTATGCCCCAAAGGGTTATAAAACTGTACATACATACCCTTTGATCCAGGATTACCACATCTGGGACTGTATCCCAAAGAGATCTTAAAAATGAGAAAAGGACCCACATGCACAAAAATATTTGTAGCAACTCTTTTTGTAGTGGCAAAGAACTGGAAATTGAGGAGATGCCCATCTCTTGGGGAATGGCTGAGCAAGTTGTGTTATATGAATGTAGTGGAATACATGAGAAATCCATGAGAAATGATGAGCAGGCAGATTTCAGAAAAACCTGGGAAGACTTGCATGAACTGATGTGAGTGAAGTAAGCAGAACCAGAACATCGTATACAATAATAGCAACACTGTGCAATGAACAACTTTGATAGACTTAACTCTTTTCAGTAATGCAATGATCTAAAACATTCCATTAAAAACTCCCTATGGAAAATGCTATCCACATGCAGAGAAAGAGCTATGGAGTCAGATTGCATATTGAAACATACTATTTTCTCTCTTTCTTTTTTATTTTTTTCTCATAACTTTTATCTTTGGTTCTGATTCTTCTTTACAATATGACTAATGTGGAAATATGTTTAATATGATTGTATATGTATAGCCTATATCAGATTGTATGTTGTCTTGGGTGTGGAGGAGAGGAATAAGGGAGAATTTAGAACTCAAAATCTTATAAAAATGAATATTGAAAACTAAAAATTAAAAAATGCATATTTTTTTAAAGAGTTCAGACCTTATTCTACAGTCAATAGAGAGTCATTAGAAAGTTTTCAAGCCAGAGAATGGGGTGATGAAATGTTCAGTTTCAAGGACATTGAATTGGTGATTGGATAGAGTATGAACTGTTTACAGAAGTGAGGGCTTTGGAGGAGAGAGGTCAGTTATGAAGCTTTTGCAATAGTCCAACAAAAAATAGGATATTAGGCTTATACTCTCCAACTTTGCAAGCCACCAAAATGTAAAGAATCTAAAGGCATAATTTTTGAGAACACAGATCTCTTCCACACCACTATGATGCACCTGAGAAGGACGAGAGAAAGTTGCTAATATTTTGTTTAAATGAGATGATCCATTAATTATTTCTATGTCCTGCTTTGATTTTTTTCATCTAAAGTCCTTTCTAGTTTGAAGATTCTGATTCTCAGTTCTCTCCACAATCTCCATTTTTGTTTTATTTTTAAGACAATGTTTTATAGTCTTGAAATTAAAATGAGAAAGAAGTCCATGATATCTAAAACCAAAGCTGAGTTTGTTCCAGTATACTCCTATCAAAATAAGATATTTAAGAGTTGTTTTCTACCTAGAAATAGCTTTATTAATAAGGGGAAATTTCACTATTAGATAAATCTTAGATTTGTTTATTTTCAGCTTGAGGTTTGATCAGTATCTACTTGAAGTTTGTCTCATTTTTTATTTGTACTGATTAATTTGTGTACAAATATAGATACCCACTTCTCTGTTCCAGCACTGCAGGGCATGGCAGAATGTGCCCTCTAAACCAGATCTGGCCCTAGGCAAAATTGTGAGGTTGGAAAAGTTTATCTTCATTCCTGTCTCCTTCCTCCTTCTCTGCCCCCTTGGAGCCTTCTTACTGTAAGGCATGATAGCTTATCCTGTTGTTCAGGGTTCCTTTAATGGATAAGGAATTTATCAACAAATAAATCAATGAATAAGGGTTTTTTATATAACTTATTGTGCGCCCACACTCTCTTTGTGATTCTAGGTACTATAAAAAGAGACAAAATATATAGACATAGTCTAATTCAGTGAACAACACTAGCATGCATGAAACAACTATATGATAGTTCAATCACTGCCACATTACAAGGAACATTCTCTAAGTACTATATGAGTTGAGAGACTAGTGTAAACAGTAAGGAATGGAATAGCCCAAGAAGGCTGCATGGACAAGATGGGAGTTGAGCCAAACCTTGACTAATGGGTATGATTTGATTTTATTTAGGAGATTTGTTCTGTGAAGCTTGTATTCAGTCAACGACCCACACATGCAGCCTTGAGGCCACAGGCTCCCCACCCCTGGTTTTAGACAGACAGTAGAGAGGAAGAAGATCAGTACAGGTACAGCGTCCTCTCTAGGCTATCCCTCTAACGCACAACCTGGCAGGTTGGCTCCCAGGAGAATGACCACCACCCATAATTTCATAGGTTCAAAAACATCCCGTGGCTCTGCATTCTTAAAACTATAACTTGCCAGCCCTTGCCAGGGTGATTGCCTTCAGCAATCACCTATTAGTTATAATTAGCTCAAAGTAAAGGGATTTATTAAGATTGTATAGTAAAAACAATAGTTACAAAACATTTTCCCCATAAACAAATACAATGTCAGTAGGAAGAGTGAGCACAGTGAGACACACATAAAAGAAACATGGTAGGCTTCTAGGACTGCAGGACCCAATAGCTTTGCTCTTTTTTAGGGTTCTTCACACTTCTCTTCCAAAGACTTCCCCCCCACAGCAATTCCCCTCACTATCAGGTGCAGAATTTCTGTGGGGTACATAGCTCAAATGATCTTCTTTACAACTCAAACTTCTATTTCCAAAACTCTTAAATATATACGTGGGTCAGATCTCTACTGGCAGAAGTCCTGTTTTTCGAGTGTTTCCTTTTCTCCACAATCAGTGTCTAACTCTTTTTTTGTTTCCTACTGAATGCAGGGTCTCTACTGCTCTACTGCTAGATTCCATAGCTGATGAGGGGGAATGTCACTAAACATTTCTCTCTCCTACCCACCACTCTCTGGTAGAGCACAAGGGGTCACAGTTCACAATGTTGCTTCCTATTGGTATTATTAAACTTATGTTTTGAAGATTATCAAAGAAAATGACTGATCTCCATCAGAGAAATATGAAACTTCGTAGAGAGGTATAGCTTTGCACTTAATTTAAAGTGCAAAATTAAAAGTAAAAGTTAAAAAGTAAAAAAATTAAACATTAACAACTTATCACTTCCATTATTTGCTTCTCTCTGTGATTAAATCAACCAAACTGGGGATAAGGGAAGTAATTCCTCCGTACTATACATGTAACATAACAAAAGCAAAGAGGAGATTGAAAAGAATGGTATGTTTTTGAGTCAGTAAAGAGAACTTCCTGATTTGAGTAGAGGGTTGAGGTTTTTAGAATGGGGATAGATGATTAGGGATCTGTAGATAGTGGCAATAATGGAGGTTCTGAAGAAACATCCAGAAGTGCTTAGCCTAAATCAGAGTTCGGACAAGATGTTAAGAGTAAGGGCACAGATTTAAGAGATCTAAATAGAACTATTATAGCTGAAGGAATGAGAATTGATGAACTCTTCAAGGAAACGAGTACATGCAGAGGGAGTTAAAAGAGAACTGAGTCATGGGGAACAGTCACAGTTGGGGAATAGTAAGGGGAAAAAAGAGATAGAAAAGAATGGCAAAGGTAGAAAATCAAGATACTGCTGCCTGTTTACAGAAGCTCGGGAGGTGGCCCTTTTGGAGAGGGTAGCTGGTGAACAAACAGATAGTAGTATTTATTTTCAAAGAGCTAGTGTGTTGAAGTAGAAAGATGGAATTGGAGTCAGAGTACCTGGATTCAAATCCTAATTCCTCCACTTACTGCATATGTGACATTAGTCAAGTCATTTGACTTCTCTGGGACTCAGTTCTCTAATCTACAAAATGAGGAAATTGGACCATATGGCCTTTAAGATCATTCCTAGTTCTATATATGTGCTTCTACAGTACTAAAACTATGGTAGAAACTAAAAGGTGAAAAATACTGAACTAAGTGGAGGGGAAGGTAGATTCCATCAGAGGCTTTTTTCTGATAGACAAACCCTATAAAAAAGTACAAAGGGCAAGTTCATCAGATTAGGAAAAGACTGAAGATGGCAGTGGAGGGGAAAAGAGAGTTATCAAGGCTTCTGCAGAAGTTGAGAAAGGATGGTATCCAGGGCACTAAGATAAGGGCTAGTTTTATTTTTTTTTTTGAAGGACTGAAGTAAAATTTATTATGATTCAGGAAAACTAAAAAGAGCAGGGAATGCGATCATGAGTTCAGACAAGTTAACAATAAAAAGAGAAAGTTAAAAGCAATAGACAGAGGAACTACAGTATGCTTAAAGGCACCATAGACATTAAAATACATAAATACTCATTGAAAGTTTTAGGGTCAAGAGGAATTTGTTGATTTTTTTAAGGAGAGGGAAAATCTGGGTATGCTTATGAGGCAATAAAGAAAGTGGATAAAGAGGAAATGAAAATCATGGAGGCACAACGAGCCAATGGGCAAGCTCCTAGAAGATCCTAGAAGACTGGCTGTAGAGAGAAAGGGGGTCCTCATACTTTGAAATTTGCAGGAAAGAGGAGATGCAGAAACAGATATTTTAAAGCAAAGACAAGGATATTTGAGGGAGTTCAAATGAGTCAAAATAAAGTAAGAGGGAAAAGAGTTTATGGGAAGTGGTGGGGGATGTGGAAATTGTAATGTTTTAGGAAATAGGAAAGTATAAAAACAGCCCCTGTGAGAATGAAGTATGCTAGAGAATTCATTTACACTAAAATACTCTTGTATCTCTTCTCCTTTCACAGCCAAACTCTGAGAAATAAAGAAAAAATATCTACACTCATTACTTCCGTTTCCTATCCTCCCACTCACTTCTCAGAGCGTGATAATCTGGGTTCTGACCTCATTTGTTAAGTAAAACTGTTCTCTTCAAGGTTATCAATGATCTAAGAATTGCTAAATGTGATGAATTTTCTCAGTTCTTTTCCTACTTAATCTCTCTGCAGTATTTGATATTGTTTACCACCATCTTCTTAATACCCTCGCCTCTCTGGATTTTTATGACACTGATTTTTCCTGGTTCTCTTTCCACCTCTGTGGCCTCTCCTCAGTCTCCTTTACTGGATCATCATCCTTCTCTCATGCAGTTATGAATGAATGCATCCCTAGCATCTGCTGTCAAATTCCCTTCTCTTTTCTATACAATTTTTTGGGCGACCTTATCAGCTCTAATGCATTCAGCTATTACCTCTGTGCAGACAACATCCAGGAAAAGTCTTTTTCTTGGTTCCAGACCTACATCATCAATTGTCTGTTAGACTGTCCAAATGCATAGATACTTTAAATTCAATGTGTCCAAAACAGAAATCATTGTCTTTCCTCAAAAAAACCTCCACCATTCTAAAATTCCCCACTTCTGTCGAAGGGAATTCCATCATCCTAGGTATACTGGTTTACAATATCAGGGTCATTCTCAGCTCTTCACTTTCCTTCATTCCCCCTCAAATCCAGTCATTTGCCAAATCTCATTAATCATGCCTTCATAATAGGTGGCACAGTGGATATAGGACTGATCCTGGAGTCACAAAGATCTGAGTTCAAATTTGTCCTCAGCACTTATTAGCTGTAACCCTAGGGAAATCACTTAATCTTTTTTGCCTCAGTTTCCTCATCTGTAAAATGAGTTGGAGAAGGAAATGGCAAACCACTCCAGTGTCTTTTCCAAGAAAACCCCGTATGTTCTCATGAAATGTGGGCATGACTGAACTACAGTACAGCAATATTCTTCCTTTCTGTGACTTTCTCCCCTCTTACATAGTCACTGCTCTAGTGCAAACCCCCACCATCCTGGGACTTTTGCTATAACTTTCTAGTTGTTCTCCCTACCTGGTCTTTTTTCTCTCCAGTTCATCCACAGAGCTGCAAAACTGATTTTCCAAAATTTCATGTCTGACTATATCATTCCCTTGAACACACAACTGTAGCAGTTCCCTCATAATACTAGGATCAAATACAAACTCCTCTATTTGACTTTCTAAAGCCCTTCAGAATCAGCCCTAATTTTCCAACCTTATTAAACATTGCTCATGCTGCTTTTCAGCCAATCTGGCCTGCTTACTGTTCCCCATACACCACATTCCACATCTGATGTCCATGCCTTTGTGTAGCCTATCCATTCTTGAATCACACACTCTTCTATCTTCTATGCTGCACAATTCTTAGCTTCCTACAAGGCTTAGTTCAAGTGTCATTTCCTACGGGAAGCCTATTCTGAACCTACCTTCCCCACCCCCCAAAAATACTTTACATACATCTTTACATTATTTTCTACATATGCGTTGTTTCCTTCAATAAAATAGAACCTGTTTGAGAATAGGGACTATTTCCTTCATGTCTTTGTATCCGCAGTGTCCAGAAAGTTGCTCGGCACGTAGTAATTTATTAAATGCTTGTTGACTGATTGAAAGAGAAGTTATTTTTTTGTTTAGTAAATACTAATGAACGAATGGTTGTTAGTACCTTAATGTGGTGACCTTCTACAAGGATAATGTCACTTCAAGAGCATGACTAGTTAATGGAAGAATCTCAGGCAGCAGTCATAAACTGGTGGGGAAAGTATTTTTTGTATAGTATAGTGTTAAGGTAAGGTTAACGGTGGGTGGGGGAATGAGTTAAAGATCTTCCCCACCTATTAATAGGCCTCAATACCTTTTATTAATTTCTAATGAGGCGCTGGGATGAGGTTTTACTTAGGGGCTTATTTTTTGGAAGAAGGTTGGTGTGCTAGATGAGACTCTTGATAGCTGCTAAGGAGCTCTCCAGCTTTGAAAACTCAGATGTTGGTGCTTCTCTCTGGTAACTATGTATGTATGTAATGGTCAGACAGTTGGATCTGTCTGTTGGTCTTTCTGTTTGAAATTTCTGCTTGTAATTTCTATTTGTATTTTCTTTGAAGTTCAGGATGCTGACTTTTAACCCTGAACTAAGTGAATAATATATGTGCTTGATTAAAATAGATTGTTGACCCCTCAAAAGTTGCTTTCCTTTTAGAAAAGCAGATCTAAGAACTTGTACAGCAGACCCTCTTATGTATGCTGAAGTTCTTGCTGCTACATATAGTGGGACCTATCAATCTTCAAACCATAACAGATATTGTTTATATGTAAGTTCAGCCTTTTTCTGAACTCACAAAGAGGAGGAATCTTTCCTTAGTGAGTCCTCCCAATTGACATCCTGAAGAGATAGAAAAAAGGAATAGAAAAGATGTTCATAGCCTCACAACTCTGTTATATCCAAGTAACAATTGCATGGTCAATTAAAATGACAAAAGTACAAATGGGAGAAGAGATAAACCTTAGAATCCCTGAAAAGCATCTTTGGAAACTGCTAGACTAGCAGCACACAGACTTACTGGTACAAGGCTGTCAGGATGGGCTGGTTCATTTTGACATTGAATTGATAAGTGACCCAAGGGTTCAAAGACAGAGCCAAAAAACAGACAGATTATGCAAGCAGCCTGAAACTGAGTAGCAGCACATTGTGATAAATAAGGGCTACTCAGCATATATTGTTCTTTTTGATACCTACAGGAAACATCATGAATGACAGTTTTCTCAATAAAAAAATCACAACAAAATTTTTTAGACTTGTAAAGGATTCTTAGAAATCACAGAATACACAAGAATGAGTATAATCCTTTTTCTATATAACAGTCCTGCAAATACTTGAGGATATCATTCTTGAAATGTGGTATCCAGAACTATACAAATTGTTCCATATGGAGCATGATCAGGGCAGAATGTGGTAAAACATGTTGAAGATACTATTCCCTTCTTACTGTAGCCTAGCATTGTATTAATTGTTTTTGACTGATTTTGATTCATTTGGAGCTTTCATTACACTTAGACCCCAAGGAATTGTTCATAGGCATGTGTGTGCATAGGTGCATGCACACACACATACACACACACACACACACGCACACCCCTATCCTGTATTTATCAAGTTAATTTTGAGATTGATTTCAGATTGTTATTTTAGATCCTAAATGTAGAACCCAATTTGTTTGATATTTTAATTTTTCCCAATTACATGTAAAAACAATATTTAATGATTCCTTTTTCAAAAATTTTGAGTTCCAAATTGTTTTGCTCACTCCCCTCCCCCTCATTGAGAAGGCAAGCAATTTGATATATACATATATATCCACATATATATGTACACACACATATATATACACAAACATATATACACACACATACATGTATATATAGATATAGACATTATATGTGTCTATACATGTGAGTTTTGCTGACATACAAAATATATTTCCATACTAGTCATGCTGTAAAACACAGACCCAAAAAAAGCCCAAGAAAAATAAAGTTAAAAATATATTATTTGATCTACATGTCAGATGCCATCAGTTCTTTCTCTGCAGATGGATAGCATTTTTTATCATAAGTCTTTTGGAACTGTTTTAGCTCATTTTGTGTCTGAGAATAGCTAAATCATTCACAGCTGATCAGCATCCAATATTGTTGTTACTATGCACAATATTCTCCTGCTTCTGCTCATTTCACTTCACATCAGTTTGTTTAAGTCTTTCCAGGTTTTTCTGAGAGCATCCTGTTTTTCATTTCTTGTATAAAATAGCATTCCATCATAATTATATACCACAACTAGTTCAGCCATTCCTCAATTGATGGGCATCCCCTCAATTTCCAATTGTTTGCCACCACAAAAAGAACTACTATAAATATGTTTGTACATATAGGACCTTTTCCTTTTTAAAAAATCTCTTTGGGATATAGACCTAGTAGCGATATTGCTGGATCAAAGTTTTATAGCTCACTGGGCATAGCTCCAAATTGCTTTCCAAAAGGGTTGAACCAATTCACTACTCGACCAGTAATACATTAGTATGTCAATTTTCCCACATCCCTTCCAACATTCGTCATTTTCCTTTTCCATCATATTAGATAATCTGATATGTGTTGGATGGTACCTCAGTTGTTTTAATTTTCATTTCTCTAATTAAGTGATTTAGAGCATTTTCATATGACTATCAGTAGCTTTGATTGCTTCATCTGAAAACTGACTATTCATAACTTTTGGGCATTTCTCAATTGAGGGATGGTTTTATTTTTATACGTTTGTTTCAGTTCTATATATATATATATATATATATTTGAGAAATTAGGCCTTTATCAGAGAAACTTGCTATAAAAATGTTTCACAGTTATGATTATTGTGTATTTCTCTCCATCCTATTTCCCCCATTTATCCTACTCTCTCCTCCTTTCACCCTGTCCATTCTGAAAAATCTTTTGCTTCTGGCTACCACCTCCCACAATCCAACTTCCCTTGAATCAGCCCCCTCTTCTTTTACCCCATCTTTTCCTTCTTTCCTACAACACAAGATAGATTTATATACCCCACTGAGTGAATATGTTGTTTCCTCCTCCAGCCAATTCTGAAGACAGTAAGGTTCAATCACTCCTCCCTACCTCCCCAATTTTCTCCTCCCTTGTAAAAGTTCTTTTGTTCCTCTTTTATGTGAGATAATTTACCCCCATTCTAATTTCCTTTTCCCCATCTCCCAGTGCATTCCTCTTTCTTACCCCTTAATTTTATTTTCCCATCATATTAAATTCACACCCTTTGCCGTGTGTGTGTGTGTGTGTGTGTGTGTGTGTGTGTGTGTGTACCTTAATATGTGCCCTAATTATGATAAAGTTTTTAGGAGTTGCAATAATCATTTTCCCATGAACAAATGTAAACAGTTTTTAACCTTATTGAATACCTTATGATTTTTTTTCCTGTTTACCTTTTTATGCTTCTTTTGAGCCTTGCTATTTGAAAGTCAAATTTTCTACTGAGTTATGGTCTTTTCATCAGGAATGTTTGAAAGTCCTCTATTTTGCTGAATATCCATTTCTTCCCATGAAAGATTATACTTAGTTTTGTTGGGTAGGTGATTCTTGACTGTAATCCTAACTCCTTTGCCCTCCAGAATACCATATTACATGCACTTCAATTCTTTAATGTAGAAGCTGCTAAATCTTGTATGATGCTGGTATTTTATTTGTTTCTTTTTGGCTGCTTGCAAGAATTTCTCCTTGCCCTGGGATCTCTGGAATTTGGCTATAATATTCCTGGAAGTTTTCATTTGGGGATCCTGTTCAGGAAGTGATCAGTGGATTCTTTCAGTTTCTCTTTTATCCTCTGATTCTAGAATGTCAGGGCGGTTTTCCTTTAAAATTTCCTTTTTTTTTAATGATGTCTAAGCTCTTTTTTTGATCATGGCTTTCAGGAAATCCAATAATTATTGAATTATCTCTCCTTTATCTATTTTCCAGGTCAGTTGTTTTCCAAGGAGATAGTTCATATTTTCTTCTACTTACTTTTCATTCTTTTGATTTTGTTATAATGTTTCTTGATGTTTCAAGGAGTCACTAGCTTCCTCTTGCCCAATTCTAACTTTCAAGGAATTACTTTCTTCAGGGAGCTTTTATACCTCATTTTTCATTTGGTGAATTCTATTTTTTACATTCTTTTCTTTGAAGCATTTTTTTATATCTTTTATCACTTGGCCAATTCTGCTCTTTTAAGGAGTTCTCTTCAGTGGATTTTTGTGCCTCTTTTACTATTTGGCCTATTCTATATCTTAAGCTGTTATTTTCTTCAGTAATTTTTGGGGCCTCATTTAATAAGCTGTTAACATTTTTCCATGTTTCTCTTGCATCATTCTCATTTCTTTTCCCAATGTTTCCTCTCTTATTTGATTTTTTGAATTATTCTTGAGCTCTTCCAGAAAATTGTTTAGGAACTTAAGACTGATTCATATTTTTCAAGGCTTTGAATGCAATAGTTTTGACTTTGTTGTCTTCTGAATTTGTGTTTTGATCTTGCTTGTCACCATAGTAACTTTCCATGGCCAGGATCTTTTTTTGTTGCTATTGTTTACTCTTTCTCATTTTTCTTGACCTTTAACTTTATGTCAAAATTGGGCTGTGTTCCTGAGGTACAGGGGCACTGTTCCAAGCTTTGGGTTTTATATTCAGCTGTTTTCAGAGCTAGCACTAGTGATCAGCAAACTTCTTCCAAGATTGTAAGATCTAAGGAAAAGTGTGTTTACTACTCTCCTGTCCCATGTTCTAGACTGTCAGTGACCACAAACACTCTTTTCCACCTGGAATTATGACCAAGGTCCCCATTCCCCTACAGCCACAAGCTCTGGTGGGCAAGTGCTCCTCCTCACCTTGGGACTTCAAGTCAGAACCAAGATATATGGGTAATGCAACATAGTTCTGCACCCAGTGTCAACAAAGGGAGTCTTGTAATCTTTTTCTGACCAATTATCTGATCTCCTTATTGTATGTGGGTTGAAATCTCTGGAAGCCACTGCTACCAATTCAGTTGGCCCCAAGGGCTACTACTGACTTGCTGAGGCACAGTCTGCTGCCATTTTGCCAGGTAATTGCCCACCCTAGACTTAGGAATGCTTGAAAGTCCTCTATTTTGCTGAATATCCATTTCTTCCCATGAAGGATTATACTTAGTTTTGCTGGATAGGTGATTCTTGACTGTAATCCTAACTCCTTTGCCCTCCAGAATACCATATCACATGCACTTCAATTCTTTAATGTAGAAGCTGCTAAATCCTGTGTGATGTTGGTATTTTATTTGTTTCCTTTTGGCTGCTTGCAAGAATTTCTCCTTGGCCTGGGATCTCTGGAATTTGACTATAATATTCCTGGAAGTTTCCCCTCTCACCTATGTGCCATTTCCTCCCAACCTTCTAAATGATCTTGGACTGAAAAAATGTTTCACTCCATCCTTTTGGGTTTTGCAGCTCCAGAATTCAATTTGAGGTATTATTTAAAGCTGTTTGGAAGGGAATTTGGGAGCTCTCAGGTGAATTCTTTTCTCTGGCATGTTGGCTTTGCTCCCTGTACAACCCAACTGAGAAGTTACCTTATGTCTACTAAATTTCATCTCATCATATTTAGTCTAAAATGGTAGCCTGCTGGGATCTCTGTGGATACTGAGTCTGTCGGTAACATTTGTTAGCCCACCAAACTTCATATAATGTGCAAATTTGACAAGCATATATCTATCCCTTTGTCTATCAGGGAGTTATAAGCTGGGGCCTGTGCATTTATTCTTTTAAATATTTTGTTAACTAATTCAATATAATGGGTTTCCCTGGAAATCTATGTGTTTTATTTTATGCATTTAAAAATATTATTCTGAGAAGAGGTTCATAGGATTCACCAAGCTTCCAAAATAGTTCCAGATACCAAAAAATAAAGAATTCTTCATCTAAATCATTGGTTAAAAAAATATTAAATTTATAACACAAGACTAAAGGTAGATTTCTAGGGGACCCAGATATAGGCCTCTTTCCCAGTGGACATGTTTTATTTACTAAATTAGTTCAAATCAACTATATTATATTATTTTTCTCATTTATATTCTCTCTCCTCTCTCTCTCTCTCTCTCTCTCTCTCTCTCTCTCTCTCTCTCTCTCTCTCTCTCTCTCTCTCTCTCTCTCTCTCTCCCTCTGACACACACACACACACACACACACACACACACACACCCCAGCATGAGAGACTTTGCCAAATGCTTTGCTGAAATCTAAACATACTGCGTCTAAGTATTCCCTTGATTTACCAGTCTATTTATCCTGTCACAAAAAGAAATGAGGCTAATCTGCCATGATCTGTTGTTGACAAAGCCATGCAAGTTTTTAGTGATCTCTGCTGCCTATTCTATTTGCTCACAAACCATCCCTTAATAATGGATTCTAAAACTTCCAGGAATTAAAGTTAAGCTCACTACTCTGGACTCTATTTTCTATCCTTTGGAGGAAGAAATAAGACAGCATTAACTCTTCCCTAGTCCTGTGGCACCTCTACCCTGCTCCCAAGACCATAAAAGATTATCAACTTCCAGAGAAATTTGGAAAGACTTGCATGGGGTGATGCAAATGAAATATACTGTGTACAAAATTAGAGCAATATTGTGCGACAATCAGCTGTGAATGACTTAACAGCAAGACTTAATGCTTAATGCTTAATGACTTGACTACTCTCAGCAGTACAACATCCAAGACAACTATCAAGGACTTATGATGAAAAATGCCATCCATCCCCAGAGAAAGAACTGATGGTGTCTGAATACACATTGAAGTATACATTTTTAAATTTATTTTTCTTAAGGTTTTTTTTTTGGTCTGTGTTTTCTTTCACATGACTGTTAAGAATATGTTTTATATAACTACACATATATAACCTATATCAAATTGTTTGCCTTCTTAATGGTGGAGGGAGGAAGGAAGAGAATTTAGACCTCAAAGTTTTAAAAATGAATGTTAAAAATTGTTTTTATATGCAACTGGGGGAAAAGAAATACTAAATAAAATCTAAAATTATTTTTTTTTAAAATTACCAACCTCAATTCAATGGTCACAAATACCAGGACTCTAGGATGTAGACTTGTTCAGACTTCTTGAGGGCAGCTATCTGCTACCTAATGTCTCTTGGGTTTTCCCACTCTGGACACCAGAACTAATGTATCATTTCTGGGCTGATCCTTTTCCCTGGAAGACAAAACAGAGGCACAATAAAAGTTGAGTAGTTCAGCCTTTTCACCATTTTCATCCCATCTATCCTAGACATTGATGCAATCACATGAACTTGAACATAGGTACATTAAGAAAAATGTAACACTGAAAGTAATGCCATATCTTTCCTAAGTAGATTTACAGTGCCCCCAAAGTAGTACGTTATGTATAATTTTTTGCTACAGTTCTATTAACACTGATCTAAGAATTGTGTGGAAACTCTGCCTTTTTAATATTATTAACGCATTACCATTTAACACTGTATTTATAGTATCTCTAAGTAAACCAAAATCAATCATAAATTTAATATGACATCTTGCCAAATAACCTGCCAGGCTTCTTTTAAAATTTTATTATATTAATGTATTCATTTTCATTTCATTCATATTCAATTCATATTCAGTCATATATTACATTAATTTTGAAAAAAATACGCAGATCGATTCCCAAGCCCATGTATAAGCAAAAACAAATAATAAAGACAATAAAAGTATTAACCATCTCCTCCACCATGTTGATATGATCCTTAAAAAAGCAGAAAACAAGACAGATCTTATCAGCCCTACTGAATTTTAAATTTTAGAAGCAAATGTCTATTATTTATTTCTGCTATATGACATCAAACAATCAAGGGATATTTACTTATATCTACTACCTAAATACCAATATTTACTAATACCTACTATGTTCCAAGCACTATGTTAAACTCCGGATATGCAAAAGGAGGCAACAGATAGTCCTGAACCTCAAAAAGCTTACAATAATAAGGGAGACAATAAGCAAACAAATAGATACAAAGCAAGCTATATATATATAGAGAGAGAGAATAAATAGGATATACTTGAAAGAGGGAAAGCATTGAATTAAGAGGGGTTGGGGAAGGCTTTCTGTAGAAGGTGAGGTTTTAATTGGGACTTAAAGAAAGCCAAAGAGATCAGTAGCCACACTGAAGAAGAGAAAGTATTCCAGATATGGACATGTTTGTAGGTACTAGGAAACGAGCCAGTGGAGAGAGAGATTCAAAATAAGTGAAAGAACAGGGTTAAAAGAGGTGGCAATCTGCTGGAGGAAACAGGATAAAATGGGATCACTTGAACAAGTAGAGGAGTTAGCCTTGCTAAGGGGTAAAGCTGATATTTCAATTTTAGAATATCAGTTAGAAGAAAATTTTAAGATCATCTATTCATAGGATTGTTGATTTAGCATTGGAAGAAACCTTAAAGGTCATCAAATTCAACTTTTATTAAACAGATGAAGGAACTGAAGTTTGGAGAAGTTAATTGACTTGCCCAGGGTCACATGGTTAATAAGAAATGCAGTGGGATTAGAACCTGGGTCCACTGGATTCAAAGCCAACACTTTTCATTGCACCATGTTGCTAATCCCTTTATTTTGCAGAAGGAAATTAAGATCAAGAGACAGCAACTGACTTTCCCAGTATAATACAGATCATAAATGATAAAGCTGGAATTTGAACTCAGGTCTTCAAACTCTAAAACCAGTGTCCTTTGCCCTACACTACCTTACTTTTCTTTAGATGTAAAAAACATTCCTTGAGAATAAGGACCTACCTCATTTATTTTGTCTCCTCCTCCTCACATACACATACCCTAAAATATAATGAGTGCTTTATGAATGTTTGTTGAATGAATGTATAAGCCTTCTCATCTGTCAAGGAGAAGATATAATCAGAAGACACATAATCCTCTTCGGTTCCAACCTTTGGTGATTCAATGAAATTAAAATCCTAAACAATAGGAGTTTTGATTTTGATTTCTGAACAATTACCAAAGAACAATATTTGTTGCTATTGTTTTTGTTGCTGTTTTTAATCTCCTTCAAAAGGTGGTACAGTCTTTGAGCACTGCCTCCTACCAGGATATTTGGACGATCTTCTAAAGGCTGTTGCTCCAACAAGTGCTTAGAAGTCATTAATTAATTATACCCTTGATGCAACCTGAGGTTTGCAGATTAAGAAAATGGGACTCAGAGTCTCTAAGTAACCTGACCAAGGTCATCTCCACTTCCCTTACACTGGGAGTCTTTGCCCAGCATGGACTGGCTCCAATACTCAGTCCACTGAGTCAGTCAGCAAGATTGCAACTGACAAGTAATTCCTGAGGGCCCACAGGGCACACTGCCTCAAAGGAACCAACAACACACCTGCTTCCACTGGCTTCCTGGTCTGAGTGGAAAATGAATTTCCAGAGCCAGGGTGTCAGTCAGTATCTTTTTCTTAAAAATGGTTTTGATAGAAGCTGCCTTTTGCCCCAGTAAACACTGAGAGTCCCCCTTTTTTTCAAATACTGTTTTGTGTGTTGAAGCAAAAGAACCCCTTTAACTTCCCTTTGTCCTTTAGGAGGTTGGAATGACCTATGCTTCTCATGCACACAAACACACCACACAACACCCTCAGCAGCTGCCAAAAGTTGGAATATAGAGACTGGGGAAAATGTGCAGATCTTGCAGAGAAAAAGGAAGATTCTTTCCTTAAATACAATTCTCAGTGTGTCTAGAGAAACCTTTTAAGAGTGGAGAGGTACCTTAATAACTGAGGAGAAACACCTATCTATCAGAAGCAGAGTGGATGAACAGAAGCCTACAAAAAAACGTACCCAGACTGGGTAAGAGTCAAAGGACAAGGATACTTAGGATACTCTAACCCAGAAACAAGTCTTCCCCCTCACCCCAGCTGAAAGTCTCAGTTGCCACTTCCTGTGTTTCTGGTTTAAGTCTCAAAACAGGGGAGCCAACTCCCCAGTTTATGCTCTCTGCTCTGCTCCATGACATAATTCTCGTGAGTTGTCCTGGATACAAGAATAGAAATGTATATTTCAGTGGCCACACAAAATATGGACTTAAAAATGAATGAACCTTTTCCAATTATAAAATGTTTTTAATATTTTACAGAAAACCTAAGTGCCACTATGTTCACGAAAAATACAAAAAAAGTGGGAAACAGGATTTTAGCACCAAAGTCTTCTTTGTCAATACAGGGTATTGCATCAAGGAAGATCACAACAAACAAGTTTCAGAAATTGACACTACAGGATCACCAATAGAAAGAACCGGTTTGTGGCACTTGTTGGAGAAAATGCTAAGCCAAAAGCAACAGGATGTTATACCTGGTTGCCTGAAGCAGTGAGCTGTATTGCTTTTCTAAACACATAATGCATTATATGATCTTTGTTCATTCTTACTCTTTTTCACAGGATTATAAGACAAGATACATCAGCAAATTTGTATGTTTAAAATATAGCATAATGCTACCTAAGTGTAACACTAAGTAAATAGAACTCAGTTTCTGACTGTTTCTCCCATTATATAAATGTCTTCCTAGGAATACCAGGTAACTTTGACAGTTGCTTTAATTTTCTGTGGCCAGTTGTTCATTTATTCCTACCTTCAGCAGCTAGTTATTGAATACCTGTTGTAAGCAAGCTAGAACTATACCTCATGTACAGAATCAAAGTATTCCTGATATATTTGGTTGGAAAATAAACTTCTACAAAATAAGTCCATTTTTCCAATTCCTTTCCATTTATCCAAGGGAGATAAAATTTTACATGAAAAAAATCAATGCGGATAGAATTTGATGAGAAATGGTAGAATGAGGGAAATGTATGCATAAAACATCATAGATGAAAGACTGAAACTACACATGGAATTGACACAAATATACAAAGTGTACTAAGAACCAGTCCCCAACAGATAAGAGACCAAAGGATATAAACAATTGTCCAAAAAAGTTGCAAATTATAATAGACCTCATAAAAGCATGTTCTCAGTCACTAGTAGTAGAAAAAATGCAATTAAAACAACTGATGTTTCACCTTGCCACGCCATTTAGCAAAGATGACTAAACATGGGAACACTCTCTTTTGAGAGGCTGTGAGAAAACAGGCACATTAAATACACCATTGATGGAGGTGTGAATTGATCCAATCTTTTTGGCTTTGACGTTGGGATGGTGCAAGAAATGTGACTGACCCAATGTGACTTTAACCCAATGATCAGATAACTGGGTCATTCTAAAAGATAGAAAACAAAGGCCAGATATCTACCAACATATTCATAGCAGCATTTTTTATGGTACAAAAAACTGGAAACAAAGTAAATGGCCATCAAAGGGAAGGATGACTTAAAAAATGATGATATATGAATGTAATAGAATTTTAATCTTCACAGATCAATGACAAATATGAGAATTCCAGAAAAAATGTAAATTATTTCTCAAAGTGATACAAAAAGTAAAATAAGCAGAAGCAAAAGAATAACATACAAAATAACTGCAATCACGTAAACAAAAAATATTACTAAGTGGAAGTTGAACTCTGAGTGATTTAAAAATGAATGAATGTCTCCTTCCTCAAGGCAGAGAAGTAGGGGACTCCTAAGGCAGAATACTGTATACATTGCCAAATATCCAAATGCTATCCCATCAGTTTGGATATTCCCTTGGACAGTGCAGATTGCAACCTGTCCAAACCACCCTATCTTGTGTGGCTTTTGCCAATGTCCTCTCACAGAGAGTACAAATGGACAATGAATTGTGCCCAGAGTTGAATAGGATTGCACTCTCTGTCCCAGATCCACCTGCTTATGGACAAACTATAAGTTGTCCATTTGGATGCATAGCAAAATCTGAGTGTGGTATAATGTCAATTCTGACAGCTCCTTTCTTTGACTTTCCCAAGAGCACCTGTGTGCTATCCTTTCTTTTAGCTGTTAACTTCCTTCTTTCTTCTAGTTTCATTTACAGTGAAATTATCCAGCTTGGTATGATCCATCTACTTCAGCAGTGTGATTGTTGGACAAGAGTTACAAATTTAGAATACCAACAGCCAAATTAAAGTTTATGGATAGTCTATTTCTAGGATAAAATATAAACTCCTCTGTTTAGCTTTTAAAGCCCTACTCAATCTGGTCCATTTATAGCCTCATTGGACATTAATTTCCTTCCTGCACTCTCTGTTCCAGCCAAACTGGCTTTCTCTGTTTTCTTCATGAAGTATAATTTGTCTCCAATATCAGTACCTTTGCATTGACCATGCCTTGTATGTATCCCCTCCTTATCTCTACCTTCTCTTTTGTGAGATACAGCTGAAGTATCATCTACATGAAGTCATTCCTAATCCCTAACTCCTAATGCCTTCCCTTCAAAATAATTTTTTAATCAATTACTCTGTGTATTTGAAGTCAGCCAAATGGCACAGTAGATAGAGCACTGGGCTTAGAATCAAAAGGACTCATTTTCCTGAGTTCAAATATAGCCTCAGACACTTACTAGCTGTGTGACCCTGGGCAAATCATTTAACCTTCTTTGCCTCAGTTCCTCATCTGCAAAATGAGCTCAAGAAGGAAATGGCAAAACACTCCAGTATCTTTGCCAAGAAAATCCCAAATGGGGGTCACAGTCAGATAAAACTTAACAACAATAACACTCTGCATATATTTGTGTTTATTCACTTCATGATATGTACATATAACATAACATGGTACTTTAAAAGGTTCACGAGATAATTTCTGGGTAATTTAGTCATTTTAGTAACAAAGCCAGCATATATATGCATAAAAGGATGGTCATTTGGCCATCTCTCTTAAACCAAAGACTTCTCATGATGGTGAGCTCACAGTTCATATGCTCTTGGAAGAATAGGTGTTCCTGAGAGTGGCAATCAACTCTGATTGGTTAACAGTTAATGAGAGAATGAATATTACATTGAAGGCCTGAGCTGTATTACAATGAAAGTCTTGAGGTACTCAACTTGGATCTCCCAAGTCTTGTTCATGGCAACTTATGAAACAGAAAAACATAAAATTGCCTCCCTCAGTACTGAAGAGTCTCCTTCTGCTTCTCAAGTGATGGTACAGAGTAGCAAAAAAAAGGAGACAACTGGTGCCAAGCATCACATACTTCTTAGTCCATAGATCAATTAATCAATAATTTTTATGAAGTACCTAGTGTGTTCCAGGAATAAGTCTGGTTGCTGTGGATGCAAGTACAAAGAATGAAACAATTTCACATCACCGGTCAGACAAAAGGGAGAATCCCCATCTTCTCAGACCTATCTGAACAAACACAATGAGCAGAAATGCACTCATTAAACTAAACTTAGAATTTCTTTTGCTGTCTTTGATTAGAGCTCAGTCATTCTGTCTGGGTAAGTCTTCTAGAAAGATTTCCTACACTGGTTGATTTCTGGATGAGGAAGTAGAAAAGAGGAAAAACTTGGTCCTAATATATTAGTTATTAATACAAGTGAGAAATAATAATTTTTCTCATTATATAATGTATGTGGTTATATAAATAAAATATGCTTCTCTCCCCCTTTAGAATGTAAGTTATTTGAGGGCAAGAATTGTTTCATTGTTTGTACTTGCATCTACAGCAACCAGAATTTTTCCTGGAACATACTAGGTACTTAATAAAAACTACTGATTAATTGATTGATGGACAAAAAAGAATGTCATGCTTGGCACCACCTGCCTCCTTTTTTTCTACTCTGCACCGTCACTTCAGAAGCAGAAGAAGGCTCTACAGAATTGAGGGAGGGCAGTTTTATGTTTTTGTGTTTCATGGGTTGCCATGTCCAAAGAATTCAACATCAAGATGTCTGCATCCCAGTGAAAAGTCTCTCTATATTTAGCTAGGCTGGTCCTCAAAGAACTTACTTGGTCTGTTATAAGAGCCATACTTGAATCCTTTCCTGAATTTTCAAACATGCCAGAGCTTACATTCAAATGACATATCCTTTTGGGGTGAAGGTCACTTCCATGCCTTGGTGAAGCATCAGTATAGGACTTTGCCAAAAGTGGTATCAGTTATGGTCACTGTATCAATATTTTTACTTAAAAGCAAAATCGTATGGAGAATTCAGTCTAAAGTTTTTAAATGATTATGACAAACACAAAATGCCTTAATGAAACATTTTTAAATGTATTATAGCCATAAGACAAGGTTTTCTCAATTTATGACATGAGATAACTCTTCAGAGGAAGAAACAGGGCATGCATTATATCTGAAGATCTTAGTAGGACATGCTCTTTGGCCTCATTGCCTTGAGATTTTTCTTTGGACCTAGTTCCAGACACTGGAACTTTGAGGGGATACTTGCAAATGTCTGAAAGGATCAGGAAGTAGGGATTTAGTGGTAAGAGAACCAAATTTATATGCTCCCAGAGGCTGAACCTTGGGAGAGAACTAAGCCCTCAGAATGTTATTAGGATAGGATAAGGACTAGACATATGAATTCATTGACACAGAAAAGTCTTTATACAAATGCAATTTGGCTTTCTTTTTCTGCAGGTTATAATCTTAAAGAGCTGCCTAGAGCACCAAGAGGTTAGATTACTTGTCCAAGGTCACACAGCCAATGTAGATGCGAGGTAGGATTTCTTGGCTCTAAGGCTAACTCTATATTTACACCACATTGTCTCTTTAGATTGTTGATATTCTTTGGAAATAAAGAAGCTCTCAAAGCTCCACTGAGACCATGTGAGCTCAGATCCAAGGTTCTCAATCACAGATCAATTTTAAATGGGTATACAGTCCACAATTCTGACCAAAATGCATTGCATATATTTCTTTTAAACTTCTACATATATATGTACATATATGTATATGACACACACATACATGCCATATATACATGTCAAGTACACATGCATGCAGTGCCGTGTATATGTATACATGTCATATACAATGTCATATACATGCATGTATACATATATACACATACATATACACACAATGTCAAGGGGTTGATCAGGAAGTACTTTGTATTCAAAGCACCACTGCAGCTGCTTATCCAAATATGTTAAGTCATAGACACAGATCACTATAAACACATACACCACCACCCCCAAAAAATGAGGCCATGAAGAATCAGACACAACTAAACAATAACATTCTGGATATATTCATGATATGTATATATGTGTGTGTGTATGTATGTATACATGGGTATATAAATATAGATAGATATAATATACTTCTCTCCCCCATTACAATGTACATTACTTGGGACCAAGAATTGTTTCATGCTTTCTACTTGCATCCACAGGAACTAGAATTATTCCTGGAACATACAAGATAGTAAATAAATACACACACAAATGTGTGCTCATGCATGTGCACGCATGCGTGCACACACACATACACTGACCTGTGTGTATATTTGCATAAGCAGCTACAGTGGTGCCTTGAATGCAAGGTACTTCCTAATCAACCCATTGACATTGACTATCCTGCCTGTAGATATTACTATTGTAAATAAAAAGCATTTTTAATTCTGTTGGTGCATTTATGGTAATCGAGATATGTTTGGAGGGCTCTGGATAGGAATGAGCAATCACTATTACTGTTTTTATATAGTATTTGTCCTTGACTTTTTCAAGGAAGACCTTCATTCTTGGATCTGTTGTTTTCTCTTGCTTGAGAGTAATATGTTTCCCTCTATACGTGACACTCAGCCTGACCATGCACAGCTAAATCAAAAGGAGCCAGCTATTCAGTACCATATTTCAGATCCTGGTGAGAATTCCAAAATCACATGCCTACAGGACTTTTCACTCCATGATTATAGAAACTCTTCAAGCCTACCACAGATTATGTCAAGGGGCTGGAGGAGAGGAGTGGAATGTAAGATTAAATTAGTTTATCTTAAAATATAAATTTATTTATAAAATTAATTTCAGTGGCACATTGTCCCTAATACTTATTTGCTTCTTCTGATTTCTACAAAGTGTTCATAAACAAGAATTCAGTGGCCATGGTAGAAGTTCATTTTGCTGATTTATCTGATTTTCCTTTCATCAGCTATAAAAAGGGGATAATACTCGTATTACTTATGTTACATCATGGGATTTTTGTGAGAAAAGAATTGTCTATGAACTATTTTTTCCCAGTCACTACCACTATGATTGCTATATTCTCTGGAATGGGGAACAAAAATATCTAACTCCTGGCTTATTCCTGACAATTGGATCTTTTAAGTCTGGTTTTAAAAAGAACAAAGCACAGCTAGCCACCATTTTTTGTTTTGTTTTGTTTTAAATAATCACCCAATCCTATTCCTCTTCAGGAAAGCAAACTGAAACTCAGCTGGATTTGTGCACAAAGAGCATCTCGTTTTCTCTCTGTGAGCCAAATCAGGCTCTCTTTACAAGTTCTCCCTCTCTTTATTTTTATTTTTGGCTTAAATAGGCAATTTTGTTACTACAGGATAGGGAATTTCCCATGTGGAAACTCCATCTGCTGCTGATCATCAATTTATCTGTAATTTATAATCTTAGATTGTTTACAGATGCACTTAAAAGTTGGGTGAGTTGTCTATAGTCAAATAACTGATTTGTGTCAGATACAGGATTTAAACCAATGCCTTTCTGACCCTCAGGCGATCTTTCTGCCCGCTATACCATGCTGCCTCTTTCATACTCTTGTATTCTTACTATTATCTTATTCAGTTCTGAACTATCAATGTTTGGTGACTGTGTATTTATTGAATAGTATTGTATATTTGCTTGTGATATCCCTCTGAATTATAAGCTCCATGAGGACAGGGGTCATGTCTTAATAGCCCTTCAATTAAATTCAACAGACATTTTCTAAATGCCTACTATATGCAAGGCACTGTGCCAAAAGTTAGGAACGAAAAGAAAAATAAGACATTGCCTCACACCAAGATACTTATATTCCTGCTGGATAGACGCTAACCAGGACAGCCCCTAGGAACAGTGCTTTGTACATAGTAGGCATTTAATGGCCATTCCTAATGTCACCTAATGGTTATTGAATGAATAAGTCAATATGTTTGTCATCTTTTCTGTATATTGATTAGCAGTGCCATGGTGAAGAACTGAGTCCTTTTGAAATAAGTCTACATTGCCTCCATCAATTTAGAAAGAAAACTATTAATGACTGAACAAGTTGTAGTATATGAATGTAATGGAATACTATTGTGCTATAAGAAATGATGACCAGATGGACTTCCACAAAACCTGGAAAGACTTACATGAACTGACGCTGAGTGAGGGGACAAAACCAGGAGAACACTGTACACAGTAACAGCCATATTGTGTGGTGATTAATTTTGATAGACTTGGCTCTTCTCAGCAATGCAAAGTTCTAAGACAACTCTAAAAGGCTACATCCAGAGAAAGAATTACAGTCTGAATGCAGACTGAAGTATACTATTTGCTCTCTGTTTTGTTTTGTATTGTTTCTTCTTTCTCATGGTTCATTCCATTGGTTATAATACTTTGCAACATGATTAATGTGAAAATATGTTCAATATGAATGTAAAAGTAGAGTCTATATCCCATTGAATGCTGTCTTAGGGAGGGAGAAGGAAGGGAGATAATTTTAAACTCAAAAGCTTGTAGAACTGAATGTTGTAAACTAAATGTAAATAATTTTTTAAAAAAAGAAATCTATTAAGGACCTGAAAAAATGATGGGGAGAGTGTAAAAGGGGATGTTGGATGATAAATTCTGGCCCTGGAAGGATGGTGAAATAATAGAGTGGTTTTAATGATGATACATTGGAAAAGGACAAAGTTAGCTGCCTCTTAACTGATTTTGAAAGTGATGACTAACACTGGAAGATATTTATTGAGTATATGTTTTAGGTCTAGGAAGTTAGAATTTCAAATTCTTTTCCTAACTTAATTCCAGGTAGTTATGAAGGCAAATACCCTGATTAGACTAAAATCTTTTTTCTGTAGAGCACTGTGCTAAGAGTGCCAAAAGGATCAGTTCACTCCAGCCCTCCTACATTACAGTAAATGTATTTGGGGCAATTATCTATCCACTTCGAAGAAAACAATCTACGTTTCAGAGATACACAGCAAAATTAATGCCCATTGCTTAAGGAAGCACACTAACTCATTTAGCCCACTAGGGGACCATTGAGCACCTCACAGGACCATTTAGTGACTAGTGGTCCAAAACTGTTTAATCTGCCTTCCTTAAGGGTTAAGCCACTTCTAAGGGAGTTGTATACCATTGGGGAATATACGATCAGAAACTGCTACATAAATTTCATTTTATTTCTGGTAAACTTTTATCACAGATCAGCTTGAAAAGTCACATTTTTTCCAGCATATTATATATGACAACTAATACATGATTAAACAATATTAAAATAAGCATTAAACTCATATATAAATGCTTCTTAATATAGGTAATCCATTTTGTAATGTTCTTTCCTGCTTTGCTCAGTGGAAGAAGCAGGGATAAGTTCTGCCATGAACTAAGGTTTGCAGATCCCTGCGGCACAGACTGAAATTCCAAAAGTAGTTAAAGTCTTCAGGTGAAATGTTGGGGAGGAGGGGCAAAAGGGTACAGAGTGCAGAAATGCAGCACCAGTCATGATGATGAAGGGTGCAAACACTAGGACAAGAAGATTCCAGGTGGGAGGACTATAGGAAGGACGTAGGTCTATATTAGAGCATCAGTAGATGCTAAGAAATCAACAGAGTATGAGGATCAGTCAAATAGATATGATTTGGGGCCCAGCAGAAATTCCAGAACAAATGAAATTCAAATTTAACAAAGGAAGGGTCAAAAACAATTTGCCAGATTCAAAGAACATTGGATTTGAAGTTAGGGGAAGCTAGGTAGCAGAGTAGATGGAGCACCAGGCTTGGAGTCAGGAAAACTGATCTTCATAAATTCAAATCTGACCTCAGACACATGCTAGCTGTGTGACCTTGGGCAAGTCACTTTGTTTGCCTCAGTTTCCTCATCTATAAAATGAGCTGGAGAAGGAAATGGCAAACCACTCCCATATCTTTGCCAAGACTCCCAAAAGGAATCATGAAGAGTCAAACACAACTCAGACAACTTTGAATGAATTTGAAGTTATAGGAACTATATTCAAATACTGGTTCTACCATTCAATAACTGTGTCACCTTGGACAAGTTCAACCTTTGAGGTGTCTGTTTCTTCTTTTATAAAATGAGGATGTCAGACTATGTGGTCTCTAGGTTCCCTTTCTGTCTGCTGGGTGTAGGCCTGTTTTTGTGCCTGAATGGGAAGGTCAGAACTGTCTGCTCACTTTCCCACAGTGAAATGTTGGGTAGATAGCTCCTAGTCAGTATTAGAATTACCTTGGAGGGAAACAATTATCTCTAAATAGCTGCAGACATCTTTGACTTAGTAAGAAATAAGTGATCATTCCAAAATCATCAAGTTTATTTTGGTTTATTTTTCATCTTTCTGTGCCACAGCAACCATAACAGATGGGGACTGCACCTGTGATGTCATTGATACGAGGAATTGCCAGGTAAGAGAGCTCTCCCTTATCAGTGAATGGCTGAATCTTCCCTGCAACTTAGGGTTTTAGAGAGTAATCTACAACAGTGGTGTTAAACTCAAACAGAAACAGAGACCACTACCCCTTCCATGAGGAACACCGCTGGCCACATATTGACTTAGAAAGCCACATATTAGCATCGTTTATGTTCTATTGCATTGTTCTTTATATTTAGCAAGATAAATTACATTTTAATTCAATTCACAATAACTTTTTAATCCCAATGACATTTTAATCTGATTCTATAACACTAATGACAATGGTCTAGTCCCTGAATATTTGACACCACTGATCTAGAGCTCTGAGAATGAGTAACTTTCTAGAGTCACATGGCTATTCTGTGTCAGAGCTGGGATTTAGTTTTGAGGCTGACTCTTTATCCACTTCAGCAGGCATAGATACTCAGCAGGTCACAAAGAATGCATCTCGGTTGATAACAATAGGCACAGAGTCACAGAATGTAAGCTCATTGAGAAAAAGAGATTGTTTCATTCTTTGTGCTTTGTATCCTGAGCACCTAGCACAGTGCCTGAGAGACAGTAGTAAACATTTATCAAGCATCAGTTAATGTTCTTTTATAGAGCAAAAGATATATATATATGTATATGTGTGTGTATATGTACATGTGTATATATATGTGTGCATTTGTTGTTACTTAGTTTTTTCAGTCATGTTCAACTCATGTGACCCCATTTTGGGATTTTCTTGGCAAAAGGTACTGAAGTGGTTTGGCATTTCCTTTTCCAGGTCATTTTACAGATGAGAAAACTGAGGCAAACAGGGTTAAGTGACTTGCCTAGGGTCATACAGCTAGTAAGTGTCTGAGGCCAGATTTGAATTTATAAAGATGAGTCTACTTGGCTTCAGGCCTAATGGTCTATACACACACACACACACACACACACACACACACACACACACACACACACACCTATAGAGCATTCTAAAACTTTTAGTGTAGTTTTAAAGTATTAAAGTTTAAATGTATATTGTATAATGTATAAGCCACTAAAACAAATATATTAAAGCTTATGTTGCAGATTTGTTGTCAGTCTTTCAGTAGTATCTGACTCTTCATGATCCCACTTAGGGTTTTATTGGCAAGGATGCTGGAGCACTTTGCCATTTTCTTTTCCAGTGAATTAAGGCAAGCAGGGGTGAATGACTTGCCCAGGGTTACATAGCTAGTAAGGGTCTGAGGCAAATATGAACCCAGGTCTTCCTGACTCCTGACTGGACAGCTAGGGGACACATAGAGCACTAAGTTTTGAGATAAGAATACTTGAGTTCAAATCAAGCCTCAGACACTTACTAGCTGTGTGACCCTGGGTAAGTCACTTAATCCTGTTTGGCTCAGTCTTATCTGTAAAATGAGCTGGAGAAGGGAATGGCAAACTGCTCCAATATCTTTGCCAAGAAAATCCCAGCTGGGGTCATGAAGAGTCAGATCAACTGAAATGACTGAACAACAAGTTCCTTATTTAGGGTACAGAGCTCTATCCACTGAGCAACCTAACTGCCTCCTATATTACATATACACATAAGTATATACTTATACATATGTTATTATGTATACACACACACACAAGTATGTATTTGGAGGGGCAGAAGTTGAATTGGTGATGTGCTTGATATATGTATTAAATACAGACCACTTCCAGTGAAAGTGTGTGTGCATGCAAAGGACATGTATTACCAAAGGCTCTTGACTGTGCCTTGTTCCCTGAGACTGGGGAAAGGGAGGACTGGTCAGAGAAGACTGATCACTAAGCAAGAAGTACTACCCACTCACTAGAAAAATAATTTCCACTCTCATTCTCTTGTTCCTCTGTGTGTTCAGCTTGTTGAGACTCCGGCTGTCTCTCCCTTGGTCTTCTATCAAGGACAGATGGGGAATCTCTTATCCCTCCCCACTCCTGGCAGCTCTGATGGTTATTCCCACATACTCAGAGCATGTATCAGGTTATATAAATCTGACCATAGATCTCAAGACCCAAACCACCAATTCTACTTTGTGTTTCTTCCCTAAATGACTAAACCACAATACCACAACCAATGTTACTAGCTTTGGCAACAGTTTGATGAGTTTGGAAGCCCCTGAGCCTAAGTGCTGGTTGCCCACCAGGAATCTGTCTCCACAGTAACTCAGAGGCAACCCCAAGTCATTGGTTTGACCACCTAGTGGTCTGACCACTATTAGGATGA
Source organism: Notamacropus eugenii (assembly GCF_028372415.1). Taxonomy (NCBI): domain Eukaryota; kingdom Metazoa; phylum Chordata; class Mammalia; order Diprotodontia; family Macropodidae; genus Notamacropus; species Notamacropus eugenii. The sequence goes on along the minus strand of NC_092875.1, from coordinate 231,011,097 downwards.
TACTAGAAAAGAAAAATCCATGAAAGTCCAAATTAGGGCAAGACTGACCAAAAGATACAGACCTTGAATGAGTTGCTAAGGAAGAATAGGCAATAACAAAATCCCTGATCAGCCCTTCTTGAAAGTTTTCCTGTCTTGAGTATCAATCTCCTGGAAGGATATAATAGAAACTTTCAATATTTGCCCACGTGTGTTTATGAGTCTTTTGTGTTTTAAGTATTTCTTTTCTGGGTAGAAGAAATAAATAGCTTTCCCATATCTGATCTACTTTGTACATTGAATGTCTTTCTAGAAGAGGCCTCTTTGGGGGAGATCTTATATGTTCACCTGAATTTTAAAAGAGTATCCTTGGATATCTCATTTGGGTACTTTAGGTTTTACCTCTATAATAACTTCTTTGGTGGAACATAAGCTTATGAGGGTGAAGACTCTTTTGTTTCATTTTGTTTTGTTTTTCTCTGTATCCCCAGAGGCTAACACAGTGCCTAGCACATAGTAGGCACTTAAGAAATGATTGCTAATTAATCAATCTCTAGCAGTTGTTGATTGACCTTTCTAACTAATACTTGTACTGAATTACATGGGTTTTATTTTTAAATTTTCTATATTTAGAATACAGAAATGGCTGGGCCATTGTTCTGGTGCAGCATGCCTCTGTCTAAAGAAACAAACAAGGACTTGCTAACGTGCTCTGTTGCAGAGCCAGAGTTTCACCTTGACATGATCCATGGAGCATAAAGGAAGAACCTTGCCAAAATCTGTGACTTTGAATTCACCTTTTCGTTTTTCTCTTCTCAGACAGACTAGTGGGAAAATAAAAACGATGTTTGTTTGTTTGTTTTCTTACTTTCTACACTGTTGGCAAGTCCCATGGCACATCAGGAAAAAGTCTGTCATTATTAATCAACTCAATTCTCCCCTCTCCTCCAAGGAATCTGGTTGAGGATTATGGCTGAGCTGCTTCCCACAACAGTCAAGACTCTGGCTGTGTGGTAGCTGGGGAGAGAAACCATGTTTCACACAGTGTCATCGTGAATGTGCCCTAGCTCTTGGTTTCCTGCAGGGAGAAGGCAAAAGAGACAGCCAACAAACCCTACCAAGTTGCCAGAAGGCTAAGCATGGTTTTGCTGTCTTTAGCCCCCCTTGGGGGTGGGAAATGGCCTATCATTCCTCCTGAGTATCCAGGAACAAAGAATGCTCCCTAAATCTGTCTTTCTTCCACACCCACTCCCTTGATTCCCATAGCAAAAGACAGCAAAGTTCTGCCTAGAAATGTTTAAGGCATAGGGAAGGAAAGAGACTCCCCAACATATTCCAGTTTAGTGTTCTAGTAGCAGGCTTGTTTCCAGGAAGTCCTTCCATCCTGGCTTGGAAATATCCCTTCCAACAACAGGCCAGTGCCCTTCTGAAGTTCTCACCAGTTGCTTGTCAGTGAAGTTCTTTCCCTCAGCTACAAAATTTTCTCAAACGCCCACTTGTCTAACATTTCATTCTAAGAAAAGTGCTACTTGCTCACTAAAAACTCTCCCCATTTGCTGCCACCAAGGCCTGCACTCAGTGGTCCCAAGAGTCTCTCCCTCTTAATGCTTTCTTCCTATTTCACTGCTGCCACCACAGTATTAAGCCCCTGCCCCCATTTAGAACCACTATTTTAGGCAATGCATAAGCAGCTACTTTTGGACTATGGTAACAGAGGATATACTTAGATCAGTAGTTCTCAAATATTTTCTTTCTGTGAGCCCCCTGAGTCACTACTGAAAACCCCAGAGCACCATTACTGAAGCCGTATGAGTTAGTCCTTTAAAAATATATTTTGGAAAGTTCTGTGGTGAAAGATGCTTACAAATAGCTTTTTATCAAAAAGAAGACGCCGAGTCCTACAGAACACTCTCTGAGTATGTTCTTTTTTGAATGTTTTTGTTGAGTCATTTCAGTCATGTCCAACTCTTCATGACCCAAGTTGGGGTTTTCTTGGCAAAGATACTGTAGTGGTTTGCCATTTCTTTCTCCAGCTCATTCTTACAGATGAGAAACTGAGGCAAACAGGGTTAAATGACTTTTTCAGCATCATAATACCAGTTAACTTTAAGTAAAGGTAACCTTATCTGTACCTTTTTCTCCCAACCCTAACCCTTGGGTGGGTTATTTCGACAGTGTTTGGGGAAGGGCATATTTTCATACCCTCTAGGTTTTCAAACTGAAGGCAGCATGAGCAGCCATGTACAGAATAGTTCAGCATAACATGATCTGTGAGAGGTCATCAGGTCAAGCTCTAAGGAAACACACTGCACTGCTATAGCTCTTTCTACTTTCATTAATCTCATTAGCCACAAACATTTATTAAGCATTCTGTGTATGCAGAGTTGTACCAGGTAAGTACCAGATAGGCAAAAGATTTAGATAATAACCCACATCTATATAGCACTTTCAGAGTTACAGTGTTTCCTTGCAACAATCCTAATGCTTCTGCCTTCAGGAAGTTTAAAGTCTTGTAGACTACAGCGGGGTGCAGGTCCTACTAGGGAGTGGGAGGGAGAAGTTAATGATACTGAGTAGCACACTGTTCTTGGCATTGTTGAACAGCCTGATGGTCCACCAGCACAGACACTCAGAAGGGCACAGAAGAATGCATGTAGACTGATGACAATGTGCACAAACCCAGGTATAGAATATAAGCTCTTTGAGAAAAAAGATTGCTTCATTCTTTGTGCTTTACATTCCTAGCACCTACCACAGTGCTGACACACAGTAGGTGCTTAATACATATTTGTTCATTGATAGACATGTAGTGACACTACCACATACTCACAAGAAAAGGGGTTACATAAAACAGGGATATTCAAACATGATTCATAACCATGAGCCCCAACTACAGGATGACAGAAAATGTAGGTACTGATAGTCTAGAAAAAGAGACTAGAGATAGATTTCTAAAGGTCCATGAACTTGGAGGGGGGAAAACACCTTTATCTTTCAATGTATTTGGTTTTCTTTGGAATCCTGTTTGTTTTGTTTTATTTTATCCATTTAAAAATATTGTTCTAAGGATGGTTCCATAGGCTTTTCCAGATAAGAACCACTGTTCTAGAGAAATTTTGCAAAGCAACAGGATTTATAAAGGTAGAATCAATGAGACATGGCAAGTAATTACAATTATTCTCCTCCAGACACTTCTAGTTTTTCAATTTCGTCCTTCACTGTGGCACCTAAAACTGACCAACACTCCAGATGTGCTCTTATCAGGATAGAGGGATAACAGGACCATTACTTCCTATGTTCTGATCACCAAACTTCTTTTAATACAGCCTTATATCATGTTTGATTTTTTGGTTGTATGGCACACTAGACTCTTATTTTTTCAGGGAAAATATCAGGAAAAATGATCAAATAATCTCTAAGTTTCCTTCCAAAACTAAGATTGCCACAAACCATTCACTTTACTTTTCTCCACAGTAATGTCCTAACTATCCTATCAGGAGAGTTGAAATAGCCAGATCCCTCAGTTTTAAACAAATGATGTATTATTCAGTGTTCTGCCATGTGTTCCAACAATACAGATACACACAAACTTACATCATATACATACATGCATATGCACATATGCAAATTTTCAAAATAAGGTATGATCCACTTCACAATTTCCATGATTATTATTCCTGAAGCTGGTGTGTTCCTGATACCAAACTCTATGACAGGAAAACCAGTCTGAAACACAGGAAAAGCAGCTCAGTTTATGAGGGTCAGGAGACTTTCAAAGTTGTTGTAATGTCTCCAACTTTATCAGCTTGTCAAGATGACAGCTTCCTGCTTCATTGTTAATTATTCATTTTTTATTATGCCCAAGGCATTTAAAATATATACATAATTTACTCTTTATTATAATTAGATTATAAAGATACACATTCATATCTTAAATATTATGCACCATAATTTCCCCATGAGCAGTTCAAACTGCTAATCTCAAACAGGGTGTCAGAAAATATAAAATAAAATCTAATTTTAGATTTCCCAACAGAAGTTTATTAACAATCCTTATAGGAAACCAAGTGGTAATTATTTTCCTGTCACCTTGTGAATAATTCCCTCTTATTAAAAGTTTTTAGATTTAAAGATTGTTATTTTGGTCCTTACAACTGCTGTTAATTGTTTTTTTTTTTTTTATAATTTATTCTGAATAGAAAGAGAACAGAATTTGGGACTAGGATTTCTGGGTCCCAATTACATCTCCAGCATTAACTAGATTTCAAATCACAGAATTTTAGAACTGAAAGAGACTTTGGACAAGATCTATTCCAACACTTCATTTTGTACATGGAGAAACTGAGACCCAGAGAAGTGAGATGATTTTCTCAATGTCACATAGCTAATTAGTGGCAGAGCTGAGGCTAGAATCTATACCTCCTGACTTCCAGACTTACCCTTCCCACAATAGTATATGCAGTGCCCCTGAGGTGTGTATCAACTTGTGTTATTCTTTCACTTTTACTTTTTTTGATCCTTATTTTCTTTAATTTACCCTCAACCCTAAAAGGTATTGAGAGATCATCAGAAAAAAACATGTTATAAATGAATCAAGCAATGCCTGTCAGTTGGGGAATGGCTAAACAAATTATGGTACATGAATTCAATTGAATATTCACTCAGTGTAAAAAAAAAGTGTGATGACTTCAGAGAAGCATGAAAAGACCTCTATGAGTTGATGCAGAATGAAGCAAGAAGAGTCAAGGATATAATATACACAATAATTAACAAAAAAATGGAAAGAATAACTACACACCAAAAAATGAAAAGTGAACGTCACAAAGTATTTACAAAGACCAAGTAGGACTCCAATGAAGAGATATGACAGGACACCACTAATCCCCACACCCCCTGCTTCACAGAGATAGGAGGTCCACAAGTGTTAAGCATTGTACATGTTTTTGAATTTTTTCCATGTATTGATCAGTTGTGCTTATTTTTTTTCCTTTCTAGAAAAATACTATTTATTATGTGGGATGACTTTCTAGGAAGGGATAGGGGAGGGATACACAGAGGATAACTATGATGATGTAAGAAACAAAAAACATCGATAAAAATTTTTTTAAAAAAGTACCATGCCAAGTAATTTTACTCCCTTGATTAATGCTAATTAACACCTCCTCTATAATTTATAGTCTCAGTGAGTTGTCTAGGACACTGAAAACTTAAATGACTTATCTAGGGTCACATAGTAGGTGTTAGAGATAGGATTGGTTTCCCAGTTTTGAGTCCAACTCTCTTATCCACTCTATTACACCTTGCCTGCCTGTTCATAATATTGCAATTATATTATAATATGTAAGGCAGATAGGGACAATACACTGCTGGGCCTGGAGTCAGGAAGACTGATTTTCATGAGTTCAAATCTAGGCTCAGGCAGTTAGCAGCTGCATGAACCTAGGCAAGTCACTTAACCCTATTTGCCTCAGTTTCCTCATCTGTAAAATGACCTAAACAAGACAATGGCAATCCATTCTAATATCTTTGCCCAAAAATATCAAAAAGGGGTCACAAGGAGTTGGTCATGATTAAAAAATTATCTAATAACAGCAATATTTTAACATATTGATACTAATGGTATCACACATTTCTATTCTATTCTATTTCTACAGCACATATAAAGTGCTTTCTCCACAACAATCTTAAGAGGAAGTTAGTGCAAATATTATTATCTCTATTTTTCCAAGAAAAAACACTCAAAAAGATTATGACTCACATAAAGGAATCCTGGTGTCATAGAAAGAGCGCTAGTTTTAGATTCATGAGATGTGGGTTAAAATCTGAATCTAATACTTACTATGTGCATGTGGGCCTTTTAGCCTATTTTCTCTTTTGAATAATAGACATAAAATACTTGAAATATTCTAACTAACAGGGTCCTTGTGAAAAAAAAATGCTTTATAATCTTTAAAGCATAACAGTGATCTAAAGTCATGTAGAAAACATTCAAATCCAGGTCTGCTGATTCCAAGAACAGCATTCTTAACACTATGTCATACAGATGAAACCTAGTAGAAGATTTTAGGTAAACACATACTAAGGTTCACCCTGCTAAGCCATCACTTTCCTCTAGAAGGGGAAGATCCTAGGACATGAGCTTATTCCTTTTTAGAGCTGTCCTGAGTCTATCCAAGGGATGGTATGGAGCCAATTGCTGAATTTTTAGTGTGAGGATTTATACCTAATAAATTAGCAAATGCTATGAAACAGGGCTTGATTTATTGTTGTTGTTGGTTTGTTTTGGTTTTTTTTTTGGTGTTTTAGATTTCAGAAAGTGAGGGAGATGATGTCAATAATGCAGATTAAATCTGACACTGTATCATGAATATATACTTGGGGGAAGTGGAGAACTGGCTGTTTAACATTTATCAGCACTCTTCTAGTATCCATTCTAGTTTTAGGGTTAGCCTTTTTAAGAGGCTATCCGAGAAACCAAGTCCACATTTAGTTTCTCTTAAAACACTCTGATATAGCTCTGGCAGAGTTTGATTACACGATAGTACCACTACACTCATGATTCCAGGGTTTAGAACTTCAAAGGTTAAGGAAGGAAAAACAGTTAGCTTGGGATCCACTCTTCCTCAGTAGAGAGTTTTCCCTGGACATCTGGAAATAACACAGCAATTCCTTCTGCCTATATTCTATCATGCAATATAAAAACTTTTCCTCCCAGGTTGGTGGTAATTGAAAACCTGATAAGTATTCCATCTATGCCTTAATTCAGATCTTTGACAAAAAATAGGAAGTAGCAACACAGTCAAACCTAGGTCCCTGGAATACTATACTGGAGAAGCTTCTAAAGGTAACTGTCAGTGATTGAACTGGACCTTTCAACTGACTCTGAATTCACTTCATTATATTATTTTCTAGCCTACATCTTTTCAATGACAAGTTGAAATAGCACAAAAATAGCATGACACATTTTGTCAAAAATTTCCTAAAATCAAAGCCAGCTATATTTGTAGCATTCACGGGATCTACCAGTCTAATAAATCTGTCAGAAAAAGAAAATTAGCTTAGTTTGACATGAGTTGTCCTTGATAAAGCCAGGTTTGCTTTTTGTAATTACTGCTCCTTTTGTTTAGATCAATAAACATTTATTAAGTGCCTACTATATTCTAGGCACTGTTCTAAGTTCTAACCAGTTTCTAAAATAAAAGTTGAATTCCCGTCTTCCTGATTCCAAGTTCAGTACTCTACCTAATGAGTTTATTAAACATTTCTGTAATGACCTCATGGCAAAGTGAAGAGCAGTGGAGGATGGTGGAAAATATAGGTCAGGAGCAAAGAATGAGAAAGAATAAAGGCTGCTAGACTAAAAGAAGCCTCACAGAAAAATATCATCAAAACTTTCTTTAATAAAAGAGCTGGGAGACACAGACTATAGTCAGTACCAAATAGTATAACGATAACAAACACAATAAAATTAATAATATTTTAACAGACATGTAATAAACTATTATAGTTATAGGATTCATTCCTGAATTATCTTGTCTGTATACAGTGAGATTAATGAGAGAGAGACAGGGACAGAGACAGTGAGACAGACAGAGAGCCAGAGACAGAAGCAGAGACAGAGACAGAATCTTGGGCAAACATTGTAAATGGTAAGCTAGCTGAGCCCAGAGTTAGGCAGAGGGAAGAGAGCTAACATGTTTGCCTTCCATAAACTGCAAAATTATTTTGATGAGCTCAAGATTATTTTTTGATTGGACCCTGATGCTGAAAGGTTGTGAGTTATGGAACACTATGAGCTCTGAAAAATTAAGTTGAAAATCATCTAAAGAGTACTAGAAGGGCATATGACAGACGTAAACCAACTGTAATGCATTATAAAAAAAATGAGTTAAATGGGAGGTACAATTTAATGGATGTCATCAAAGAAATTTTAGTCTAAATAGCAAGCAAGAATGGCAGTCCACATAGTCTACTGACAGCACTGAGATGTCAAGAGAGTATGAGAAAGACCTCATAGAATGTCAGGATGATCCCCTGTGGTGGGGACAGGGACAAAAATTATCCTAGATAGGTAAGCATGGATGGGTTGTAATCTTCATTATTGAAGCAGGTAATACCTGTGAGCATGAGATTACAAATATATTGGAGTATTGGGAGCATGCCTTTTCTTTTTGTGATCTCTTTTGCTCTCCCCCTAAATAGGATACATGTCAGTCTATCCCTGGCATTATTCTATTATAAAATCTAAGATGTATCAATCACTGCTTCCCAAAGTTACTATCATTTCTACTGTAAGAATTAGTTGTTCCTTATTCAGTCGGACAAAGAAGTTCCCTTCATGTCTTCTTCCACCTTTAGAACAATGAAATTAGCATTAATACAACCCAATAATCTATCAGCAACTCTGCTAAAAGACACAATGTATAGAGTGCCAGGCTTGGAGTTAGGAAGACCTGAGTTCAAATTCTTCCTCAGACCCTTACTAGCTGTGTGACCCCAGCAAAGTCACTTAAACCTTTTGGCCCCAGTTTCCTCATCTGCAAAATGATCTGAAGAAGAAAATGCCAACCCACTCTAGTATCTCTGCCAAATAGGGGTCATGAAGAGTCATTTATTACTGAACAACTAGAAAATAACAACTGCTTTTGGAAGAGAAAGTACTCCAGAAGATATCCAGAAAGTCCCCATCACTGTTATACCAAGTCTCTGTACTAGGCTTATGTTCTATATTGTTAACATCTCCTCTAATTCTCCTTCTGTCCTGGTGACTCGTCGCATACATCCATAACAATATTGTTTGAATTTCTCCCTCCATTTATCTTCATTCAAACATTTGCTGCCACTTGTTATCTAAATTTTGCCACAAGGATAGGTCTTCTCAATGCATAATTCTATTCTGTCTTCCACAGCTTATCTATGCTTTCATTTTTAAGAATGAATAATTCTCCTCAGTCATATCACAGAACCATATGTAGCACCCTCTCTCGGCTTGCTCAACCAACTCAAACTGGAATACAGAGCTAAGTTTCCAAATGAAGAATTATGTCTTCACTCAGACTTCTAGGGATACTCTTAAGGAACTAAGAAATAGTACTGTCACTCACAGTCCTACATCTGGTGCTTTCCCCAATGTTAACCAACAAGTTGACATCAATTAGTTTCTTTGAAAGGTATATCTACTGAGCAGGCATAATAAGAACAAAGTTATAAAACACTCCCCTCTATCAAAAAAAATTGGGAGAATACATTTTCCCTTTGTACATACAAGATTTCTTCATAGAATGATCTAAACCATAGTTTTACACATAGTCAATATGTAAAGGCATGACTCCTGCTTACTAGAAGCCTTTCATCTCTTTGTGGCATCATTTTGAAGTTTCCCTTAAGGGTCATTGCCCTGGTAGAACCCTGAAGTTGCCTTTCCTCAGTATATCTGGGTTGTCCTTAGCTCATCTCTCAGCTCTAGTCTGGCTATATAGTTTGTTACTTGGTCCAATATAGTTTGTTACTTGATCTAATCTTTTTTGATGTGGTTCAAGTGGAGGAAGCCTGAGAGGAAGGGAAAGGGGACAGGGAATGGTGTATAGTGCTCTCTTTGATCTCACTCCACATCTCTGCCGATTACTGTCCTATATCCTTACAAGGTTTTATTTCCTCAAGGTGCTCCTGAGCCTGGAAACTCCTAGAGATTGATTGTCTCACTGCTGGACTTCAAGCAGCCAGACTGGCTTGCTGTTTTATGTACGTCCCTACCAGGCACGAATTATTCTCTTCAACCAATCACACATACTTCTTGGGTGGCCATATGCTCCATCCAATGATCAAAGCACTTCACTCTTAAATTGATTAAGGACTTGTTCACACCTCATTTACACCCTTTGATTCAATCCACCTGTCCTGGCTTTCCCTTAATTGGAATAGGATCAAAGCCTTCACCTTTACAACAGATTCACAGAATGTGAGGGCTTTAGGGTCCATATAGTGCAATTCAGCCACCCAAATGAGTCCTCACTACAACCTGACAAATGAGATTATCCAGCTTCTACTTGACCACTAACAAGTACCATTTGAACCTGGTCATTCAATCAGTTCTGAATCAATTTAATTGAATTATTGTCTAAACCCACTGTCTGCATCTTTTCTGCTAGAATAGTGTGAGATTCTTTATTAAAAGATATCCAGATAAACTATATATACAATATCCCCTTATCTACAAGCTTAAAAATCCTTTCAAGAAGGGAATTCAAGTTAATCTGCCATGCCTTGTTCTTGAGAAACCATTCAGATTCTTTTCAATCACTGCCTCTTTTCCCAGATCACCAAAGATGGTGAATTAACCATCTCTTTTGTAATTCATTATAAATTTTTCTCAGAAATTGAAGTTCATTGGCCTATAATTTATAGATTGTATTCTCTTCCAAATGCCATCCTATGAAGTCTTTGAGATATTATGGATCAAATCTATCTCCTTATATTAGGATCTCTAAGTTCATTTTGTGAACTATCTCTACTCTGTGATTTTGTGTACACTTTTGGTAAAATTTTGAGAAGACCACTCATCTCACTGGTCTTCATGGGTTAATATAATCAAAAATAAGGCTGGGAGAAGAGAAAAGAAGGACTATCAGGGTCTTGATGACTAAGATCCTCATCAGGTTTTAATCTCTCTTTGACACCACAGGGCAGCATGGCCCCTTCTCCCCTTCCCAGTTCTACGTGAAACCAACATCTTAGAGGTCATTCAAGTCGATATTCATTCATTCATTGATTCATTTTTACAATAAGCATTTAGTGAGCACAATAAAAAAGACAGGCCCCAAGCAAGATAGAAAGTGAGTAAGAGCTAACCCCTATCTTCAAGGATTTTACAATCTAAAAGGGAAGATAAGACCTTTGTAAAAATACCATAACTACAATGCAAAATAGAGTGTAAGGGCAAGATAGAAAGTGGTATGGGCAAAGTGTTATGAGGTAAAAAATTATAAAGGCATTTTTGAGACCAAGTCAAACTGGAGAGAACAAAGGGCCCATATCAGTCTGCATATAAATCCCTGAGGCCTACTTGAAAAGCAAATATTTTTAATCCTCTGGTACCAGTCTCATCTCACTGTCCTTTATTAAACTAGAAGATTTAAACATGTGTAGACCTTGAATTAACCTTAAGTACCAACCAAGTAGAAACCTACAGTTACATACAGGGGTGAGGTGAGAAAAAGAAAATATAAGGATGACAAAAAAGAAAAAAATTAATTCTTTTAAACTTACTTATATATTTCTCTTCCAATCATTTACAGGACCCCCCTTTTGTAAACAAATTTAGTTAAGTACTGCTTAACTCTTCTGTATATTCCTATATAACGTTCCAATGGAACAAGCTAAAAATGTACAAAAATGACGAAATGCTACTTCCCCAAATGAACAGGGTATACATACAAAAGCTTCAGTCATCTGCTTTTGTGTCATACACCAGTTACTCTTGGAAAGTGAGTTCAAAAGAAGAAAGTGAAATGTATTCAGGTTCATGTAATTGTATTGTCAGTGAGATAAAGAATGAACCAATGATTTAAATTCTCTGTTAACGTAGCGTTAATTTATATTGACTTCAATATTCCTGTATAACTTTCATTAATAGCTCCACAATCCCATTTTATTTCTGGGTTGCAAATTAATAGTACAAACTTAATAATAAGGGAGCTAGGTCACACTAGAAATGGACAGAAAAAAGTTAAATATATTTCCTAATGATTTATATTTTATTTAAATTACTTAGACTACTTATAGGCTTCTTCAACTATAACTGATATTTTCAGAAATCTTTAAAAGGAATTAAACAATAGCAATAATGATGCCTCACATTGATATAATAATTTCAAGTTTGCAAAACCTTAAGTATATTATCTCATCAGATCATTACAGAGGCTTAAATTATGAAGGAAGTTCCCTCCAACAAAGCAACTCCATGTTCATTTATTCTGTCTCACTTTCCAGTTCCTCCCAACTTTAGATTCATATCATGAATGAACCCAGAACACATGTCTCATATCATCTAAAATTTCAGTGACGTATCACTCAGCTTCATTTGGCGCCATTCTCAAACCAGGAAGCCCTGACCTCTGGAACCAAACTTCCTTCCTCCTCTGGAAGGAATTCCTGAGTCACAGTTCTGCAGGGAATAGGAGTTCATTCTTCTTCAGGGAGACTTGTCAGGTCTGGAACTGTGGCTACATGGGTTTTGAGAGTTCATTCTGCCTGGAGCTACAAGAGGCCAGTTTTTGTAGCCTCAGTGTACCATTTGTGTCTCTATACCCTATCTCTACCTCCCAGAATGACTGAATCAGCCCCAGATATCCCATGGCCTCTTTCCACTGTTCACAGTGTCTTAACAATATGTTGTCATTCAATTGTCTCCTTTTGTCACATAGATCAGCCTATCATGGTACCTTTTACATCAACTCTCTCTAACAGGCTCTAAAACTCTCTCTTCAAAACTTAGCACCAGAAAAGCAGAAAGGTGGTGCAATGGATAAAACACTGGCCCTGGAGTAGGGGAGGACCTGAGTTCAAATTCAGCCTCAGACACTTACTAACTATGTGACCTTTGGTAAATCATTTACAAAAATAAAAAATAAATAAAACTTAGCACCAGGAAGACTTCTCACCATCCAGATGAGAAGGAATGAGGAATTTTATAGAAATGTATCTACACTCTCACTGCCACCAAAATAGCTATCCAGTACCTACCTCCCAACTCTGAAATACTGAAACTTGACGTCATTGAATCTTCCAGGTTTATGTAACACCAAAGGCCTGTCTCTTGAGGCATGTTGGCAAATAGCTATGTTTCTCTGTACTAGAGGAAGGAGTGCTTTCTGTGACAGTAAAGCCTGAAGCGCTTGTGTCTAACAGGAGGGCCAGTGCCAGTACAATCACCTCCAAATATTTTGGAACTTCATTAAGGTGTTTCAAATGCCATCCTATGAAGTCTTTGAGCTGTGCGTGTGTGTGTGTGTGTGTGTGTGTGTGTGTGTGTGTGTGTGTGTGATCTCCAGGCTCAGTCAGAGGAATATGCAGTGATGTACACACAATATGGGAAGACCAGTTACTTGAGAAAAAGAAGTAAAAGAAATTTATTTGTCCTAACCTACAATAGAATTAAGGAATAGAATCTGTCTGTTGAGAAGAGTGAGAAGGTATTTCACAAAAGCTATCTGAGGGACTCTTTTCGAAACCATATAGGAGCAGCTGGGAAAAGCAGGTGAAAAAAGACAGGCCAAAGATTTTGACAAATAGCCCTTCTACACATAGCCCAGGAGGACTGACTCTTAGAGAATAATGACAGGTTCCTGAGGCCAGACACGTCGGCAGTTTGAATTTTTATAAAGCATTAGAAGCCTAAGGTAGTGGTGGCAGCTCCAGAATGAAGCCCCAGCTGGTCAAGCAGAACTAGCCAATTCTCTGTGATGGAGGGAGAAATAAATTACTGACCACAGGAGATCATGTGGAAATATCTGTGATTAAGAGCTTTAGAAAAAGAGATACAACAAATGGTGGCTGAAGAGTCAAGGAGATGTCCAGAGCACCAGTGTGTTCTCTCCTCTTTCCCCAGAGGGATAGGTTAGGAGGTAAGGAACTGCTCAGAGAGTGTTCCATCAGCATCACAAGACAGCCCTACCTCTGGTATCCTCAGTGCATGAGCTTTCCCTCCCCCTACAGACTGTCTTTTCTTTTCCCAGCTCATGTGGGTGTCTGTTGGAAGAAATATTTCCCCTTAGTTTGTGAGGAGTTAAGAACACTTTAATTGCACTGATAGTTGTTGTCTATATTTTTGAAAATGTGTCTCTACCAAATGCTTTGTAATTTGATTATTAAAGATTTAACTCACTTCCAGCTAGAGTCTATGTTAGATGGGGGCTTTATCTAACCAAATGTCACCCACACTTTGAAATAGCGTGAGGACCTCAGAATGAATTAGAACAGATTTCTTACATCTGAAACAGTCCCTAGTCAATCCTGTATTTTATTTTGTGATGCATTTTTTCAAAAGTTTTATTGATGCCTTTTTTGTACTATAGTTGTGTTCAAGTATTGTCCTCACGCAACTGAACATTCCCTTACAACAAACAAAAATAGTAAATTAAAATGAAAAAAAAAGTACTGTCTCTGAAAACATATGTAGCATTCTATATGCAGGTTTCCTTCCTTTTACCCTACCTCTGCTTCTCTGCTGAAAGGAAGCCTATTTCAATCAAACAATCAAGAAGCATGTGTTAAACCCTTACTGTATACTTAAGCACTATGCTAAAAGCTGGAGATACAAAAGCAAACTTAAAACAGTCTCTGTCTTCAAGTAGCTAGATGACACAGTGGATAGAGTGCTAGACCTAGAGTCACCTCAGACATTTACTAGCAACGTGACCCTGGCAAAGTCGCTTAACCTCTGTTTGCCTCAGTCTCTTCATCTGTTAAATGGGAATAATAATAGCACCTACCTTCCAGGGTTATTATGAAGATCAAACAAGCACTTAGCACAGTATCTGGCACATATTTAGTGCCATATAAGTGTTTGTTGTTGTTGTTATATTCTAATGTAGAAGTCAAATGTACCTAAATAGGTATATGTGGAACACAGAGCAGATACTAACTTTGGAGGGAAAAGCATAAGAAGCTACAGGGACCAGGACAACTGTAAACCATGAAGTCCAAGAAGCAGAGATGAAGAAGACCATCCCAGGCATGGGAGACAGCTAATGCAAAGGTATATAGAAAAGACATGGAGTGTCATGTATATGTAGGCCAGTATGGCTAGAAAATAAGAATGCATATAGTGGAATGTAAGTATGTAAGAAGCCTGAAAAAATAGGAAGAAGTCAGTTTATGAAAAACTTTAAATGCAAAACAGGAGTTTAAACCTGATCCTCAAATAAAAGGACATCACCAGAGTTTATTGAGTGGGGGTGAGGGGAGAGTGCAATGTGACATGGTCAGACTTAAACTTTTGGAAAACCATTTTGGTATCTGTGTGGAATGTGGATTGGAGAGGAAGAGACTTGAAGATAAGACCAATTAAAAGGCTATTACAATAGTCAAGCAAGAGGTGATTCAGGCCTGAACTAGAGATGATAGCTGCATGAGTAGAGAGGAGACATATGTGAGAGATGTTATGGAGATAAAAACAAGATTTAGCAACTGTTTGATAATCCAGGTGAGGGAAGGTGAGGAGTTAAAGGAAAACAATAGGTTTGTAAATCTGTGTGGGTGGAAAGATGGTGGTGTCTTTGACATAAATGTGCAGAAGAGGGGTAGATTTGGGTGGGAAAATGAGTTCTGTTTTGGATCTGTTGAGCCTGAATTGTCTTTGAGCCACTCAGTTTGAAATGTCCAATAAACAGTCTGTGATCCAGGATTGGAGTTTAAGAGACTATATCTAGAAACATAGATCTGGGAGTCATCTACATAGTAATGATAACTAAACCAATGGAACATAATGAGGTCAATAAATTAGATAATGTAGAGAAAAAAGATAATAGGACATAAGAGAGAGCCTTGGAATATGCCCACAGTTCAGGGATATGATACAGATGGTGATCCAGCAAAGGAGACCGAGAAGGAATGGTCAGATAAACAGACAACCAAGAGAAAGCAGTGTCACAAAAACAGAGTATCTGGGAGAATAGGATGGTCAAAAATATCAAACGCTGCAGAAAGGTCGAGAAGGATGAAGACTGAGAACAGACAACTGGTTTTGCCGATAGAGAGATCATTTATAATTTTGGAGAGAGAAGTTTCAGTTGAGTGATGAGGCCAAGAGGCAGACTGCAGAGGTTAGAAGAAAGTGACAGGAGATAATAAGGAAGAAACAAATGTAGATGTCTTTTTCACAAAGTTTGGTTAAGGAAGGGAGGAAAGGTGTATTGTAAAATGATAGCTAATGTGGATAGTAGAATATAGTGATTTTCCTTTTTGCTTTGTTTTGTTTTGGGGTAGGGAGACTTGAGTGTCTTCTCATCTATTCTCTGGGTTCAAGATAGGTCATTTTCTTTTTTGTTAAAAATATATATTTTATTTTATTCAATGTTTTCCAATTACATGTAAAGAAATTACATTCATCTTTAACATTCATGTTTAAAAATTTTGAATTTCAAATTCTCTCCCTCCCTCCTGCCCTTCTCCTCTCCTTGAGATGGCAAGCAATTTGATATTAAATATACATGTGAAGTTATGCAAAACATATTTCCATATTTGCAATGCTATTGAAAGAAAACAGACAAAAACCCAAGAAAAATTTAAAAAGTAAACAAATTATGCTTCAATCTGCATTCAAAGTTAATCAGTTTTATCTCTGGAGGCAGAAACCATTTCTCATCATGGGTTCATTGGAATTGTCTTAATGGTTGTTTCAATCAGAGTAACTAAGCTAAGCCTTTCACAATTGATCAGTCTTATAATATTGTTTTTACTGTGTGCAATGTTCACCTGGTTCCACTCACTTCACTTTACACCAGTTAATAAAAGTTTTCCCAAGTTTTTTCTGATACTGTCCTGCTCATCATTTCTTATAGCTAAATAGTATTCCCCAAGATATGTCATTTTCAATTTAGCTAAGTTCACCTACCTTTTTGAGCTGTTTTCATTCTTTTGATTCTGCTTTCTTCACTCTGTCACTTCAAACAATTCTTCCTATGTTTGTCTAGAATCCTTGTATTTGCCATTTCTTATGATATAATAATATTCTCCAAGTAAGTGAACATCTCAATCCCCAGATAATCCTAATTTTTCATTTGGTAACTACCAGGATATGTGAACCAGTTTGATTAGTAGACTCTCTCTTGGGCCATTTGTATCTAGCTGTTGGCCAAAGCGCAGGGTTTATTAGTCTCAAGCTTTCTCTTTATATTTTCAAGTCAGTCTTTTTTTTTTTCAGCTATAATGAACCTCGGCCTGTTTAGCAAGTACCGGGAAAGAAGTACGGGGATTTAGTAACTAACTTTCATCACATTTCTATCCCATCATTTCTTCAGCCATTTCAGTTCTTTTCCACCATATTTTTGCATAGATAGGGTCCTTTCCTCTTCCTATGATATCTGGTAGTGTTATCATGGAGTCAAAGAGTATGCACAGTTTGGTGACTTTGGGTGCAGGGTTCCAGTCTGTTTTCAGGAATAGTTGAACTAATTGGGTTCATTTACCAGATATATAAGGAACTGATTTAAAATGATAAGAACAAGAGACATTCTCCAGTTGATATAATCAAAGTATATAAATGGTCAGCTTTTCAAAGGAAGAAATCTAAGCTATCACCTACTTAACATATTGGTTCAAAGGTGAATAAGCTTATACTTCTTCTTGCTTTCAAGTGTCTATCTCTTACTTCTACAATGCTGCTGCACATAGACCAGACCATTTTCCCAAAACATCAATGTTGCCTACATCTAAGAACTACCACAGTAAAAACAGTATTTTTTCCCAGGCCCCGACTCCCATGGATCCAAGTTCAATCTTGGAAACTTCTCAGTAACTTAATATTTTTTATGGCTTGCTCCCATATCCAGAAAGTCTTCTCTCCCAGTACTTCAGATTCTACTTCACTTTAGCTGTCCCCAAGAGGCAATTTCTTCCATCTCTTCAAGAATTCTACTAATATGGGAAGGGTGACAACTGAGAAGAGAATAAATCTTGCTAAAGCACTTACTAAGCATATGTGCCAAGGATTGTGCTAAGCACTTTGCAAACATTATCTCACTGAAATTAGTACTTGAACATATAATATTTATTCATTCACTTGTGTATTTATCATAAATTTCTCTTTTATTGTTGTCAAGCATTTACTATTGCCAACCTCTGTGCTAAGCAAGGGGAATATAAGTAAAGGCAAAAAGACAATCCCTTCCCTTGGGAAGGTTATATTCTAATGAAGGATGACAACTACACACAAGAAGAAGCTGAAAAGAAGGAGGAAGGTACTTGCTCCAGGTAAAGAAGTCCAGAGAGACAAGAGTGTGTCACTGAGAAGAATGAATGAATCAACATGGCTGGCTTCTGGGTATTTCTTTAAAAGGAAGGTTTTGTGAAGAAATGAGGAATCGGAGGAAGGAACTCCAGGGGTTGGGGTATCTTGCCGCTGGAGAGTGCTGGAGAAGTCCAGAGAGTTAGGGATCAGGATTGTGTTCGTCCTTCGTTGCTGAAGAAGACCGACTTAAGAGAGGAACATGGCTGCCCTATGGCTCATTCCTTAAGATGGAGATATCATGAAGTTATAAACACAAATAAACTTTACCATTTAAGTCCATAAGGAAAAATAGCAAAGGAGAACTTTATATGAAAGTATAAATCTGTTATATAAAGCTTGTTTTTAATATTTACTTTAAATTTAACATTACAGAACAAAGGCTGCCCTGTTTCTCTATGTCTGCTTTTAAATTTCCTTCTCCTATCTTCAGTGCATTTTAAAATGTTCCATTGATGCTCTTTTTTTCTCTTTTTTTCACATTTATCACTACCCACTTACTCCCACACACAACTCTTCCAACAGAATAAAATCTGCCCCTTATAACATATAATTATAGTTAAGCCAAACAAATTCATTCATTGGCTGCATCTGGAAATGTCTGTCTCATTCTGAACCTCCAGTCCACTACCTCTCTCCCAATAGGTGGGAACCATGCTAAATTGTCAGTCTTCTGAATACATTATTGATCATTGCCCTGTCTCATCCTCCTCTCCAAAGAAGGGTTTAGATTTATTCTCCGAAAAATCTTCATGACACCAATAGAAAAAATCTCAGTAGCCTGAATACGTTGACTTGTGGATCCTGTGACATACAGAGAGTCTGTGACATTTGACCTTAGCCTCTTTTTCTCTAGGGTTAGATGTTTCACCTCCAATTTGCAGATGTCTTTTTCTCATCTGTGGTCCTACAGCTCTACTGCTCCATTCCTAATCTGGCCCCATCCATCTGAAGCCTTTTTCTGTAGCAGTTGAAGTTCAATTTATTTTTACCTCTTTTTCATTCCTATTAGCCTATGTACCTTGTATCTCCCTTTCTCCCTTATCTCTTGCAGAGTGGAAGAGGGAAGGGAAAAGGAAGAAAAACTGAGTCAATTGCCATCAGATTTACTTTTGTAACAACAGAAGGAGCAGTAGAAGCAAAAAAAAATAATTCCAAGGTGAGAAGATTGTCTGTGGGAATGGGAATTTCAAGTGTCTGCTCCAAAAATCTTCCACTAAAGAACTATTCAGATACCTTCTGATGTATTTTTGAAGGCTGAGGCCATCATTCACAATGTCCTCTACCAAATCTTAGAAGCTTTGAGTACTGGCCCAGCTATAAACATGATGTTTGTCGTGTTGTCTAAGAACCAATCTAGCTGAGTTTGGAAAGGCTCCCCACTAGAAGGGTAGCAACCAAATGAAAATTATTTTTTGACCCTCAGTAACTCATGAATGCTATCTTCTGAGACATAGAAGGATCACAGTATTTAATACTACTATCTAGCATTTCTATCTTGTTTTAAGCATTTATGCCAACTCATTTGATCCTCATAACAACCCTATGAGGTAGGTGTTATTATCATCCCCATTTTACAGATGAGACAACTGAGACACTAAGACGTTAGAGTCTAAAGGGAACTTAAAGATCATGTAGTCTCACTTAAAGATGAGCAACTGCGACAGAGAAGGGATGTTATCTATATCAGGGCATGGTATCCCCACACCAATGAAAACCATGTCAGTATAAGTTCCTAACAGTCAGACCTACTATACTACAGTGACTACTTACACTTCCTTATGAATCTACTTTATTTTCTACTTTTAAAAAAATTCACTTTTTTACAGACTAAGTTCACATTTACTACCACACCATGGGGTAGCTACATGGCCCAGTGGATGAAGTGCCAGGCCTAGAATGAGGAAGACTTATCATTCTAAGTTCAAATCTGACCTCAGACACATACTAGCTGTGGGACCCTGGGCAAGTCACTTAACCCTGTTTGCCCCAGTTTCCTCATGTGTAAAATGAATTGGAAGAGGAAATGACAAACCAGTACCTTTGCCAAGAAAACCCCAAACAGGGTCATAGAATCTGAAAAACTATGTCACCAATCTCTTTTGGGATATCTTTTGCTTTTGATCAGTTTCCTCTTTTGTCTTTGAAACAATCTGTACATTTTCAGTCAGTACATCTCAGCGTGGCAAGGGGAACTCAGGTATAGATTGATTTGGCCATGAACCCTATAAGGACTACTGGGTGTGTTATGAGTCTTGTTGATCTAGTTATGCTCAATAAAGAGAATCCACATCTAAACCCTTAAGTTGTCCATTATTCTTTGAATTTTTGAGCATGAACTGAAAGAACTCAGCACTCTTTGAGGGCCAGTGACCTTCAGTCTCATTCTACTACTTAGACTGGGTACACTTGCCAACTCCACCATAAGATCGACCAAAAGGAAAGTATTCTAATGGAGTATTTCAAAAATATGTAGTAGCTTTTGTGTATGTGTCCTTGATAGCTCAGGAAGTTTGACAAGTTTTTTTATTAAATTTATTTTATTTTTTAATTCATAGAATAAAATAAGCACTTATATAACAGTACAAAAAAGATGATTGCATATAAAACTGCAAATCTATTATGTACAACTTGCTATTCCTTTTAAACATATAATAAAATTATCATGTAAATTTCTTTCTTTTTTCTTTTTCCTTTTTTTCCCCTCTTTCCCTTCTTGGAGATGGCTACCATTACACACACACACACACACACACACACACACACACACACACACACACACACACACACGTATATATGTATATATATATATATATATATATATATATATATATATATATATACACATATATATGTGCATGTGTAAAATTATTCTATTTATCAATTCTTTCTCTGGTTGCAGATAGCTTCTTTCTTCATAACGTCCTTTATAGTTAATTTGGGTATTTATGATAGTCAAAATGACTTATTCTTAAATATTATTCTTAAAACAATTTTTTTTATTCTTAAAACAATATTGCTGTTACTGCATACAGTGTTCTCTTGGTTCTATCCAATTTGCTCTTCATTATTTCATGAAAGTCCTTACATATGTTTCTAAGATCATTGGGCTCATTTCTTTTAGCACAGTAGTATTCCATCACAATCATATACCACAACTTGTTTAGTCATTCCTCAATTGATGGGTATCCCTGCAATTTCCAGTCTTTTGCCACCACAAAAAGAGCTGCTATAAACATTTTAGAACCTATAGGTTCATTTCCTTTTTCCCTAGTCATTTGTGGAAATAGATCTAGTAGTGGTACTGCTGGATTAAAGGGTATAGGCTATTTAATAATTCTTTGGTCGTAATTCTAGATTGCTCTTCAAAATGGTTGGATCAGTTCACAATTCTGCCAACAATGAATTAGTGTCGCATTTTTCCACCCTCCCTCCAACATTTGTTGCTTTCTCTTTCAATCATTTTAGCCAATCTGGTAAGTGTAAAATGATATCTCAAGATTGTTTTAATTTGCATTCTCTAATCAATAATGATTAGCCTTTTTTCATAAGACTATACATTGTTTTTATTTCTTCATTGGAAAACTGCCTGTTCATATCTTTTGTTCATTTGTCATTTGAGAAACGACTTGTATTCTTAGAGATCTGAAAAAGTTTTTGAAAAGTGTTCTTGAAGTGGACCTGGAGATTTGAACCTATCTATTTACATGATTTTGTGGGGTTCTCTAGAACAAGCAACCACTTGCAGTGGCTCCTGGGAAGAGGAAGAAGAGGAGCTCCTCTTGAATCTATTTTCCTGCTATTTTCTTTTTCCAAGGAGAGATGATGTAAGATAATTAATATTGTTTATATACATGTTGTTAGGAATTGCACATTCAATTATTTAATTAGCAAGGTCAGAAAATGTTCTTTTGTAAGCATAATTTTCTTAAGCAACATTAGCCATTATCAGTTTCTTTCTAATTTGTTTTGTCCCTAAAAGGCTTCATTTCCTTCACTTTCTAGAAAATAAGCTATCCATACAATCATTACAGAAGTAGAGAATCCTAGAATTAGAAGAAAATTCATATCTCTGGTTCAAGGAGAAACTGAGGGTAACAGAAATTAAATCACAAGTTAAAAAAAGTGATGGTACTCTAAGATTATACCAGAATCAAAAACCACAATCAGTAAGAAATATTCTTCTCAATTGAGTAGCATTAAACATAACTTGCCACACCCAAATGGATTTAATTGAAGTCTGAGTAGCAAGCACAGAGAACATATATTTTGTGTGTCATTTTTGTTGAATTTAGAAATACACAGGATGAGACGTCACTCCCCTTCCAGGGAGAGGTTCTCCCAAAGGGGCTCTGGGTCTGAGTTCAAGCAGATTTCTATTCATCCTGGAGGATGATGCCAAAGACAAGTGACAGGGCTTTGCTCACCTTTTCTAACTCATTATGCTTCCTCCCTACTACAAGGCTCAAATGTAGCTCATGAGTAGGCTCTTCCCTAAAGGGAATTATAGAGTGTTTTCTGCAAGGTATTCACTGAACAAAGCAGTAGATAAAATACAGGACCATTAAAAAAAGTTTCTTCCCCCACAAAAGATATGGTTAAAACACAAAAGAATCACGTGTTCATCAGTTAATTCTTAATTCACAAAACAATAATCTATCACTTCTGTAATAACTTCTTGGGAAGGAAAAGTTTCTGAGGAGACTTTGTAGATCTGCTAAACTGATACTTTACATTCATCTCAGATCTTTTCTGTCCAAGCAACTCCCTAAATCCTGCTTTTCTGGCCATTAAGACCTGTCTTAGGCTTTCCTTCCTCCCAGGTATAGTTATTTTCTTTCCCAAGAAAGTTATAGCTGCAGTAAGAAATAGTCTGGAGTCAGGAAGATCTGAGTTCACATCTGGCCTCAGACACTGACTAGCTATGTCACTCTGGACAGGTGACTTAACCTCTATTTACCTCAGTTTCTTCAATTGTGAAATGGACATATTAACAATACCTATCTCACAGGTTTATTATGAGGATCAAATGAGACAATATTTTTAAAGTGCTAAGCACAGTGACTGGTATACAATTGATGCTTAATAAATGTTTATTTCCTTCCTTCCCCCTCTGTGGGTCTGATTCCTCATTTTTAGAATGAAGGGATTCCACTAGAGCACCTCCAAAGTCTCTACCAGCTCTGAATTATGTCTCCCCTAAGTTTTTTTCTTCTCCAAACTACACAGTCCCAGTTCCTTCAATGATTCTTTTATGGCATGTTCTTGAATCACCTCACCTTTTACGTTGCTCTGTCTCTTCTTAAATGTCTTTCCTAACACAAAGCTCCCAGAACTGATGACAATTCTCCAGATGTGTTCTGTCTAGGTCAGAATACTGAATACACTTCCCTCCTTCTAGATACCATGGCTTCTATTAAGGCAGCCTAAGATTAAATTAACTCTTTGGTTGCCAAGTCACACTGTTGACTCATTTTGAACTTGCAGTCCACTCAAACTATATCTTTGTCACACAAAATATTGTTTTACTCTTTTTCCCCTATCTTATAACCAATTATAGGACTTTGTATTTATCCTTCTTAAATTTGGTGTTCTGAGTTGTACCCATTCTAACCTGTTTAGTCATCCTGATGTTAAGCTAGCTTTCTAATATAAATATGTCACCCTTGACTTCATCCAAGTAGCAGAGTATATTGAAAATCATAATGAAAATAAAACAATTTTGAAAGGGTCCACAGTTCGACTACTTTGAACTATTGTTTCATAGTTAAGAAGAAAAAGCATTCAATGTACACTTCATAATTGCATTTTGGCCATTAGCCTCTTCTAAATATATCATTAATGTTGAAAAGATAGGTGATATTGTTTGAAGTTTTGGTTGTTTGAAGGTTATGTAAATGGATGTTGAGACACTTGATTTTCATCAAATAATAGATCTGAAGCTGGTTGAGACATTCAAAATCATCTAGTCCAACTCCTTTATTTTACACTTGAGGAATCTGAGTCTCACAGAGGCTGAGTCACTTATCTAAAAGGTGAAACGTAGCAAATTGAGGACCCCAGTAATTAAATCACTAGTTCAAGGTCACAGATGGAGTACTTGGCAGAGTCAATATCAGAATCAATGGTCATATAGTAGGATGAGTGCTGGATTGAGATCAGAGGACCTGTACCTGTTTGACCCAGAGCAAGTCACATAACCTCTTTGAGCTTCAGTTTCCTCTTCTATCAGATGAGAGGTATGAACTAGATGATCCTTAAAGTACGTTCGAATTCTTAATCTATGCTTCCCTGTACCACATGAAATAGAGATTGCAAGCAGGTTCTTTGTACAGTATATACTGTACAAAGTGAATACTGTATATACACAGCAAGGCATTAGCTTTTGTATATCTCGTTATCGGGGCAAGGAAGATATAAGTAGATGAGCAGAAAAGAAGGTAGGAACCGGTTTATGTGACGAATATGGGAAAAGGTATGCATGCTAGCCTTCAGCACCCAGCTTTGCATCCTTAATTTTCTTCACTAATCACCGTTCATTCTCATAGTGAAGACGTCTTTTTGAAATCCGAACACAGCTCAGTGACCGCATTCAGGTGTCAGCCGAGATTGGGGCAGGCGGGTGGAGAGCGAGAACCTCAGTGGCCGCCGATCGCTACAGTCCAGTGCTGCGCGCTCTTCTTGGGCAGCCGTATTTACGGTAAAGGAGGGGGCGGGCGGGGGGGAGGGGGGCCGACAGCGCTGTCCGCGCTCCCTCCGTGTCAGGTGATCTCGATCTAGGAGCCGAGCCCAGCCGAGCAGTGTAGCTGCCGCTGCTGCCGCTGCCGAAGGAAAATGCAAAATGGCACAGTGGGGATGTGAGGCATTCTGCCGCTCGCTGGCGCGGCCCAGACCCACCGCGTCCTCTCTCCGCAATTTGCGGGCAGGCATGCGGCTGTAGGTCCCTGCCGGGCTGCACCCCCCGCCCCGGCACCCCAGCCCAAAGTGGTGGTGATTCGGCAGCCGGTGCTGCCGGAGCAGGGGGGGCGGAGGGGGGGAGCGACGAGGGAAGGTGTTTCCTCTCGGCTCCCCCCCACCCCGACCCCCCCCCCCCCCGCCTCCTCCTCCTCCTCCTCCCCCTCCCCCTCCCCCTCCCCTGCCTCCTCCCCCTCTTCTGCCTTCTCCTCCTTCCTCCTCCTCCTCCGGCTCCCCACACCCCGCTCCACAGTGAAACATGGGACTGTGCTACAGTCTGCGGCCGCGGCTCTTTGGGGATCCCAGCGCCTCCGCTTCCAACGCCACGACCTCGGACTCGGAGCCGCCGCCGCCGCAGCAGCAGCAGCAACAGCTGCCCCAGCAGCAAGCGGACCGCAGCGCCCTGCCGGCTCTGAGCTCCGGGGAGCCTCGCCGTCCCGGGGACCCGCGGGCAGCGGCTGCCAGCAGGGCTGGGGGGGGAGAAGGCGGCGGTGGGAGCACCCGCGGCGGAGGCTGCGCGGGGGAGGCGGCGGGGTCCACGGCGGCGGCCGGGTCGCTCCGCCGCGGGGACGTAGCGGGCAGACAGCTGTGCGCTGGGGAGCGGGACGGAGCGCTCGTCCTGCAGAACGGCGGCGGCGCTGGGAATGGGGCGGCCGAGCGGCAGCAGAGGCAGCAGCCGGCCAAGCAGCAGCAGCAGCAGCAGCCGGCCAAGCAGCAGCCAGCGAAGCAGCAGCAGCAGCCGGCCAAGCAGCAGCCAGCGAAGCAGCAGCAGCAGAAGCAGCAGCAGCCCAAGCAGCAGCAGCAGCAGAAGCACGGCAAGCAGAAGCAGCAGCCGCTCAGGCAGCACTGGGACAAGCTGCGCGTGGAGGAACGCGAGGCCGAGAGGGAAGCCAAGAAAGTAAGCAAGAGCATCGACCGGGCGCTCAAGGAGCAGAAGAGGGAGTACAAGCAGACTCACCGACTTCTCCTACTGGGTAGGTACCCGGCGGGCAGCATCGCCGCGGCTTGGAGGGGGAGCTCTCCTCTCCCTGCTCCCCGCTGCCCTCCTTCCTCCCTCCCTATCCTGTCCTTCCTCCCCTCCCTCCTTCCAGGATGGTAGTGTTGCCCCGACCTTGACTCCTCCTCCTCCACCTTCTTTTTCTGGACTTTATGGAGCGGCGAGTGGGTTTTGCGTGTGTGTGGCTGACAGGAGAGCGTGAATTTCTGCGTGTACTCGGGTCACAGTCGCTCCGCCCAGGTGCCAAGCCGGAGGGCTAAGTGCGGCCAGACTACGGAGCATCGGGTTTATTTCGGGTGTGAGAACCTAGCGGTGGGACGCGTCGGAGTAAACTGTCCCACTTCTTGAGAAATCAGCTGGCTCTTTTCAGAGAGCCCAGGCACGAGGTTGTGTAAGAGTCCCCTGCCTCCCTGTCTTCTAGCTGGTCCGTGGCTTAGAGCATAACGGTCACTCTATAGACGGATGCCCTTGGAGGATGCAGGTCAGAGGATGAGCCTAGACAAACGGAGAAGGGTCCGTGAGCCCTCTTTTAACATTATTTGTGAAAACGTTTTTGGACTCTTGGCTCTTTTGGGGAGATATTGTGTAATCGTTGCTAGTGCCTGTTGTTATTTAATTAATGAGCCTCTCCAGAGATTTTTTTCCCCCCAGTTGATTCATTTGCAGCGACGCGAAATCCACAGGGATACCTAATTCGAGCATCTCATTTCCTGTAAGAAGGGGAATAGTCCTGCTGCAGTTTGTTTTAAGTGGACAAAGGAAAGGGGTTTTTTTGTAGCCTTTTAGCTTAACCACAAAGCTTTCATTTCAGTCACAATGCTGAAGCTAAGACTCCAATAGGTGTGCCTTGTAATGTTTGTTTTGGTGGTGTGTTTTTTGTTTTGTCATTTTATTACCCACTTAGAGTCTGGCTTGCATTCCTTCCTATGTGGACTATTTATATTTCACCTTACAACAAGACTATCTGTCCTGTCACTGTTCTCATAAATCCTAACACACACAAAAAGAAAAGAAATACATTGTGACAGCCTTTTGAGAGTGATAAGTATGTGTGCTGCTTGCCAGTGCAGTATCCCTGAATCTCTTAAAAATAAACCACAGGGTTTATTATTATTGTCTGGAAGTCTGAACTATAGCTTACACAGCAGTGTTTCTAATATCTGGTGATTGGGAAACATTCCTCCAGCTGTTTAGAATACAGTACTTAGGTATAAACAGAAAGATAGGTATAGGTTCCTAATACCTGTTGCACTTCAAAATCAGACATTTTCAAGAACAAACTTTTAAAATAATACTTTTACATGCAATTCAGTGGAATAGATGGAAGATGTACTTTTTCAGTGCTCTCATACTTTGCTTTGAAAATACATAGGCTGAGTGCATTAGCTTGAGTAAGATGGTCACAACTTAGGAGATGCGAACCATAAATGTGTTTATTATGTAACACGAAGAACAGAAATTGTCTTGATGACCTCCTGCTTGAAGTGTCTATTGATTTCCTCTGCAATTCTTAGTGGGAAAACTGTTACTGTTGTTCTTTTTTTTCAGACTTAAATATGTTGGAAATATATGAAAGGTCTCTTAGAGAAGTATTTATAAATTCTAGTGTATTTGTCAGATGAGTAGTGTTAAAGTTTTTTCATGTACTTTCCTCATAGCTCCTACAAACATTTTTGTGTATAACTAAAAATACTCTATGCAAAGAGACACATACAGTGTACTAATATATACATATATGCAAAATGAAAAGCTGAGTCCATGACTAATTCACTAAAATAATGATTGATATTTAATATTTTGGCAAGTCATTTAACACATGCAAAGTATCTTACTACTGTTAGTATACATTCAATGGATACATTAATACATTTATTGGTGCCTTCTAGATTCATGTTTGAAGTTCAGAGAAATCTGGGTTTATGAGCACGTGAGCACACACACATATAAAACCATCTCTTTGAAAGGTGGGCTTTGGCTATAACTCTATTATGGGTTTCTTCACTTATGGGTAGTTGGAGTTCCTAAAACAATAATGGCTCATATTTGTATCATGCTTTCAAGTTTGTGACGTTTTCCCCTCACAATCTCCTTATAAACTGGTTTGTAGAAGCCTTATTCTTTTTTGTTTAGTTAGTTGATATGTAACTACTAAATGTCAGGCTTCATTGTCCAGAGTCCAATATGAACTCTTAGCCATGAAAGTGTTGGTTCTCAATCAACTTGGTCTTAGAATATAGTATAGGACAAGTGAATGGACAAAAGTGGTGGACTAGAGGGCCAATCAACCCACCTTTGGTGAGTTTGTATGACTATGAAGGTGGGGAGATACCCCAAGGTTAATGGTGTCTGCAAAATTTTGCTTGGTGTCCTGGAATTTAAACTTCTATCTCTTTGAGGAGGTGGGAAAGGAAGAGAGGATTAGGAAGTGAAAAGTGACTAATTCATGGACACCTGTTACTATAATTCATTTTGAGTTAAAATCTCCCTAAAGAAATTATTTCATGACTCTACAGAGCCTTTATAAGCAAAGCAGCAAACAAAAAACATAATTTGAGGGGGATGCTTTTGTTTGGGAATTTTTTGCTCCCATTATTAAAGCATATACATAATAGTGCTTTGGGTCACTTATATAAGTAGCTTGTGTGACTCAAAAGTGATCACCATATCTGACAGTCATTTTTTTAATCAGAGTATCAGTTTATTTTGAAACAGAAATAGACTTTTAGTTTTAGTGGGATTGGAACTGGTTGAATTTGGTTGAGAATGTTAAGGATATCCTGAGTCTTTTAACTCCACCTTAAACTTATCTCTAGTGCCAATGTGTTTTTATGATATTTACAGTTGTCCTCATAAAATTTAATTAATTACAGTGGTGATTATTTCAGTTTTTGTGTTTGTATCTTCAGAGTCTAGCATGGCGTTTGGCCTATATTAGGAATTTAGTACATACTTGTGGGCTAATTGATTGAAGGAGCCCAGTATCTTATTTTGTGAATTACTGGTTATTTCAAGTTAGAATACAAGCTGAAAGGCCACTAGATGATTGTAGGGTCCTTCTCTCCCCACTCCATAGTCTCCTGTAATGGGAACCTCAAGACCGATATACCCAGCTGTGTATGAGTTTAGACCAACTTTGAATCTGGCAGGGAATATGGCAAGGATAGACTGCCATCCTCTAGGTCCTCTACTGGTTTATCTTTGTGGTAGCTCTTCATGGTTGTTGAGTCATTTCCATCATTTTTTTCAGATTCTTTGTAACCCTATTTAGGGTTTCCTTAGCAAAATACTGGAATGGTTTGCCATTTTCTTGTCCAGTTCATTTTGCAGATAATGAACTGAGACAAACAGGTTTAAGTGACTTGCCCAGGGCCACACAGTCAGTAAATGTCTGAGGCCAGATTTCAAAACTCTTCATAGTAACTTTGACTTTAGTATATGTGAGCTACCACTGACTCATGGAAAATTTAATCCCAGGAATCTAGATATCTATGGAACCCAAGAGAAACAGAAACCAGTAGGAGGAGAATATCCTGCAGTTGATTGCTGAAATTGGCCAAACCAATCTGGCTCCTAGAAATCAAAGTTTTAGATTCAATTTTTCAGTCTGAAGTCCCTAAGACAAAAGTCAGTTAAGAGGTAGATTTTGCAGGATTTGTGCCATCTAGGCCTTTAAACCCAGTCCTTTAAAACAGCTAACTAGAACTTATCAGAGCTCAAAGAGGCAATGGAATATCTGAAAGTCAGACACACATCCATATTGAGTCTTATTTCATGTTATCTGTATGGCTTACTGGCAGCCCCCCTTGGGAATTCCACATCATTTAGTACAATAATTGTGCACAATTGGGGAGTAGGGGGTGGGAGTATATGGAAATGGAATGTGATAACTTCAATTTTTTTAGAAGGATAATGTACTGCCAGATGACTAATAATGAAATACTACAGTCATTTGCTGTATAATTGTGTGTAAAGTAGAAACCATGTGTTGTTCTTTTCAAGGAATATTTAAGAGGATGACTCTTACTAGAATTTACATAATTGTATTATACAAAAAAAAAGTAGGAGAAGATTAGGAATCAGAAGACCTGAGATTAAGTATTGGTTCTACTACTTATTAGTCTTGTGATCTTGGACAAATCATTTAAGTTCTTATGATAGGCAGCACAGTGGATAACATGCTGGGCTTGGAGGGAAGACCTGAATTCAAATCCAACATCAGTTGTGTAACGAGAAGTCACTTAAGATTTGTTTGCCTCAGTTTCCTCAACTTTAAAATGGGGATAAGAATTGCACCTACCTGGAATGACTGTTGTGAGGATTAAATGAGATTATTAAGATTAAAACACATTTTGGCATTCTGGAAACCAAATTCAGATGTGAAATGCAGAATAGTATATCTGTTGCATAAAAGTATGAGAACATATCTAGAGACCCAGTCTGTTGCATGGATGAATGTTACTGTATATCCTATTAAGATAGACAATGCATTTATGAATCAAATCCTGTCTTTGTGTTTCCTTCATGATATACAATGTGTTCACATTCTTTATAACTATGAGTTGTTTGAAAATAAAAACAAATCTTAATCATCTAAGATTATTGTCATGATTTTTACAGTACATTGTGTTAGGACTGCAAAAGGAAATATGACAATAATAAGACTCATACTTTTTTGTGATGTTTTGGTACCGTAAGGAATTTCCAATAAGAATTTCCAGGTACAGAGTAGGCTTTCCTTATTCATTCCCTTAAATATCTGGCCAACTTGGCATATGCCTGCTTACTAAAGAAAACGAGGATTTAGTTAGTGTTGGGCTGAATCTTTTGAGTTATTGAAGCCATTAGCTTTCATATCTGCCATCAGTGATAAACTGGAAATTGTGGAGAAGTTTGTGAATGCTTTTGTGGGTTGATGGATTTCTTCTGAATTCACCTGAGAATTTGTGCAACAGCGTGTCTAACATAATTGCTAGCATCTCATTTGATCATTCCCCATAATTGAAAACAGTGATGCAAAGCTACATGATGGTGGTAGTAATAAGAAACTCATATGCTGTGAGCTACTAGAAGCATGCTATTGACTAAGCATTTGGGTTACAATACTAAGTAAGCACTTTGAGGTCGAGATCCATAACCTATGTGTGGTATCTTGGAAAGCTACACAAAGTAGATATTCAGCAGATATTGGTGTTGATGGGTAGTGATAATTAGCCTATTAAAAGTGGTATATTCCAATGAAGCAATAATCCCTATATCCTGGGTGTTTCCGTTCAGAGACATCATAGAAGTAAACTCATAAAGTATGGACAGTGTGTGTGTGTGTGTGTGTGTGTGTGTGTGTGTGTGTGTGTGTGTGTGTGTGTGGTGTTGTAGATGTGGATGTTCTTTAAAAGGTGTCATTTTCTTTCTTTTAATTTTAGGTTGATAATTCTGGAAGTCAACAAGGATATATTAAATGCCTGCTAGGTGCCAGACACTGTGTTAAGCATTGAGGAGTCAAAAAAAAGGCAAAAACCAGACCCTGCTCTCAAGTTGATGAATCTATTGGGAGCGGGGGGGGGGGGGGGGGGGGGGGCAGGGGGGGACAGGTCAAGAAAATTACATGCTAATGGGGGTTAATGTGGCCTATAGGGATTAAATATGGGAAAGGACATATTACTGAATGGGGAAAGACAAGGGAAAAATTGCTTTTTCTTTTTATCTTGTTACTCAAGTGTATCAGCTATCTAGAAAGAGAAGAAAGAAAATAGAACATAGATCTTCTGGTCACCCAGACAGAGCTTTTCATATACACAGCTTCCCATTCCACCTCCCATAGCTTCTGGGGGTATGGAGGGGAAAGTATAAAAAAATAGAGGGCAGGGATAGGAGGAATAAGGATAAATTGAGGGAAAAAAAGAGAAATAAGAAAATAAAATTAAAGATTTGAGTATCTGTATAGATGAATATTGCACCTCCTTTTTTTTCTGAGCTGATATCACTGGTATAGTAGACAGGACACTGGATTTAGATTTAGGAAGATGCAGATTGAAATCCTACCTCACACACTTATTAGTGGTGTGATCCTTGGCAAGTCACTTATCCTTTCTGTACCTTAATTTCCTCATCTATAAAATGAGAAGATTGAACCTGGTGGCTTCTAAAGTGCCTTTCCAGTCTAAATGAATCCTTTGCATACCATCCTTCTCGACCCCTCTGAAGAGGTATGAAAAACCCTTAGAGTAGTACTATATACTAGAAAGTACTATATTTTGAAAGAAAACCCATATGAGCACAATCAGATTATTTTGTAGGGTCAAATTATGAACAATTAGCATGAAAATATGAAAGCCAAATACTGAGAGAAGAGAGGAGTTCCTCCATACTCTTGAAATTCTTCCTTGGCACATTACCCCAGAGCTTTCATTAACAATATCATTTTGTCAAATAGCATAATAGAAGCATGAGAATACTAGATTATAAGCTCCTAGAGAGTAGGACCACTTGCATGTGCATACCATCTAGATTTCTCAGGACATGCCACGGTACAAGTGTATGTTTTTAATAAACCCATTTTTATCATAGTCACTCAGCTGAAGACAAAAGAGTAAAATCTGAGTTTTTCTTCTGACATCCTTATCAACAACTGAATAACTTTCCATAATTGTGTTTAAGCAATGGATCTTTTCTGTTGTAGTGAGACCTTTCCCAAAGAAAACCACAAATAAGCAGGCATTGTTTTCTTCTGCATTGTCCTATATTCATGGTATTGAGGTAGCCTCATTTGTTCACCTTAATCTTCCAAGTATAACCACTTTTTTTTTTCTTTTTTTTTTCTTTTTCATTTTTTTTTTTTATTTAGCTTTTAACATTCATTTTCACAAAATTTTGGGTTACAAATTTTTCCCCTTTTCTCCCCTCCCCCCCCAAACGCCAAGCATTCTAATTGCCCCTATGACCAATCTGCTCTCTCTTCTATCATCCCTCTCTGCCCTTGTCTCTGTCTTCTCTTTTGTCCTGTAGGGCCAGATAGCTTTCTATACCCCTTTACCTGTATTTCTTATTTCCTAGTGGTAAGAACATTACAGTTGATCCTAACACTTTGAGTTCCAACTTCTTTAGCTCCCTCCCTCTCCACCCCTTCTCTTTGGAAGGCAAGCAATTCAATATAGGCCAAATCTGTGTAGTTTTGCAAATGACTTCCATAATAGTTGTGTTGTATAGGACTAACTATATTTCCCTCCATCCTATCCTGTCCCCCATTACTTCTATTCTCTTTTGATCCTATCCCTCCCCATGAGTGTTGACCTCAAATTGCACTCTCCTCCCCATGCCCTCCCTTCTATCATCCCCCCCCACTCTGCTTATCCCCTTATCCTCCACTTTCCTGTATTGTAAGATAGGTTTTCATACCAAAATGAGTAGGCATTTTATTCTTTCCTTTAGTGGAATGTGATGAGAGTAGACTTCATGTTTTTCTCTCACCTCCCCTCTTTATCCCTCCACTAATGAGTCTTTTGCTTGCCTCTTTTATGAGAGATAATTTGCCCCATTCAATTCTCCCTTTCTCCTCCCAATATCTTTCTCTCTCACTGCTTGATTTCATTTTTTTTTAAGATATGATCCCATCCTCTTCAATTCACTCTGTGCACTCTGTCTCTATGTGTGTGTGCGTGTGTGCATGTGTGTGTGTGTAATCCCACCCAGTACCCAGATACTGAAATGTTTCAAGAGTTACAAATATTGTCTTTCCATGTAGGAATGTAAACAGTTCACCTTTAGTAAGTCCCTTATGACTTCTCCTTGCTGTTCACCTTTTCATGGTTCTCTTCATTCTTGTGTTTGGAAGTCAAATTTTCTTTTCAGCTCTGGTCTTTTCATCAAGAATGCTTGAAAATCCTCTATTTCATTGAAAGACCAATTTTTCCCCTGAAGTATTATACTCAGTTTTGCTGGGTAGGTGATTCTTGGTTTTAGTCCTAGTTCCTTTGACTTCTGGAATATCCTATTCCATGCCCTTCGATCCCTTAATGTAGAAGCTGCTAGATCTTGTGTTATCCTGATTGTATTTCCACAATACTTGAATTGTTTCTTTCTAGCTGCTTGCAATATTTTCTCTTTCACCTGGGAGTTCTGGAATTTGGCCACAATGTTCCTAGGAGTTTCTCTTTTTGGATCTCTTTCATGCGGTGTTCTGTGGATTCCTTGAATATTTATTTTGCCCTGTGGTTCTAGAATCTCAGGGCAGTTTTCCTTGATAATTTCATGAAAGATGATGTCTAGGCTCTTTTTCTGATCATGGCTTTCAGGCAGTCCCATAATTTTTAAATTGTCTCTCCTGGCTCTATTTTCCAGGTCAGTTGTTTTTCCAATGAGATATTTCACATTCTCTTCCATTTTTTCATTCTTTTGGTTTTGTTTTGTGATTTCTTGGTTTCTCATAAAGTCATTAGCCTCCATCTGTTCCATTCTAATTTTGAAAGAACTATTTTCTTCAGTGAGCTTTTGAATCTCCTTTTCCATTTGGCTAATTCTGCTTTTGAAAGCATTCTTCTCCTCATTGGCTTTTTGAACCTCTTTTGCCAATTGAGTTAGGCTAGTTTTCAAGGTGTTATTTTCTTCAACATTTTTTTGGGTCTCCTTTAGCAGGGAGCTGATTTGCTGTTCATGCTTTGACTTCATGTCTCTCATTTCTCTTCCCAGCTTTTCCTCCACCTCTCTAACTTGATTTTCAAAATTCTTTTTGAGCTCTTCCATGGCCTGTGCCCATTGAGTGGGCTGGGACACAGAAGCCTTGATTTCTGTGTCTTTGCCTGATGGTAAGCATTGTTCTTCCTCATCAGAAAGGAAGGGAGGAAATGCCTGTTCACCAAGAAAGTAACCTTCTATAGTCTTATTTCTTTTCCCTTTTCTGGGCATTTTCCCAGCCAGTGACTTGACCTCTGAATATTTTCCTCACACCCACCTCACCTCCTGATCCTCCCAGCCAGTGTTTGGGGTCTGAGATTCAAATGCTGCTTCCAGCCTCAGGGCTTTGGGCGGGGGCAGGGCTGCTATTCAGTGTGAGATTAAATTCAGATGCTCAGGTGAGGGCAGGGCTGCCTCTCAGGGTCAGTTCCCTCAGGGAGTTTATGCACAGACCTTCAACAATGGATCCAGGCTCCTGCCTGCTTGGAGAGCCCTGGTCTGCCGCTGCCCCTCAGCTTCTGTCTCCCGAGGGGGCCCGAGCCATGGGGGCACCCCACTCCCCCCTCGACCCTCCAAAGGGACTCTCTCACAGACCCCCGTCACCTGTGGGTGGAGGTACTTGTGCGGCCGCTGGAGATCCCGTCCCTGAAGCCCGCTCGGATCTGTTCCTCTCGGTGCCGCGGCCACGGCAGGGCTGTACTCAGCTCCCAGTCCCGGCGCCCAGTCCCGGCGCCCAGTCCGCAGCACGAAGGACGTTTTACGAGAGGTTTGCAGGTCTCTCCGGAACAGAAATCTCCCTCGCTCCAATGTTCTGTGGCCTCTGGGTGCAGAATTCTCCATGAGTTACTTCTTTGTAGTTGTTCTATGGGTTGTGGGTTCGGAGCTATGTGTATGTGCGTCTTTCTACTACGCCATCTTGGCTCCGCCCCCCCCAAGTATAACCACTTAAGACTTAGTGTTAGTAGGTCTGTTTCAACTTCATAGGGAAAATATTCCTGGAGTTTCTGATATATTTCGAAATGTCCAATTGTAAATTTCATTTTCCCCTTCAAGCATTGCCAAATGGCCTATCCAAATGCAGAGTTGTTGTTATAAAGGTCTTATAATTTAAAGAATTTGATAGTTGATGTAGTTATCTAAATTCTACCCCAAGCTCACCTTGAAAAACCTTCCTTCACTGCTCTAGCCATAATTAAGCTCTCCTTCCTATGAATTCCTGTGGCATTTATAGTAGTTGTTGTTGCAGTCATTTTCAAGTTTGTCCAACTCTTACTGACCCTATTTGGGGTTTTCTGGGCAGTTGGAATGGTTTGCCATTTCCTTGTGCAGCTCATTTTACAGGTGACGAAATGGAGGCAAACAGGGTTAAGTGACTTGTCCAGGGTCACACAGCTAGTACGTGTCTGAGACCAGATTTGAATGCATGAAGATGAGTCTTCCTGACTCCAAATCTGGCATTCAATGTCCTTAGCCACTTAGGAGCTCAGTAGTACTTAGAGTAATGATTATGCAATTTGACACATCATGGATTCATAGATTTAGAGCCGGAAGGGACCTTAAAGATCACTTAATTTTGCTTATGAGGAAACTGAGGTTCCCAGATGCTAAATGATCAAGTCAGTTTTTAAACCTAATTTTTTTTACTCCAAATCCAGCACTTTTCGGCTATACCCCACTGTCTCTGGCTTGGCACAATCTTGAATTACTCGGTGTCATTTTATATGTGTTGTCTGCCTCTCCTCCCCTGACAAGACTAAATTACTTATGAACAGGGACCACATGGAATCTGTATTTCCCCCTACCCCTTTTCATGTTTAGGGAATTGCTAAGCATACAGTAGATATTCAGTAAATTTTAAGGTGTTTATAAAACATTTGAATAGAATTCTGAGCTTTAGAGTCTTCATCACGTTAGTTTTAAGATATGTTCAAACCTTTTAAAAGAGTTCAGCTCAACAGACTTCTTTCCAAAACAGAATGTCATTTCTGCTTAGCTTCTCAGTGGTATAAATGAAAGACTATCAATTGTGGCTCAATGGGATTGGCACAAAGTTGATTCTTACTAAAATGTATTGAGTAATATGCCAGTCTCTTGTTAATAGTGATGAAATCCTTTTATTTTTCTTTGTGGTATGAGACGCAGATCCAGAGTCATAAATCACGCTTTAAAGTTGCCACTGAAAAGCCAGAGGTACCTGAATTAGCTGTGACAGTCACAGCAGCTATTTATTGGGTTAAATTGCCACAGTGAGTCCTGGGGCTTCTCTCTCCAATTTAATTCCAGATGGCAAAATGAGAGATTCATTGCAGTGGTGATTGGTTGTACGTGAAAGGTGGAAAGCAGTTGTAGGGCCTGGGTCCATTTTATGATCAACCATAGTGTATTGGAAAGAATACTGGATTTGGAGTTGGAAAATCTAGGTATAGATTCTGAATTTTCCCTTTCCTGCATGTGCATTCTTTGGCAAGTCATTTAAAGTCTTTGAATTGAAGTATTCCCATCTGTAAAAATGTTGGCTTAGATATCTAAGGTCCCTTCTGGTTTTAACTCTTGGATAATGTAACTTTTCTCTGCCATCTTGTTCCACACCCCAATTCTATACCCCTCATTCTGATTGTGTGTGTGTGTGTTTGGTCCCATATCACCATCATTCTCACATTAACAGTATAGGGTGCAAGTTATTCAAAGATTTAAGATAGTAAGCCCCTAGAGAACAGGTACTTAGAGTAAGTCAGTAGATGTTAAACTCTTTGTCTTTTGTAATTTTGTTTATATTGCTCTGTATTGTCCTTTGGTGTTGGCATGCTGAACTATAGGTGTTGTTTTCATGTTATTATCCCAAAAGTAGAAAGTCTCCCCAAGAAAGTGATCAAGATGATGATGAGCCTTGAGATCGTCATATGAGGATTGAAATGGGGATGTTCAGCCTGGAGAAGACAAATCTTAAGGGGAACATGAGAGGTTCAACCTTTAAGGACATTGAACTAAATGACCTTTGGAGTCCTTTCCACCTCTAACTCTAGGATCCTGTGATCCTAAATATTTTAAAGGTCATCCTGTGGAAGGGATTTTGAACTAGTCCTGTTTGGACCCAGAGGCCTAAAACAAGAGCAGCAGGGAGAAGTTGCAGAGGGATAGATTTTTTAGCATAGTTTAAGAAAGAACTTTCTAACTAGTAGAGCTAGCCTATAAGGAATAGGCTACTTCTGGACAATAGAATTAGAATTGGAAGGAAACTTAGAAATCGATTGGTCCAACCCACTCCTCTTTCAGTTGTAGAAATTGAGGTCCTGAGAAGTGAAGTAATCTTCTCAAAGTCAGACAGGTAGTGAGTGACAGAGTCATAATTTCCTCTTCCTAGAGGTGTCCACAGTAGGCAATGACTTTGTAGAGACATGCTAAGAGCATTCTTCCCTTCCCATACAGGATGGACTACATGGCCAACGAAGTCCCTTACAACGCTGACACTTTGTTTTTCTCAGAATGTTAGTAAAAAACCAGTTTTCATCTTTCTGTGTTCTGAACCTAAAATCATATTCAAGATCAGGGCATCAAATTCAAGCTACTTTTATCAAACAGATGACCTGCACTGCTTGGTACTGCGAAAGGGTTGAGTTGTTGATGCTACTGTTGTTTTAAACAAAATTTTAAATTAACTGGTACTTTGTATACGAAAGAAAAGCAACTCTAAAGCATCAGACATTCAACCTCAACATGAGAGGTAGTAATCTTGTAAGTGATGGGACCTAGTGTTAGAACAACTGCGGTCTTATTTCTGCCACTCGCTTTGTGATCCTGGGTTAGAGAGCTTTACTCATTCCATCTGTACAATGGTGATAATACTACATACTCAACTCACCCTGTAGAGCCATTATGAGACTTTGATGAGACCATATGTGAAAAAACTTTTGGTGCCACTTGTTTCTGGGAAGTTAAACCTTTAAGTTCATAGAAACACATGGAGATAGGGTAGAATAATCTGAGCCCAAGTAACCAGTAGACCTGGAGGCAGGGCTCTATGAATAATAGCAGTAGATCCTTCAAATTATCTTCATAGATACTAAACAGAAGATTTGCTGTGCATATATTCAAGATTCAGTGGCCAGGTACCAGACCAGGGTAGGGACCAAGAGACAAATTGACCTAAAATCAAACCATGGTGACATGGTAAAAAGTTCTGGACATAGAGCCAGGAGAGAGACCTGGTTCAAATCCTGCCTCTCACACTTGGTGGTGTGACCCTGGGCAAATGGCTTAACCTCTCTGAGACTCCATTTTGTTATGTATAAAACAAAGATAATACTTTCACTTCCTGGGTTACAAAGTTGTAAAGAATGTTCTTTTTAAGTTCTAGAGTGCATCACAAATGTGACTTACTACTAGTATTATTCTCATTAATATCATCAAGAAAGAAGGAGACCAGGGTTAGTTCAGTAGTAGGAACAAGTATATAGCATTTTTCTGGAAGACACAAAGTTAATTACAGTCAATCCTCAGCTTTCATTGGGTAACATTCCTAAAAACTGTGAAAGTAAAAGCAGGAGTGTTGATACATTGAACCTATGGGAAATAGGGGGTCAGTTTCCTGTGACCACCAAAAACCAAACTTTCACTAGAGATTGCTGAAAATACACTTTTCTGCATATAATTCTTTATAACAAAATATTAATTCCGATAATATATACTTTTCCTAACATAATAACAACTATGAAATAACTCATAAAACTCAGAGGACAGGCAAGTGAAGGAATGGGCAAGGGTGGAGACATCAGAAGAACCCCAGGTTGAAAAAGGGAAAGGGGCAATACCTACCATCTCTTACCCCGTTTTGACCAGTTGGTTGAATTGTACCCAAATTGAAAGCACATTTCTCCAGGTGAGTTGGAACTCCTGTCCAAGGTCCATTCAATGCCCTGAAAGGTGACTAGCACTTTCAGGACATTTTAATGAATATTTCCTCCTTTTTGTGGATATTAACTTGCTCATTGAGCCTCTCATTTTTTTCTCTACTGCATATAGCCATGAATGTACCCAACTATCAAGAGGAAAGTGAAAATGAGGTTACTAATAAAATCATGGTCAAGCTTAAAGTGGCAAAAGTTAGTGGCCGGTATGAATGTTGAGGACTAACTGTTTACTTGGATAGCATATGGCCAAATGCAGAATCCTGACTCAGTTAGATGCCTTCTTGGAAATAAGAGCTCAATTGGTGTTAAATTCTGTATGTCCTCTTCAGAGCTGAAAGACTAAAGCAGCCTCAGAGGCCAGTGTGGATGAACCAAAGGTCCACAGCTGGGTAGCTCAGGTGGCTAAGAGTAAGGTCAAGGGACCACCTGGATACTGCTAGATTAAAGGTTAGAGAATAGCCATTTCACATGTGCAACTGTTCAGCTGTAAGGCTATAAAGCCTCACAAGTTGCTTTGGGCACAAATAGGTTAAGTAATCAGCCAGTATGTCAAAGGCAGGACTTAAATCTTGGTCTTTGTGACTGAGGCCAGTTCCTCTTTCTATTAGGTACATAAATTTTTAATATATATGTATATGTATGTATGTGTATGTGTATATATATGTATGAATATGTATATGTGCATGTATACATTTCTATATGTGGATGTGGATGTATATATATACATATGTGTGTACATGTATAAATATGTGTATATATGAAGTACATATAAAGTAGATATAAATTTATCTGCAGCCTCAAGGCCATGTGGGGCCCTCTTGGTCCTCAAGAGACCACATGTGATCTTGAGGCCACAGGTTCCCCACCCCTGCACTAGGCCTTACTGCTTTGGAAAAAAACCGGCCAAATTTATGCTTATCTTTCCCCAAATTGTCTGTGAGGGTATAATGATTATGACCCAGCTGAAGTGTGGTTCAGTGAAAACAATACTCTACTGGGAGTGAGGAAATGTGTGCTCAAGTACTGCCTTTGCAGTAACTAAAACCAGTTAGTTATATGACTGAGCCAGTTGTATCCCCTCAATCCTCATTTTCACTTCTGTGAAGTCTGAGGGTTAAATCCAATTACTAAGCTCCCATCTAGTTCTAAAATGCTGCAGTTTATTAACATAGTATTAATGCTATGGGTTGTTGTTTGGTTTAAAGCTTTTGGCCAGTTTTATTTCTTTTGAATAAATAGCTAAGCTTCTGAGAGTGTAGGCTATTTGACTGATCAATTGAGTGTCAATGAATTCTCCTATTTATAGGTGCTATGCTACATGTGAAAATGTATGGTTATTTAATTTGGTTGTTGTCCTTTGTACTCAGAGGATCAAAATGACATCCCTGTGTTGTGTCAATGAATAGTGTGTCTGTACAATGTACAATTTTCCTGATCAGACCAATATGAGCTTGGAAGGCTGTACCACAAGTCAGGCACAAATAGTCCATATCATATGAACGTTTAGGAGGGAGATGTCTCTAAATGTGCACATCTCATGTTTCCTTTGAGAGGATTCCTGCCTGATCTGGTGTTAAGAGAAGACTAGTACCTCTGGTATGAGGGCTATTGAACCCTTTTTCAGGGCTGCTCATTCACCCCTGGTTTCCACCTGCCACACAACTTTCACCTGAGCCTCCAAGAAGCTGTAGCATGTGCATGGATTATACCCCAGTAAAATCTTCCCCAGACTAGCTAAACCAGGTTTTTGAAATAGCAATCAAACAAGAAACATTAAGTACCTATGAGGGGTTTCAGTATTTGCCGTTATTACTGTGTCATGTACTGTGCTACATGATAAGATATAAAAACCAAAGTTAAATAAATAGTTCTTGACCCCAAGGAACTTTTAATCTTTTGAGGAGGCATGTATATATATAAATATTTACATACATATGTGTCTAGATAGATAGATAGATAGATAGATAGATAGATAGATAGATAGATAGATAGATAGATGTAAACAAGACACCTACAAAGCAAATACAAGGTAACTTTGTAAGGGAAGGCCCCATCAGTTGAAGGTGAAAATACAGATTTAACCATGTCCAGTTAAACCAGGGGTATCTGCTAACTAGAAGTGACCTCAGAGGCCATCTAGTCAAACCCTCTTTTTTTTTTTTTTAAACTGATATGCCATGTATTCTTTAGAGGTATTAAATGACTTGCCCCGTTTATCACACAAGGAGTAGCCAAGGTGAGATTTGAATCCAGGCCCTCTTATTCTAGTCAGTGGTCTTTCCACTAAACCACACTCTCTTATGCTGTGAGTGACCTTTTTTCTGGGTTAATATTATAGAATGTCAAGCAGGAAACAAGACTGGAATAGCATTTCATCCAACTCTCTCTTCTGCTCTGTCTTTAAAAAAACAAAACAAAAACAAACCAAAAGAAAGAATTCTGCAGTAAGATTCATTTAAATCATCTCTCTCTTGTATTTACATTGAACTACGTTTTTTTTTACTTTTATTCATCCAACAAGTCTATCATGTGCAAAACACTGGGCTGGCCCTGGGGAGATATGAATTTAATTGAAAAATGGTTCCTACTTTCATGTATTTTATAATCTAGTAAGGGGATAAATTGCTTACCCCCAAATACTGTAACTAGAAAATAATAATGTGGTAGTTTTAAAAAGTTACCAAACACTGTGGACCTGGGGAAAAAGACCCTATTTGCTTTGGGATGGAATAGT
The DNA here is from genome assembly GCF_028372415.1 of Notamacropus eugenii. NCBI lineage: Eukaryota > Metazoa > Chordata > Mammalia > Diprotodontia > Macropodidae > Notamacropus > Notamacropus eugenii. The sequence goes on along the minus strand of NC_092875.1, from coordinate 230,968,855 downwards.
TTCCATGAATAATAATACTGCTAATGGCTGGCATCTACATACAGTTTATGAAGGACTTTATATTGGTGATCTCATTTGTTCCTCTCTGAAGTCCTAGGAGGGACAAACAGTCCAGTATTATTATTTCCATTTCTCCAGATAAGGAAATTAAAGTTTAGCTAGATTAAGTAACTTACTTGCCCAAGCCAAAAGCCTTTGAGTATGTGCTCCACCCCACGCTGTTATTAAAAAAAAATTGCCTAATTGTAGCTCTTCTTCTTTCTCATCCTTCTTGACCTCTGTGCAATATCTAAAGCTGTTGGTCATCCTCTCTTCCAGGGTACTCTCACCTTCCTGGGCTTTTCTAACTGCTCTTTCATGGTTGTTCAGTGATTTGATTAAAACCATGTTGTTGTTGATTCATTTTCAGTCATCTAGCTATTTAGATCTCTATTTGGGGTTTTCTTGGCAAAGACACTACAGTTTATTTTACAGTTGAGGAAACTGAGGCATACAAGGTCAAATGACTTACTCAGGGTCACACAGCTAGTGCGTCTTAGGTCAATTTTGAACTCAGGTTCTTCTGACTCCAGGGCCAGAATTCTATCTACTGTCCCGCCTAACCACCCAAAGATCACATAGCTAAGTACTGAAGCATTGATTCAAATCCAGTTCTCCTGACAAGACCTTTACTTCTACTGGCACCCACTTAAGTAAAGCCAATGAAGAACTTCTAGGTTGAGACATCTGACTAAAGTTACAACCTCACATGAGCTCTTCTTCTAATAAATGGTGTTTTTAACATGATAAAAAGAAGTACTCATGTAGTTTGGGAAACTACAAATTGCATCATGCATATAGCTTTACTTCCAATATTTCCATTTGCCGAAACTACTGGATCTTGATTGGCTAGTTTAAGTAAACTCATTTTGTTTTTTACTGAAATATGATTAGGATATTTGAGGTCAAGTTGAAGAGAATTAGGAAGCTAAGTGGCACAGTGAATAGAGTGCTGGGTCTGGAGTCAGAAAGACTTATCTTCCTGAGTTCAAATCTGGCATCAAACACTTACAAGCTGTGTGGCCCTGGTCTAGTCACTCAACCGTGTCCACCTCAGCTTCCTCATCTGCAGATAGAGAAGGAAATAGCAAATCGCTCCAGTATTTTTGCTGAGAAAACATCAAATGGAGTTAAAGAGTTTAATATGACTGAACAATAACAATGGTGAAAAGATAATTTAAAAGGTAGGACTCTTACTCAATTCTATTTTCTCCTCAGAAGAAACTCTGTACTTTTAGATGTACTTTTTGTCTGGGACCAGGAGAAGCTTTTATTATGTAGGGTTATTCATTATATATAATGCTTATCAATCAGATAAAGCCAGTTCTTATGGACTATATTCTTGGGATATAACAAGAGTATCATACAGAGTAAGACCTTTGTAATGTTTTCTCCTATGCTGTTTTATTTTTATTTAATCTGTATATGTTGAGGAAAAACTTTAAAAGATTGAGTGGTTTTAAAAAAGTTGCTGGAAAAAGTCACAATCTCAACTCTATTGTTACAATTTGAGAAAAACACTAATTTTAGAACAACTTAATTAGTCTTTATATCACCAAGGAGTTCTTTATTAATTACAATTCTTCAACATTTGAAAAAATAGGTCAGATTTATCTATTATACTAGAGCTCAGAATTTTAGAGAAATAACTACCTGTGCAATATGTAAGAGTTAAAAATGGATCACGTAACTACATGACATGTTCACAACCTGATGAAGCCACATAGTTTAGAGGACAGAGTGTTAGACTTGGAGTGAAAAAAACCGGGGTTCCAATCTTGGCTTAGATACTAGCTGCGTGACCCTGGAGAGATCACATCTTTGAGTTTCAATTTCCCCATCTATGTTGTTGTTTGGTCATGTCCAGCTCTTCATGATCATGACCATGCTGTCCATGGGATTTTCTTGGCAAAGATACTGCCATTTTCTTCTCCAGTGGAGTAAGGCAAACAGAGGTTAAGTAACTTGCTCAGGGTCACACAGGTAATAAGTGTCTGAAGTTGTATTTGCACTCAGGTTTTACTGACTCCAGGCCTATTGCTCTATCTATGATCCACCTAACTTCTGTGGGGAATAAAATTGTCCAACCTACAATAAAAGACACTGAGGGAGAGATCTGAGTCAATGGCACTTTGTTAAAGAGTTCATGATCCCCTCTAATGAAATGAATCTCAGATCTTCCTCACTATCTGAGCTCCCTGCTTCTTCCAGGACCTTGTTTTTTATAGGGTTTGACACCCAAATATGCAAAAGAATCTCATTAGTTGATAGACCTTGCTCTTATATGTCAAAAATGACATATTACCGGGGGTGGGGCAGGGTCTCAGGTTGGGTGAAGCATGGGGTATCTTTATTGACTAAGTGGTCATAAGATGGTCATAAGATAGTCACCTGCTCCTGTTGGACAAGAGAGAATGGTACAGAGATACAAAAGTAAATTGGGGGACTTTCCAAAGCATTAAGACATCCTACCCATGTTGGATTTGGACATGGAATTTGAGCAAAACAGGATGGAGATATCATCAGCATTCTCGTGTTTGCACAAGTGAGCGTCATAATTTGGCAAACAAGTAGTGAACATTATAGTAAAGTTTGAGGCCCACTATAAGAACCTATCTACCTAATCATCTCTTCATGATTTATGTAAAATATCAAACTGATTAATACTGATTGGAATTGAGTAGGGGTACAAATTAATTATTTCCCCCCCTTGATCCATAGAAAGACCCCAGTCTTTCTTTGGATTTTTAAAATCTAAATACATGGAAGGCAGTCTTCCATGGGCAACACAAAACCAGAAGGCAACAGTCCCCTTACGGAGGTACAGAGGTGACATTAGAGAAGAGGGAAATGGGCACAACTTATAAAAGACTGATTACATTCCATTTCATTAAACATTAACTCATAATATGCTAAATTAACATTAAATATCTGAGAAGACTCTCTCACTGACCAAGAACCACGAGGGATAGGTACCTCCTTGTAAAATGTGCCCTACAAGATATGTAAATCAGGGGAGCATAGGGTATTTGTTCAAAGGCAGCAGTGCAGGTATTGTTTACCCTACACACAAGTTCTGGAAATCTTCTGAATTCATGAAAATGATTCCAGCTATTATGACAAACAGCTGCTCCATTGTGTAATGAGAGGCTACATCCCTGCCAACAACCCCACCAGTCCTAGATGGCTGTGACATAGGGAGTGGAGGGAAATAAGGAATAGGTTGTTCTATGCACAGAAGAATTATCAGTCATTGCTGTTGGTGGTAGAGCAAAAGCCAAAGTAGGAGACTGAAAAGGATTCAAAGTTCCAATCACTGCAGGTTCAGGAACAGGTGCAGAAGGCAGAGTGTGAGAAGCTGTTGATGGTAGATTAGAGTCAAGGGACTCTCATTAAAATTTCATAAAGCTCTACAGAAGATACAACCTTATGGGTTCCAAGGTAGACATGCACTGAAAGTGGCATTTTTTCAGGTGACATGAAACCCAGTTGTGGCAAGTAGCAAGAGTTATTGTTGAAGCAGCATAAGAGGCTATATGACTTCCTTGAAGTAGTCCTTAAAAAGTTTCCCCAACTATCACAGCACAGAGCCCCCATAGCAATAGTCTATATCAAACCCACCACAAATTACACATAGAAAAATCAACTGTGGAACAACTCACCACATCCTATCGTACAATTGTCTGGTCTCTGAAATATCCTCTGATGCAGTCCTGTGGTCCTCTGGAGATCTCTCCTCTTAGGAATACTGGAATGAGTATGGTTTAAGAGCAGTTTCTGGTGGATTTGCTTCTCCAGTTCAGATCACTTGCAGAGATCCTCTTCTCTGTTAAAAATCTCTAACAAAATAGAAATTATTATGATTCTAGTTTGCTGTTACAATAAACTGATCAGGTAGAAAGAGATAGTTCAAACCTTAATAGCACTACTACAAACATCACTAGACCAGAGAAATTGCACTTTAGATTGGCAAATTCAAATAACAAGTAAAAAATTTAAAAACTTTTGAACCCAGACTTTATATTTGGCATATATAATTACTTAATCTTGTTACAACTATTAATTAAAGCCAACTGAAAAATTTCACTCTAGTTATTTTCTTTGCTAGCTATTTTCTTTTAGCTGCTTATACCTCCCCTAGGAAGATGAGATTTTGCCAGGTAGTTATTAACACAGTACTTTTTTTAATACAATTATGATGCCTGATACACAACTGAATTCATTTAAAAGTTGCCAAAATAACAATTGTCAGAAAAAATTATGGTATAGAATATACAAATACATTGAGTAGTTGATTTCAAGACATTGCAGGTTGAATAAGTTATTTATAATAAAACATGTTTGCCTTTCAAGACATGCTCAATATCCAGGTGGTAATAATGAACCAAAATAAAATTGATTTTTCCCATTTGGGGAACACTAGATAGTCTATCATTCTTTTTTTTCTTCCTTTCTTGTTCTTTCTTTCTTTCTTCCTTTCCTTTTTTCTTTCTTTTTTTAAACTAAAACTGAAGTTGTTTCTGTTTGAGGTTCAGTAATTAGTAGAACAACAGTTTGGTCCCATAAACTGTTTCATTAATACCCAATTATCCTCATATAAATTTTTGGAAGGACTAAATTTTTAGGCTAACTAGCTCAAATCTTATACCTGTATCTTATTTTAATAGCTCAGATATGCTCCAGTATTAACCTATGAAATAAAGATTTAATACTGTATTTGTACTGATAACCTGCCATGATTATAGAAATTTGCCATAGAAAGAAAATAGGGCCATTATACAGTAAGGGGAAAATGCTTCCATAACTTCATGCCAATTCCATGCTAGAGTCATATAGAAAGCCACTTTTATTGAGCCAGTCTTAGAAGGTGAGACACTTTCTATTTAAGAGGAAATTTCATGCTTCATAAATTGAGTCATGAAACCTACCTCAGCCCATGCCAAGAGTCATTCTCCCAGTCTTTCCCATGAGAATTCCACCTGTAATTCATGGATGTCAGTTCCACAGGGTTACTGGCCTACCAAGATTCCTTGTTGAACATACCTGGAATCGTACTCAGAATAATATCAGTTACTGCCCTATGTATGAGATATAACAGCAAGTTCCAAGAAGCATAGCTTCATAGTTTTAGGTGATTCTTAAGAATCATATATCCTTGATATAGATGAAAAAAGTCCAAGGTCTATAATTTTATATTTCTAGAACAAGCCACCTTCTTAGGTCAGCTTTGGAGGTGCTTCTTCCTTCTAGATCTGATTCATAACACAAACCCAATATAAAACAGAGCTATTAGAAAAATCATTATATTAAGCATACACAAATCACCTGAAACTTGAGAGTATTTCAGTTGTAGCGCCTGAATTGGAAAATGAGTCTTTGTTTTTCTTAATATTATTAGATAAGATGGTACAAACAATTTTTACATGTAAAATTCTTAATCTAATTTTGAAAATTGTGTCACATTTTTCAGTCAGTGACATTTCTCACTAATCATATTATCACAATGAAAGAATGTTATGGGGTGATTTCTTATAAACTCAATCACCCATCAGTTGTAGGGTCTCTATTATTTGTGCTTCAAATGACAATTCAAAATGACCCCTCACTATACTAGTATGTAGAATTTAATCAAAAATCACCAATAGGGTTCATCATCTTCTTTTTTATACTTGCCCTTAAAAATGGAATTTGCTGTGTGAGGAGAAAGGCAGGGACACAGCAGCATTAGTTCTATTTGATTTCAGGTAGGAATCGTAGGCAGCCAGTTGTGTGACAGGCCATCATAGCCAGGCTCAGAATTAATCAGGTGGGAAAATGTTTTATTTATCAAGATGGGGATAGGTCAAGAGAATCCTACCTTCACCTTTTCAGGGTTGTTCTCTTGACTTTCCTAGAGACAGAAATCTTTCTACCTGTGGCAGTCCTTAGACTGCAGGAGCACGTATGCGTGTGTTCATCCTTCGTTGTTAAAGAAGACCATGCCATCAGAGAAATAATGACATGATTTACACTTGACTTTGTTTTGAGTGAATGAGGGCTGTTCAGGTCACCAGCCTCACTTCTCTTCCAGAGCCATCTGAATCCCATGACCAGATATTCATTAGAATGACTGGAGATAACCCAGGATGAGGCAATTGGGGTTAAGTGACTCACCCAAGGTCACACAGCTAATGAGTGTCAGGTATCTGAGGTGAGATTTGAACTCAGGTTCTTACCTAGGGGTGGGTGGTGTGGTATTCTCTGCTACTCATCAAGGATGCATTGTGCTAGGGAAGACACTAGCCTGGGACCCCCTGACTTTGGGGATGCAATGACATATGCTGTGCGACATATTGAATATTATGAGATACATATGTATATTAGATGATATGTTTTGCTTAAGGATATTGCTATGAGCCCTGCGTTGGCCACAGCGCTGAGAGGAGCAGATCTGAGTGGGCTTCAGGGACGGGATCTCCAGTGGCCACGTGGGTCACTCCACCCACAGGTGACGGCGGTCAGTGAGAGGGTCTCTTTGGTGGGTCGAGAGGGGAGTGGGGTGCCCCCATAACTCAGGCCCCCTTGGGAGGCAGCAGCAGAGGCGGGAGCAGACCAGGGCTCCCCAAGCAGGCAGGAGCCTGGATCCATTGTTGAAGGTCTCTGCATAAACCCCCTGAGGGAACTGAGCCTGTGAGGTGGCCCTGCCCCCACCTGAGCACCTGAACTTAATCTCACACTGAATAGCAGCCCCACCCCTGCCGAAGCCCTGAGTCTGGGAAGCAGCATTTGAATCTCAGACCCCAAGCACTGGCTGGGAGGATCCAGAGGCGAAGTGGGTGTGAAGAGAATATTCAGAAGTCAAGTCACTGGCTGGGAAAATGCCCAGAAAAGGGAAAAGAAATAACACTATAGAAGGTTACTTTCTTGGGGAACAGGCATTTCCTCCCTTCCTTTCTGATGAGGAAGAACAATGCTTACCATCAGGGAAAGACACAGAAGTCAAGGCTTCTGTATCCCAGCCCACTCAATGGGCTCAGGCCATGGAAGAGCTCAAAAAGGATTTTGAAAATCAAGTTAGAGAGGTGGAGGAAAAGCTGGGAAGAGAAATGAGAGACATGCAGTCAAAGCATGAACAGCAGGTCAGCACCCTGCTAAAGGAGACCCAAAAAAATGCTGAAGAAAAGAACACCTTGAAAAATAGGCTAACTCAATTGGCAAAAGAGGTTCAAAAAGCCAATGAGGAGAAGAATGCTTTCAAAAGCAGAATTAGCCAAATGGAAAAGGAGGTTCAAAAGCTCACTGAAGAAAATAGTTCTTTCAAAATTAGAATGTAACAGATGAAGGCTAATGACTTGATGAGAAACCAAGAAATCACAAAACAAAACCAAAAGAATGAAAAAATGGAAGAGAACGTGAAATATCTCATTGGAAAAACAACTGACCTGGAAAATAGATCCAGGAGAGGCAATTTAAAAATTATAGGACTACCTGAAAGCCATGATCAAAAAAAGACCCTAGACATCATCTTTCATGAAATTATTAAGGAAAACTACCCTGAGATTCTAGAACCAGAGGGCAAAATAAATATTCAAGGAATCCACAGAACACCACCTGAAAGAGATCCAAAAAGAGAAACTCCTAGGAACATTGTGGCCAAATTCCAGAGTTCCCAGGTCAAGGAGAAAATATTGCAAGTAGCTAGAAAGAAACAATTCAAGTATTGTGGAAATACAATCAGGATAACACAAGATCTAGCAGCTTCTACATTAAGGGATCAAAGGGCATGGAACAGGATATTCCAGAAGTCAAAGGAACTAGAACTAAAACCAAGAATCACCTACCCAGCAAAACTGAGTATAATACTTCAGGGGAAAAATTGGTCTTTCAATGAAATAGAGGACTTTCAAGCATTCTAGATGAAAAGACCAGAGCTGAAAAGAAAATTTGACTTCCAAACACAAGAATGAAGAGAAGCATGAAAAGGTGAACAGCAAAGAGAAGTCATAAGGGTCTTACTAAAGTTGAACTGTTTACATTCCTACATGGAAAGACAATATTTGTAACTCTTGAAACTTTTCAGTATCTGGGTACTGGGTGGGATTACACACACACACATGCACATGCACACGCACACACGCATAGAGACAGAGTGCACAGAGTGAATTGAAGAGGATGGGATCATATCTTAAAAAAATGAAATCAAGCAGTGAGAGAGAAATATATTGGAAGGAGAAAGGGAGAAATGGAATGGGGCAAATTATCTCTCATAAAAGAGGCAAGCAAAAGACTTATTAGTGGAGGGATAAAGAGGGGAGGTGAGAGAAAAACATGAAGTTTACTTTCATCACATTCCACTAAAGGAAGGAATAAAATGCACACTCATTTTGGTATGAAAACCTATCTTACAATACAGGAAAGTGGGGGATAAGGAGATAAGCGGGGGAGGGGGAAGATGATGGAAGGGAGGGCATGGGGAGGATGGAGCAATTTGAGGTCAACACTCATGGGGAAGGACAGGACCAAAAGAGAGAATAGAAGTAATGGGGGACAGGATAGGATGGAGGGAAATATAGTTAGTCTTATACAACACGACTATTATGGAAGTCGTTTGCAAAACTACACAGATTTGGCCTATATTGAATTGCTTGCCTTCCAAAGGGAAGGGGTGGGGAGGGAGGGAGGTAAAGAAGTTGGAACTCAAAGTTTTAGGAACAACTGTCGAGTACTGTTCTTGCTACTAGGAAATAAGAAATACAGGTAAAGGGGTATAGAAAGTTATCTGGCCCTATGGGACAAAAGAGAAGATGGAGACAAGGGCAGAGAGGGATGATAGAAGAGAGAGCAGATTGGTCACAGGGGCAATTAGAATGCTCGGTGTTTGGGGGGGGAGGGGACAAAAGGGGAGAAAATTTGGAACCCAAAATTTTGTTAAAATGAATGTTAAAAGTTAAATAAATAAATAATTTGGAAAAAAAAAGGATGTTGTTATGAATGTTTTACTTTACTGAACAATGTTTAGTTTATTGCTAAATATGTATGTGATTAGACCCTTAAAAATTATTAACAGCAGCAGTTGTCAGCTGTGCTGCTGTGTTTGGCTTTATACTGCCTTTGTCAGTTTTCTTTAAAAAGTGGCAACTTTTAAAAATCTCAATCAAAATGGATCTATGACTATAATTAAAAAACTATATAATCCTACTGAAAATATTCAGCATGGACTAAAAGTGATTGGTTATTACAGGTTAAAGTGACATTGAACCAGCAGCCTTATGAAGGGTCAGACAGTTATACCTGGGTTCAAGACTTAGAATAACAGCAAGTTCAAGTCCCAGGAGACTCTTCCTGAAATAGCAAAATTTCACTAAATACAGCTTAGGTCTAGATAATTGTTATTTTTCTCATATATTAGCCTTAAAGTTTCATTTAGCATTGTTTTAGCTACTCATAAATTTCGTCTATTCACAATTGTCGCCCTTCCTTGTTGGTCAAGCCAAAGGGAGGACATTAGAACATTTCTAAAATACAGTGAGCTGAGACCCCTGTCAGAGTCCATGTCCACAAGTGTGTCATATCTGGGCACAATTTTCTTGGTGAAAACTATGGTATCAGAGAGAGCTATAGCTGTGAAACTGGGAATAGTTTAACCTTGGTCAAAGACTGACTTGTGCACAATAACAATCTTTTTCTATAAGTGCACAAAAAGGGGTACAAGTTAGCAGATGGCCACCAGTGGATATAACTTGAAGTGCAAGCTGGTTAAAAGCTATATAAGTTGGACAAGTGGCTGTCATGCAAGTTGCCACTGGGCTAGTATCTGAAGTAACCCACTCTTTGTTGATTAACTCTATTATCCTTCTGTGCCACAATGATACCCCCACTACCCCCTTATGAACTAAAAAAAGTATACCTGGGAAGGAGTGGCTTACCTTAGTTCTCAGAACTAAAAGACATACACAGTGAATAGTTGGTTCAAAATAGTAGCATCAAAAGATAAAATTACCTGAGTTTCCAAATGATCCCAGATGACAACCACTTTTTATTCAAATGTTTCCTTTTTCCACTTTGGGTGGAAGAGGTCTTCATTCCTTAAACAACAGTTCTGTAAAGTTTCACAATACCCCCTCAGCAGGGCTCATCCCAAGGATCCTCACAAAGATCTCCTAAGAGGATTTCATCATGCTTTTCTCCCAACAGTAAGTCATTTACTATTATTATTATTTTCTAGGCTTTTTAAAGAAAATTTACTGTCATAATCACATAAGTATATTTCTAATTAAATAAGATTCAGATTGAAAAGAGGAATCAACTTGTTTTAATAACTTCTCTTAGCCTTGTTATATTTAAAATATCACCAATCAGGTGATAATACTTCAGTTAAATACCTTTCAAACTCATCAATTCATAGAAAGTGATTTATCTGATTACCCCTGATATTTTCATCCTAATCCTAGTAGTTTATGTAGTACCTACCACATACTAGACTTTTTCTATGTCCTGAAAGTTGCTTGAGCCTGTTTTTAGTAATACTTTAAAATGTTTAATCTAGAATTTTTCAATTTGCTAGCATTCCATGCCAGTTAGAAAAAATTACCTGTACATGGGATAGCATTTTGTCCAATTGTATTCCTACAAGGTCTAAAGACTACAATGGTCATCCTTTACACAAGCCATGCACAGTGCTAAGCACTTCACAGCTATGTGTTTCTCCCAACAATCCTGGGAGAAAGTTGTAAATATCTATTTTCCCCTTTGCACATACAAGGACTAATTAGATTATCTAATTTACTCTCACTACAATATTTTCAAGCCAATCAATTTTCATTTAAAATGACTAGTGGCAATAACTAACCTTTATTTTGTGTAAGGTTCCATTATTTTTAGGTGGCTTATATTTTTAAAAAATTCGTGGTGACACTTCTAATTTCCCATTACTGCTTCTTTGTTTCTTTGAATTACCCAAAGAGCCAAACCACTTCCTTTAAATTTTCTAAATTACTAATCCTTTAGCATAACTATTTAAACCACAGCAAAGAGATAATTCTTTCTCTATCAGTTAACATGCATTTTATGAAACTTATTTTGTAGTCTTACATTAATTGGGAAAGGAAAACATGCAGCAACTATCAAAGGGCACTGCTTTAAAAAAATCATCTTTTTTTATATCAGTGGAATTAAGATCCTCTCTAAAATCCTTTCAAAACTCCGAAGCCTTTTTTAACCTTCAAACGCTGAATTTACGCTGTCAGTGCAAACAAACTCCAATTTTCTTTACCTACCTACTCATTCTTTTCTTATTTCCTTATGTAATACTACCCTTTCTTCTACTTACTTAATTCCTCTAGTAAACCTCTTTTTGGTTCTTTGGTGGTTATAAATGCACAATTGATACCAATTTCTGTAAGGAATTTTGGACAATTAGAATTAGTTACAATCACATAGTTTTTTTTGAAAGCGATAGGCAATTAGAGTAAAAAAAAGTCACTCAGCACAAGTTCCTCGTAGTAGGGTGTCACAGATTTCAGTAAGCAGGATAACTCTGGAGAAGAAACCATCTATCTCCTCAAAGTTAAGCTCTTTATGCTGGAAAAGCATTCATCTAGCTATTTTGGCAATGCCCAAGAGGATTGGCCAAAATCCAATTATGTCATTGGAATGTCACAGATATTGGTACCCTAAAAGGTTCTCTGCTATTCTTCTTACAATAGTAAGTTATTATTATTATTACTTTTTTTTTTTTATTATTCACTCTCAATGAAATGCTATATAGTTATCTCAACAGAAACTTCCATTTTGGTGCTTGTTGTCGGTGAATGATCCTGATTCCTATTTGCCTCTTTCTTCTACATAGTTTTGATATTTTCCAAAACTGAGTTTACCTGTTAGGAATTTTATGTTTGTCTCTCATCAAAAGAAGAGCTAATTTCTTAATGGTTATAAATTAACAAAAATCCTTATTACACTAATTTAACTGAATTCATCTAAATGAAATATAGTTCAATAATTTAAAAATCTCAACTTCCATAAACATCATTCACTGCCAAGTTTCAAATTTCAGGGCCCAATATCATCAGTTGTTCCTGCTTTAGTATATATTTGACAGTGATTTAAATTAGGAAAATCCTTTTATTTGAAGTACAACAATTTCTTGATTTAAAGTTTCTCTTTTCATTCAAACAGTTTTTTACCTCATATAGAGTTAACAGGAATTGCACTACTTAAAGCTATCTGATGGAGAGGGTACTTTTCTGAAGGGTTCAGGGCATAACTTTTTCCCTAGTCCCTTTCAAATAACTCTGAATTAAGTCTATTTATTTTGTTTTATTTTTTAACTTAACGTAAATTATCATTTAGTAGAGATTCCAAATCACTGCTTGTTTTATGACTTTGAAAGCTTCCAATTAATAAAAATTTCTTTTATATTCTTAAGTTTCCTTATTTCATCCTATAAAATATTTGTCCTGAAATAACTTTCTCCTCCAGTCACAGGTGTGGCTGCCAGAAGCATTGCCCTTTCACCTTTCCCCTTTTCCATTTCCCCTTTTCCTTTTTTATGTAAACTAAACTATTCCCTATATTATTAGTGTTTGGAAAACAGGGAGCCCTGTCTTGAAGAGTCACATAGGTCAATCCCCTTCAGCCTTTACGAGAGGCTTCTGAAGATCTAATCACAGACTTAGTGTCTATGCTCATGACTGAGATCCCCAAGGAGACTCTAACTGGTGGCATCCTCTGTGAGACCTGCATGCATTTAATTTATTCATATATCTATCTTTTTTATATTCTTGTTGGAGATTGTTGAGAAGAAAGACAGATATAGAAAATTAACTGAAAACTAAGATACAAAAAAAAAAAGATTGGAAATCAAATTTGTGGGAAAGGAATAATTAAATTTATTTTCTAAAATCATAATTTGGATGTCTTCATGAAGTACTTTGATGAGCTCATGGGGTACTACCAAATTGTAGAGTTTAATAAAAACAACAACGAGATCAGTTATTCCTTAAAATGGACCTCCTAATAAGAAAACTTCCTTCCTATGCTAAACTTATCCCAACTTTAAGTACAGTTTTTAAGTATGCTTTCATTCTACCCCAAAATTAAAACCAATTTCACAGATTGAAACACCAAACGTAGAGATTAACTAACTGAAACTTCTTCAGGTTTAGCAAATCTGTTTCCTTTTAAAATTCTGAGTTGTGAAATTATTTAAGTTCACAAGAGTTTTAATCTAATTTCTCCTATACTACTTCCTAATTTTTTTCTTATTTTAATACTTCTTAGAATTTCTATTTCACTGAATCATTCCTGAACATCTCATGATTAATAAGACAGTTCTTAAATTGCAAACTTCAGCTTTAAATCAATCCCTAGTCATTTAAAATGTTCTTCTCAACAATCTCCAACATGGCTAGTGTTGGAAACAGAGATAAAAAGAGAGATTTGTCCCCTTTCAAGCTTTCTTAGAAAGTTTTTTTAATAGTCTGCTTCTTTTGGTTGATCATGCCAAAAGAAAAGTCATAGGTAAAACGTCTGCTGACTATGGGTTAGAACAAAGCATAAATAGCATAGGCAAAATAGACACTTATTTCCCATTCTTGTAAATATTTTCATAATTGCATAAGGTTCCTTTCTATCGGAAATAAGGAATTCACTATTCCTAAAATTAGTTTCATGATTTACAAAATGGAAACACACAGAACATATAACAAGACACAACATTAAATCAGGTTTGAACTTCTAAGTTTTCCTATAGGAGATTTTGAAGTCAAGATCTTATCTGTCTTCTGTATTAAGTATAGAGCTTATAACTATCTTGTGACTAGGGTCCTGCTATCAGCCTAGGATAATTCTTCTGATTCCTAATTATGTTAATGCTTTTAGAATCTTATCAGAAATGAAATTCAGTAACAATACAAAATTGCTTTAGTCTAATTTGCCAATTGGATTCACCCATTTAAAGTGTACTTTGTATTTAGAGCAAATCCCTAATAGAGGAGTTGGTTAAAGTTCCATTCCTCTAGACTTTTTGCCAAAGTACAATCACAGGAAGAAAAACTGAGACTGATGAAGGATTTAGCAATATCAATAGTTCATTTGTTCTAAGCTGATGTGGGAGATTATTCAATAAAATTCCATAACTTTCTAAGTAATCCAAAATTTCATGCTTTGGCCAAAACAATCCTCTAAACTCTTTGTATTCTCAAACCAGACTTTACACGGCTTAATAGCTCTTTCTTTAGTCATCCCCAGGTGGGGAGTCCACCCTTGTCCCAATGAGCATCCTGTAAGATGAGTTTATCCTCTTATTTATACCTGAACCCATCTCTGGGTGGGGAGGGAGGTGGGGTGTCATGGGGCATACCCAACCAGAAGTACTCACCAAAGGAACTTCTCCTGAGAGAATTGGACTAGATTCCTGAGATGCCTGCCTTTTGGCTTATTCCATCTGAGAAGTTCCCCACTGAAGACACTAAAGATGCCCCTCCCCCCCTTGATTATGAATCCAGGGAGGTAATTTTCTCTCTGCCTGAGTTCCACCTAGATGGAAGTTCTTTTCCTACAGCTAACACTGCATAATATTCAGGGATTTGTTTTTGAATTCTCAAATACTTCCAATTCTTCATTTCTGGGCTTAACCTCTAGAATTCTAAAACCAGTCAACTAGAGACTAAAGGTACTTTATGAGTGAATATTCAGCAGCATTTATACTTATTTTCTTCTATAAGTTCCAAACATTTTAGCTGTGATTGTCAATAATTGACAATCCTAAGCAAATATAAATGAAAATAACCTTTTCCTTTCCTCATCTCTGTGAAACTAAAATGAGCCTTCTTCTCAGGTCAGAAGAGGATAGGATTATTCCCAGAGTGGTCACATGCCTTAACAGTTTACCCTTGAGGTGGAGAATCTCTCCTCTAAGGCTGTCAGGTCTAGCTCAAATTATTACTCCCTCAAGGTGATGTCAGAGCATTAGAGAGGGGAATATTTCCCCAGCCCTACCCATCAAGAAACTGTCCTTTAAATCCTGTTCCCTTAAGAAGGACAAAAGGTTTTATTCCTTTAAAATATAGGGCTAAAAGGACTCTGTTTGACCTCTGCTAAGCAAAATTGCTATTAACATAAAACAGGTACCCAATGATAAGAAAGAAAAGATAATAGCAAAACTTAATGGGAAGAGAAACAGTTTAAGAGACTCTGATTTTCTCTCTTCTCTGAATTAGTAATTTAGTTACCCACAGTCACCACTGGCTGGTAGGAATGTGGGTTTATAGAAGAAACATTATATTGATGATGTTCATGATGTTTGAGAACTTGCAGTTTTTATCAGGGTAAAAAGGAGCAAAAAAGAAAGTTTTCTTTTGTGAGATCAGTCAGAAAAAAGAACATTCTCAGAGCATTCAAGGATCTTTTAACTTTTAACTTTTTTTTTGTTAAGTTGTTGGGACAGGGGCTAGAATTATAACACATTCAACCTCCTGAATATTCTGATCTACTAGAAGGAATTCTCTTTTAGGATTCATTATTGGGTCCTAGATCTGACTATAGAACTAATGAGCTGTATGACTTTTGGTAAGTCAATTTACCTCTCTGGCATCTGGTTTCCTCATTGTACTAGACTATTGCTAACTAAGATCTCTTCCAATTCTTAAAAAACAAATTTCTCCAATTTAATTTTGAATAACCATAAAAACTGGTTTCAAAAATCAAAGCTACATCTAACGAGCAGAGGATTTACAAAGGTCTTGTTAGAACTTGGAAGCTATGGGTGAATCAAGGGTAAGCCAGACTTGGTTTAATTTAAGAAGCATTTTAAAAGAGTTGAAATTCAGTTGAGAAGATATTCAAACTGCTTTTATTTATTTTAAACTTCTTCTATTTACCAACCTCTTTCTGTAGTTAACTAACCAATGGTGTTATTTTAATAAAGAGTTCTATGTTATCGTTGAAGGAACACTGGCAGGATGGTGGGCTCATATCTTGCCAAGTATGCCCTGGGACACCATTCTTGCCTGGCTTGTTCTGCAAGGTATTGTTGTATACTTGCTGGCAGCTTTTGGAAATATGGGCATACTACATGGGATAAATTGATTAAAAACCTAATCTATAATGCTTCATAATAGTTATTAATAGATATAAATGAAGTATGTATACATATATACCTATATATATAGTATAGATATATATGAGAGAGAGAGAAACAACCTGAAAAATACTGTATTCTGTGGGTTAAAAGTGTCTATAAATTTAGAAATGCTCATTCACAGTTCTCTTGGAAGGAAGGAAGAGAGAGGGAGGGAAGAAAAGGAAGGGAGAAAAAAGAAATGGAAAGCCTGGAAGAAATAAAGAAAAAATAAAGAGAAGTTTGAAGTGAAGATTTTTAACATATCCAAATGACAGCAAAAAAATGCATTCCTTATGTGGGTTCAGGAAGGGGAGCTAAGAATGAGAGAGACAGATTTCAGAATGATAAACTCTTAGAATTTCCCTGTGTTATTTAAGTTTTTTTGAAACACAGCCATTTTTCAAATTCAGTACTAATGTTTATTTGGTGTTGCTTTGTAATAATAAAAAAAAAAACCTTTGTTTTTATGAATTCAACCTACTTATAAAAAAGTGGTGAATATTGTTTCCATAACTACAATGCCCCTAGGTATTATTTCCCTTCTTTGACATTGGAACACCAAAGAATACACTATAACCAATCTGTTCACTTGTCTTTAATAAGCAACTGAAGAAAAGGGTATGAATTATGGTGTCATTGTGCCTAGTATTTTAGTGTTAGAAGCCAAACCAAAGGCATGAATCACTAGATGCTTAGATTGTAAAATAGACCAGAGACCTTGTTTTTAAAAATGTAAGAAAAATGCTTGTCAGTTAAGAATAACTTTCTTGGAAAAGAAACTTAAGACAGTTGGGTAGAACTGAAAATAGTTTTAAATATAAATATAGGAAACTTTCTCTGCACAGTCAACTCTGTTATTTGGGGTTAATGATCCAGCTGATAAATGAAGAGCCATTGTTTTTTATTCTTTTTCCTATAGTTTGATTTTACCAATCAATCAATCCATAAGTATTTATTACATACCTACTATGTGCCAGGCATTGTGCTGTGCACTGCAGATACAAAAGAAGCAAAAAGCAGTCCCTACCTGCAAGGAACTCATAATCTAATGGGGAAGACAACATGCAAATAAATATGTAAAATATAAAAAAAAATAAAATACAAGCAAAATACAAAATAAAAAGCAACATAGATATATGCATGTATATGTTTTATATAATAATATATATTTATATATAATATAAAGATAAGAAATAATTAGCAGAGGGAAGGGACTAGAATTAATAAGGGTTAGGCAAGCCTTTAAATAAAAACTGAAATTTAATTGGGACTTAAAGGAAGCCAGGGAGATCAGATCAGGGAGAGTAAGAAGAGCATTCTTGCTTGGCATGGGAGATAGCCAGAGAAAATGACTGGAGCTGAGAGATGTAGTATCTTGTCTGTGGAACAGCCAGGAGTCCAATGTCTCTGGATTGAAGAGTACATGGTGGGGAGTAAGGTGTAAGAAGCCTGAAAAGGTAGGAGGAAGTTAGGTTATGAAAGGCTTTGAATACCAAACAGAGCATGTTGTACTTATTTCTGGCAGTGGTAGGAAGCCACTGGAGTTTCTTGAGTAGAGTGCTGACATGGTTGGAACTGAGTTTTAGGAAAATCAGTTTAGTTGCTGAATGAAAGATGGATTGGAGTGGGTAGAGACTAAGGCAGGCAGACCCACCAGCAGGCTATTATAGTGGTCCATGTGTGAGGTGATAAGGCGGGGTCTGCAGTAAATTGGTGACAGTGTTAGAGGAGAAAAGGGGGCATATTTGAGAAATGTTGCAAAGGTGAAATTAACAGATCTTGGCAACTGCTTGGATATAGGGAGTAAGAGAGAGTCAGGAGTACAAGATGACTTCTTGCTTGTGAACCAGGACCAGGATGAAGAGGTTTAAAGTAATAGGCGAGGGGGAGACAGATAAGGGGAAAGCTAATGAGCTTGGTTTGGGACATACTGAATTTAAGATATCTCCTGGACAATCAGTTCAAGAAGTCTGAAACCAGTTGGAGGTGCGAGATTGGAAGTCATCAGAGAGTTTAGGGAAGGATAGGAGGATTTGAGAGGCATCAACATAGAAATGGTAATTAAATCCATGAGAGCTGATGAGATTGCCAGATAAGAAGTATAGAGGGAGAAGAGAAGAGGGCCTAGGACAGAACCCTGAAGGATGTGATCTGGAAGAAGATCCAGCAAAAGAGATAGAAAATGAGAAGTCAGATAGGAAGGACAAGAATCAGGAAAGGATATCTTGAAAATGTAAGGAAAAGAGAGTATCAAGGAAAAGAGAATTATCAACTGTGTTAAAGGCTGCAGAGAAGTTAAGGAGAATGAAGATGAAGAAAACCCTTGGATTTAGAAAATAAAAAGTCATTTGGAGAGAGAACCGTGTCAGTGGTATGACAATTTCAGAAGCCAGAATTTAAGGAGGTAAGGAGAATGAGAGGAAAGTGGAAGCACCTATTGTAGATGGCCTTTTGGAAGAATTTAGTTACAAAAGATGGAAGGATTAAGTGAGGGTTTTTTCTCAGAATTGGGGAGACAAAGGCGTGAATGTTAGCAGTATGGAAAGGTCCGGTAGATTGGGAGAGATTTAAAATAAATGAGAATATTGATGACAAAGAAGTCATCAATCAGTTCCAAAGTCTGTTAGAAGAGACAGGATGTAATGTAATCACTTAAACAAGTAAAGCAGTTAGCCTTGGTAAGGAGTAAGGCCACATAATCAAGTGAAACAGGGATGAAGGAGGAGAAAGTGGCAGAAGGTACCTGAGTAAAAAGGAGATCTTAAAGAAGAGGTCAGAAGGGAAAGCTCACAGCAAATGGCCTCAATATTTTTTTTTGCAAAATATGTGTTAATGTTCTCAGCTGGCAAAGTAGAAAGAACCATGGGAACACGGAGGGATTAAAAGGTTTGGAAGAATCACTGTAGAGAGTGAGATAGTAAACTGGTCAGAGAGACATAGTAGGATTGCCTAGCAATAATGAGGACCCAGGAGAGGCTGTGTAACATAAGTATATAGTAGACTAGGCCCCAAGTGTTGCTTGATTTTCTTCATTTTTGATCAGCAGAAAGTGTAGGAGGGAAATCAGTGAGTGGTGGGAGTGATAAAAGGCTGAGGTTGGTTGAATATAATCAATGTTATGATAACAGTGTTAGGGATTTAAGAGAGGAGGACAGTGTAGCATGGAATTGGTTCACCACAGGGTCAAGATGGGGGAAAGAGAAAGGCTGGTTCTGGGGAGATGGTCTGGGAGAGAACAGAGGTATCAAGGGGTTGGAGGTCATGGTACCAACAAAGAGTAGGGTTGGGTAAGGGAAGGAAAAAATGAAAAGCCAATAGATTATGATCAGAGTGAGGCAGTTTTGGAATTCTTAAACATAGAGGTGATACATTTGTGGGTGATGGCAAGATCAAAGATATGACCCTCTTTGTGCATGGCTGAGGTGGGGTACAGGAGTGGTTTATGGCAAATGAGTAGGTTGAAGAACTCAGGGGCTAGGATCAGTGCTTAGGGATATTCAGTATGTATGTTGAAGTTCTGTAGTATGAAGGCAGGAGTTGGGGGGGAGAGGAAATTTATGAGCCAAGTACTGAACTCATTAAGGAAGGAAAAGATGACTTGTTTATTCATAACCTTGGGGTCAGGAGGACCTGGGTTCAAAACCCACCTCTGTCACATATTCAACTGTGTGACCATGGGCAAAGTCACTTAGCCTCACAGAGCCCCAGGCAACTTACAAAGATTCCAAGTTACACAGCATGTGCCAAGCTGCATTGGTCATGAAATCACAAATCCAATCCAAAAAAACAAAAGAAATAGTATTGCTTTTGTTGTTGTTGTTCGGTCATGTCCAACTCTTTGTGACCTTATTTGGGGTTTTCTTGGCAAAGGTACTGAAGTGGTTTGCCATTTCCTTCTTCAGCTCCTTTTACAAATGAAAAAACTAAGACAAATAGAGTTAAATGACTTTCCCAGGGTCACATAGCTAGTAAATGTCTGAGGCTAGATTTGAACTCAGGTCTTCCTAACTCCAGACCCTATGTGTACCTAGCTGCTTTGATCATTGGTCAGTGAACAAATTTTTACTGAGTTCCTAAGAAGTATAAAGGAAATTCCTTGCCAAGAAACTTATTATTTAGTTAAATGGTAAGTTTACAACCTAATAGAGTTTACAGTACATTATCAAGGAATGATTCTTGTACCTTCACCAATGTTGCATCATTACCAGGAAGCTTTCCCGTGCCTCCAAGTTCTTACATCCCTTTCACTATACCAAATTGACTTTGAAGAAGCAGCCTTTCCTCACATATTGGCCTCAAAATATAGATCCTCAATTCTTATACTTCTGTTCTCTCTTACCTGTTTCTTCATAGTTTCTAGATTGTGTTCATCCTTCATTGCCAAAGAGGGCCATGCCATCAGAGAAATGATGACATGACTTGCACTTGACTTTGTTTTGAGGGAGGAAGGGCTGTGCAAGGTCACCAGTCTCCTTTCTTCTCCAGAGCCATCTGAGTCCAGTGACCAGATATTCATCAGGATGACTGGACAAGGCAGAACTTGGCCTTTTTACACTAAGGTCTGTTCAGGTACTCACTTAGGATGAGGTAACGCCCATTCTGTTTAAGAAGTAATCAGGGGATGGCCCCTTTGATGAGGCAAAGAAAAATAACTACCTCAGGCTGGGAGGGAAATAACAACAGTTACTGTTGAAAATCACTCTTAAGCCAAGAGGGTTCAGAAAACAGTCCTTAAGTGGAGCTTGGGCAGGGGCCTAGTGTTGTCCTATCTCTGGGCTTCAGAGTACAATAGGTTTAAGGTTTTAGGAAAGGGAAGGGAAGGGGAGGAGAGGGGAGGGAAAGAGAAGGGAGGGGAGAGAGGAGGGGAGGAGAGGGAATGGGAGAGGAATTACATCTCATGTAATGACTATTTTCCTCCCTTATTTTCATGCCCAGAGAGGAGCATTATACTTGGAGTTAAAAGTCTTGGGTTCCAATTATAGCTTGACCACTTAGAATTTGTATAACTGTGACCAAATCAGCCTTCACTTCCCCTTCTTTACAATGAAGATAATGTTACCTAGACTTGTTGGGGAAAAAATACTTTGTAAATGGCAAAGTAGCATAAGAATGTGAGTTGTTGCTACTTTAACATCAATAATGAACATTGTTTATACATGTTAAAAGGATATTTAATGCTCGGCAAGTTCTGAAAATATGTAGAAACACTGTCAAATGTCCCTGAAATGCAGATTATAAACTCATAGAATTTAGAGCTAGATATAATTTAGAATTAACACAGAAATTAGATTTTATAGCTGGAAGGAACTTCAAGAAATCATGTACTTTTAAGTTCTCAACAACATTCTATTTTAGATTATTCATTATGTATCTGTAGGACAGTTTGCTAACTTAAATAAAATAACAGATATAATACTTTGAAAAAGTCTCAGTTTCAAAGGTTTTTTTTTTGATGTGTATAATCAGGTTAAACTGAATCTTAAAAAATACTGTTGACATTTCTGTCACTACTCAGTTTCCAATACTTGCCTAGGCACATTTGCCTAGAGAGATAATGGTAGGAAAACAGGACTAAAGACAGAATTACTTAGTGGGGTGAGGGTCAGGAGCAACTAAAGGAAAAAATGTTAAGGTGGCTCCTACTGGCATGTGATATTGAAGGAGAATCATAACAACATCACAGAAGCCAAGAAAGAAAAGAGTTTCAAAATGATTACTAGTGCCATATCATATAGAATAGCTCATAAAGACCAAAGCCAAGAAAGAACTATTGGATTTGGGGATGCAATTATGTTGGTAGCATTATGAAAAAGAAGAATTGCTGATGGGAGAGGAGAAGCAGAAAGATCTGTTAGGAGGTTATTGGATTAGTTTAGTTGGGTGATAAATGATGGCCTATATTAGGGTAATGGCAAAGGGGAGGGTAGATTGAGAGATACTGTAAAGGAGGAAGAATTTGATCATTCCATGAAATGTGAGCAAGAAATGGGAAATAGGGTGAATTATGGTGATGTTAAAGTGGCAACTTTAGAGGAACACATTTAGGGAGAAAACATTATAACATCTCAATTTTAGCGATGTTGAGTTTGAGGTGCTTGATCCTGTTTTGTGCTTGAGTTCAGAAATATGATCATGAGATGGATCTGCCAGCCCTTGCTGGTTCAGTCAGACACCAGAGCCAAAATAGAGCTATCGTGGTGGGGGGTAATACAAGGTAAAGTTTAACAGATTGAGAATTACTGAACTTTGGTGGGGGAGAGAAAGGATGCTAAGACTTCTAGCTTGCAAAATATTAACATGTGTGGGAGATCATGGGTTTAGAATGGAGGCCAGTGAAATCAGATTAGAGGAGATGAGTTGAGCCAAAATGCATTGATCAAGGAAGGAACCAACACAAAGTCACAAGTACTTTTAGTCTGGAGATGTGGAAGTTGTTTTAGAAAATACAATTTTATACAAGTCATTCCCCAGTTAATAAATGGTCAAAGGATATGAATAGGCAGTTTTCAGAGGAAGAAATTAAAGCTATCACATGAAAAAATGTTCTAAATCACTATTGATTAGAGAGATGCACATCAAAACAATTCTAGGTACCATATCTCACCTATCATTGGCTAACATGACAAAACAGGAATATGATAAATATTGGAGAAGATGTGGGAAAGGTAGAACACTAATTCATTGTTGGTGGAGTTGTGAGCTGATCCAACCATTCTGGAGAGCAATTTGGAACTATGCCCAAAGGGCTATAAAATGTGCATATCCTTTGACCCATCAATACCACTTCTAGGGCTCTATCCAAAAGATATCATAAAAATAGGAAAAGGACCCACATGTACAAAGATATTTAAAGCAGCTCTTTTTGTGGTGGCCAAAAACTGGATGTTGAGGGGTTGCCCATCAATTGGGCAATGGATGAACAAGTTATGGTATATGAATATAATGAAATACTATTGTGATGAACAGGAAGACTTCAGTAAATTCCAGAAAGACTTATATGAACTGATACTGAGTGAAGTGAGTAGAACCAGGAGAACATTGTTCACAGAAACAGCAACAGTGTGCGATGACTGATTTTGGATAGACTTAGCCCTTCTCAGCAATGCAAGGACCTGAAACAATTCCAAAGGACTCATGATGAAAAATGTCATCCACATCCAGAGAAAGAACCATAGAGTCAGAATGCAGAGGGAAGTAGACTGTTTTCCTTTTTGTTCTGTTTTTTTTTCTTTCTCATGGTTTCCCCCATTCATTATAATTCTTCTATGCAATATAACTAACATGAAAATGTGTTTAATAGGAGTTGTGTGCATAGAGCCCATACAGCTTATATATTATCTTAGGGAGGGAGGAGGAGAAAATTTCAAACTTATGGAAGTGAAAGTTGAAAACTAAAAAGAAATTAATAAATTGGAAAAAACAAGGAAGTGGAATTTCAGTATTCATATAGGAAGCAAAATGTGAATATAGATGAATGGTCATTTCTTATGATCGGGAAACCCACTACCTTTCATTCCATTTTTTAGATTGCCCTTTTAGGAAATTTTTTGCTTTATATTGAGCCCAATATGCTGATTTATTCATTGCTCTTAGTTCTGTCAGAGTTAAATCTACACAAATAATAACAGTGTAAATTTCTTTAGCACTTTAAGCTATATAGTAACTCTGGTAGATAATATAAAAATCCACATTTTAAATATGACAGAACATAGGGTTGGTAGGTATATATGTGGGAATACCACAAATACAATATGTACAGTGTGTCTTGACTTTCAACAGGTTACATAATAAAATCCTTCTTATAAATGTGGACGATATCGAGGAACATAGGTGGATTACAGAATTGTAGAATCACATCTCTGGAAGAAATATTAGTGATTATGTACTCTTGTCCCCCTATTTTCCAAGTGAAGTAATAGTAGAATTAGTTATAATACCAACTGGTGGAACATTCGATTAATGGATTGACAGAAACTTGGGACAAGATCTCTAGAGGTATGCGGCAGGGATCTGCTCTTGTTCCTGTTTTGTTCACCATTTTAATAAATAATGGATGAACTTATATAAGGCATGCTTATCAAAACTGTGGATGAAACAAAAATGAGGAAGAGCATTAAAACTTTGTATTATAGAACTAAGATTTTAAAACATCAATAGTGTAGAATGCTGAGCTAGAATCAACAAGATAAAATGTGACAAGTATCATGTGAATGCCTACATTTAAGTTAAAAGAATCAATTGCATATTGTGGTAGAAAGAAAATGGGCTTATGAGCAGTGTGTCTGAAAATGATCTCAGGTCTAAGTTGACCACAAGTTCAGTATAAGCCAATAGTGTGACATGGATCAAAAAACAGTTAATTTGGAATTGCATTAATTGATATATGTTTATTGTGATCAAGGGAGGAAATATATAATTTTGTACTTTTCAAACCAGATCTGGAATACTGTGTTTGGCTCTGGGCGCAGTGTTTTAAGGATGATAAACTAAATGCCACCTAAAAAAGGAAGACTGGCATAGTGCGAGGTCTAGAAACTGTCATATGAAGAACAGTTGAAGTGACTCAAGATTCTCTCAAAAAGAGCAGGCTTAAGAGGAGCAGACTAGCTCTCTTGAAATATTTGAAATCTTGTCATGTAGATTAGTTTGGAGATATTCTCTGTAGCACAACAGGGAAAAATGAAGGAGTGCGAAATAGAAAGTTGTCATGTTCCTTAATAATTGTTTATCCAAACACAGAACAGACTGACTTAGAAAGCAGTGAATACTATATCACTAGAAGGGCTGAGCATTAGTGTATAGGTTTCTCCGGAAGGGACGACCCTGAAAGATTTATATCCTTTTAAGTATCAGTGTTTCAGATGTTTCACAAGGGAGTGAGCAGGTTTTGACAGGAGGGATGGAAAAGAAAACAGAGAATGTTGGATACTTGTTAGGAAGGGTGGACGGGGAAAAGGCTGAAAAAAGGGAAAGTGGGGGAATGTTGGATCCCCAAAGACTCACTTGCTTTACCTCACGGTTCTGCCTAAGAATCATTTTGTTCTTAGGTGTCCCCTATCCAATTAAACTTAAAAGAGTAGTACAACTACTCAGCTCTTAGTATCTAGTCTGCTTCCTTGTAAATGAGACCACTGAAAGAGTACCTACCAATTTATAGGAGGGAACCCTCACAGCTTCCTTTTCAGTTCTAGCATCTAGCACTAGACCCCAGTAGTTTGCAACTGTACTTTCCGCCCTGGTGTTGATCTTGGTTTCTGTCTATGAATCTCCATTTTATACTGTTTGCCAAAATAGCTAACATTTCTATAGTGCTTACTATATGCCAGCCTCTGTGCTAGGCACTTTACTTATTATCTCATTTAACCTTCACAGTAGGTAGGTAGGTGCTATTTTATCCTTACCTTACAGAGGATGAAACTGAGGGAAATATCTCTTTTTGTCACTTGCCAGGGGGCGTATAGTTAGTAAGTATAGTTAGTAAGTATCTGAAGTCTGATTTGAACTCAGATCTTGCTCCCTCCAGACCTAGAGTCTAGAGGGTTGTTGGAGTTGCCAAATTAACTGTTTCATTCATTGTGCTGCCTAGCTGCCCTGCTACATACATACACATATACGTAGAGATATACACACATATATGTATATATATATACACATGTGTGTACACATACACACATATGCTTCAACTTCCAACTATGCTTCAGAAAGTGCAACTCTGATGAACTGGTCATGTTGTTCGAATGCAAAATATACACTTGCCAAAAAGACTTTTATGGAGAACTCACATGGGGCAGATGGTCACATGATGGTCAGAAGAAGTGATACAAGGACACTCTGAAGGTCTCTCTCAAGAACTTTGGATTTTACTGTGCAACATGGGAGACACTGGCACAGGACCGCTCAGCATGGCATGCCCACATCAGAAAGGGTGCTGTGTTCTATGAGGAAATCAGAATTGAGACAGCAAAAGTAAATGTTGGAATTACAAATTTGGAGTATCCACCCCAAAAATTCATACGAGCTATCTGTGCCCAACCTGTGGTAGAGCATTGCAAGCTCATATTGGTCTGATCAGCCACAATCAGACACAGTGAAATTTCACTTTATCTCTTTGAAAATGAAGGACAGCAACCAACCAACCAACCAGTACATATATACAAAGATCTAGGATGTCCCAAAAGTTGTAGTGTGATTTGAAGCTACTAATACCCTGTATAATAAATTTCACATAGTACTTTAAAATTGTCCTGCTAGTCTGTTCTTCCTTCTGAATTCCTTCTGTTCTTTTCTGTGAGATATATGAGCATGTATATTTCAATGGTCCTTTCTTTCATCAATATTGTTAACTCCTCTCCCTCCAACCCTTATCACCCAATTAAAAACCAAGAGGGAAAAAGCAAACCTTTTAACTTTTAACAAAACTTTATAAAACTTTTAAACAAATAATCATAGTGAAATGAGAAATTATAGGACCTCTGGAGACATGAGAGGTCGTTGTATGGATTGGAGTTCTTTAGACTTTCAAAATGGTTTTATTTAGTATGTTGCTCTCTGTGTATAAATTGTTCTGATTCTACTCATATCACTCTGAATCAGTTCATGCTAACTCATATTTTCTGAAATTATCTCTCTTTATGTGGTAATACTCTGTTACCTTTATAAACCACAGCTTGTTCATCTACTCTCCCAACTAATGGGCACTCCCCTCATATTCATGTTCTTTTATTTTATTTTTCCTTTTAATCCTTCTTTTAGGATCAGAAAGTTTATTTTTCCTTTGACTATTCTTTATCTGATATTCTACCCTTTAACATACCCACCTCTAACACCCATACCTACTTGTTTCCTAGTTAAATATATTGTATTTCTACCAAATTCTCTTCTTCTCCTTCCTACCTCCCTCCCCTACTCATTGAGAAAATAAGAAAAATATCAATTACAAAGAATACCAACTACAAGAAAAATAAATTCTCTTATTTATGATTGCTTAAAATATAGTATTCAGTCTTTTTATTTTATCATGGTTTCTGGGAGTCCAGTGATTTTTGTCCATCCTTTCCTATTTTCCAGATCAACATTTTAGTATCAAAACTTTACATTTTCTTTTTTTTTTAATCTTTTGATTTAATTCTAATATTTATTGCTGCCTCATAGAGTCATTTGGCTTTCCAGGATTCCATTTCTTGTTCATGTTTTATCACTTTCAAGTCTATGTTATTATTTGATCTGGTAAAAATTTAAGGCCTTTCCCAGAGTAGGTATGTAGGGACTGGTGTTATGTAGTCACCTTGGTTAGAAGACTATCTTTGTAAAACCTGGATGAAAATGCATTGAGCATATCCTTGATGAAAATATGATAAGGGAACAGCCAGCTTTAATAAGAGAAAGACATGAACAACAGACTGTTTAGGAGGTCGCACTTGAGTGAAATCTTCCAAAGGCTAATGCCTCCTGTAGGTAGAGATGAGGAGGGAAAGCATTCTAAGCACTGCAAATAGTGAAGGCACAGAGGTAGAAATGGAATATTGTATATGGAAAATGGCAAGGAGACTAGTGTGACTTGATCAGAGAGTCTGTGTGTGATATAATCAGACTGAAAGAGATAGACTCAGCAGATTGTGAAGTGCTTTAAATGCCAGAGGATTTTGTCTTATCTTAGAGACCATTGCTAGTCACTGAAAATTTTTTTGATCATGGGAGTGATTTAGTCAGATTTTTGCTTTAGAAAAAACAATTTGGTAGCTACTTAGAGGATGGATTGAAGAAGAGACAGACTGAAGGCAAGGATATCAATTATTTGACTCTTGCCATAGTTCAAGGATTTGTTCATGACGACCTAAACTGGATAATTGTCATGATCTCACAGATATTGAAGTAGAATCCACAAGATTGAAGGAAACTGTAAATCGAGGATTTCTTGGTTGTAAATCTCAGTGACTGGAAAAGTAATAGTGTCCTCAACAGGGATAGGGAAGTTAGATATGATTTTGGATGTACTGAGTTTGAGATGGCTGTGGGACATCCACGTTCAGTGAAGATGTTCAGCAGGTAGTTGAATATGTGGGATATAACATAAATGATTCTCTGGGAGACACTGACAAGCATTTGTTAGATTGGTAGGAAGAGACTCACAACAAAGCAGTGTCAGAAAACCCAAGGAAAGATAAAGTATCTAGAAGGAGCAAGTAGTTAAAAGTGTTAAAACTATAAGGAGGTAAAATAGTTTATTGAGTAGGGAGTGACATGATTAGATCTGTGTTTGGGGAAGATAATTTCAATGGTTGAATGCAGAATGCATTGGAGTAGGAGAGTGGAGGCAGGCAGACCCACCAGTAAACTATTGTAGTAATCCAGATATAAGGTAATGAGGACCTGCACTAGAGTGGTGACAGTGGTAGAAGAGAGAAGGGAATGTATTTTGAGGCATGTTGCAAGGGTGAAACTGTTTAATAGTTATGTCAGATGTTTACTAGCTATGGCACCCTGTACAAGTCACTTCACTGCTCTCAACCTCAGTTTTTTCGTCTGTGAAAGGGGGATAATCAAAACACCTATAACCCCCTACCTCCCAGGCTTGTTTTAAGGAAAAAGAAAGCTAATATTTGTAAAGTGCTTAGCACAGTGCCTACCCACATAGTGAGTGCTATATAAATGTTAGCTATTGTCCTTATTGATGGAGTTGGGGAGAGACCTGTAATTGGCAATGGAGAGCAAGGAGTATAATAACCTCCCCCATCCCAGTGATCTAAGAAGAATGAGTGAAGGTGCAGACAGTACCAGAAAGGGTGGCAAGGGAGGCTGTATCATATGGGGGAAACCAGGTTTCAGGAATAGCTAGTAGATGGAACAAGAGAGGGAAATATTAAGGATGAAGGGAAGTTTGTTACCTATGGAACAAACATTCCACAAGGCATAATTCCACAAAGCTGTGACTAATTGTGAGAATGTTCATCAGTGAATGGAAGAAACCTCTTGTTTTCCCAAAAGAAGTTGGAGGTCAGGTTAGAGACCTCTATGAAAAAGCACATACATAGTCAAATGGTTCGATGGAAGGTACTGCTTTGCTACTCTTCTTCCCTCCAAAATGTAGAGATTAGACAGGAAAAAGACCCAGTAGGAGATAGAAGTGAAATCTGCATAGCAAGAGAAAAGGTACTATTTTGCACCAACTTTCCTTTTCCTCTTCCCTCAAGTAATGGGACCAAGAGGTGGAAGACCCAGGTCAAGGGACCATTAATGAAGCCATTAATGAAAAATAATAAATGTTCAATTAAAAAGAGTCATTTGCAGCTTTCCTAGAAAGAAAACCAGACCTGAAGAAATTATTTGCCTCTCACACACTCCAGATAATAGAAATATAAGAAGGGTAAATAAATACAGTAACCAATGACAGCAAAAAACAAAATAACAACAGAGAAACCATTAAGAAATTTCTTTCTAAATGAACCCAAGATAATGAGTAAAACAGAAGCCAAATAGAAATAATGGTGGAGAAATAGTTCTGAAACATCGTAGACTAAATCTTACAACACCCAGCATACAGTTGAATCAATATTTTTTAATGACCAAATTGCAGAATGGGAAGGTAAATAAAAGGGCAGAAGGAAGATAGAAGATAGAGGATTATATGTGATTTGCCCTAATCAAGTCAGAGTCTAACAATGAGAGGAAAACGCCTCCTGTAGTCTCCCAGAAAAACGAAAATCTGTAGAAGAATGGCAGAGGAGGCAAAGGGAGGGATTGAAAAATGAATCAAGAAACTAGAAAATCTTATTTTAGTGATGGGAGGGAAGAAGAAGAAGAAGAAGAAGAAGAAGAAGAAGAAGAAGAAGAAGAAGAAGAGAAGAAGAAGAAGAAGGAAATAACATGGAAATTATTTGGAAGGTGGAACCCTCAATAGGTACAAAGGGAACCTTAGCTCCATGAGGACAACAGAGACTAAAGAACAACTCAATAAGTATAAAAGCCATGAATCAAAGATTTAAAAAAACTAGAATATACAGACAGGGAAGAAAAATAATGAAGAGAATGAAAAATAATGAAGAGAATGGAGGAAAGAAATTCTTTTCTTTTAAAGGGGCAAAATGCAACATTAAAAAAAATTAACAACAAAATAATCTGAAAGGGTGAAGAAGGAGGATTTTATTATTTAACTGAGTGGGGAGGAAAGAAGGAAATGATTAAATAAGTTTTATAGTAACAAACAAATTAAAAAGAACTAATAAGCAAAACCAGAACTAGAGAGAAGGTTACAAACTGGAAGTGGGGTACTTGAGGGTGAGGGGAAGAGAACCAGTGGGAATAGAGTTGCCTTAAAATAAACAAGATAAAATAACTGAAGTTTATAGAGGAAGGGAGAGGGGTCCTAATTTGGGGAGAAAATAAGATACAAATGGAGGAAAATATAAACAACTCTCAGAAGGTTGAATATGAATGAATTAAATAATCCAATAAAACAAAAAAGTGGCAGAAAAAATGTTTATTCTGCATCAGGTGAGTTAAAAAAGCATCAGCTGTTGGTATTGTCAGGAAAAGCAGTAAGAAACATTAAAAACATAAAAAGGAATAAACAAGGAAATTGCATTTTGCTGAGAAGAACCATAGGCAACAAGCCAATACCAATATTAAACTTATATGCTTTTAATAACTTAGCATCTAAATTCATAAAGGAAAAATTAACTGAACTATAAGAAGTCATAGGCAGTAACAAATT
Source organism: Notamacropus eugenii (assembly GCF_028372415.1). Lineage (NCBI taxonomy): Eukaryota > Metazoa > Chordata > Mammalia > Diprotodontia > Macropodidae > Notamacropus > Notamacropus eugenii. Next base: position 230,938,004 of record NC_092875.1, on the reverse strand, counting down.
GTGACAGATTTTAATATCTCTTAATTTTGGATGTCTTTCAGAAAGAGAATACAGAAAACAGAACTAAAGACATTTCTAGAAAGACTAGTGCTAACTGATTTATAGTGTCTTCTAAATTTAACTGCTAAAGTACATATATATTTCTCAAGACCACATGGTCCTAACTGACCATATATTAGGATATAAATATATGTAATATAAATATAATATCAATATATATAAATATACAAATGTAAAAAGAGAGGCATAATTAAATACTTTTCAGACTATAACATTATAAAAGTAATAATCAGTTCAGGATTCACAAAGATAAGACAGACCCAAATCAGAACTTACTGATGAAATTCCAGAAATGAGTGGATTAAAGAACAAATAATAGAAAAAATAATAATGTGAAAGAAAATTATAATAATGAGACAACATACCAAAGTTTCTGGGTAGCTAAAACTTCCCTAGGGAAGGATTAGGGGGATGACATACTAACAGGATAGAAAAAGAGAGGGTTGATTAAAATAATATGCATTTTAAAAATTAGAAAGTCAAAAAGTAAACCCAAAATAAGCATAAAAGATGACTTATTAAATTAGAGAAAAAAATAGATGAATTGAAAAAAACCTCCTAAAAACTATAGATAGAAGTGACGGACTAAATAAAGTTTGGTTCTCTGAAAAGACCTGAAAAATTGATAAATATTTCAGCAAACTGGTTTTAAAAACAGCACAGAAAATCAAATCAATAAAACTGCAAATGATCAAGTTGAAATTACAACAAAACCAAAAGAAATAAAAAGAATACTCAGAACCTGTAATACAGTTATATGCAAACAAAACTGAGAAAACACAAAAAGGAATATCTTTACAATATAAAATATTCAAATTAATAGAAGACCAAATAGATATTACAAATAATCAAAATCTTAGAAAAGGAAACAGAACTACCAAAGAAAAACTCCTGTTCCTGATGAATTCATAGGAGAATTTCATTAAATTTTTGAAGGACAATTATCCCCATAGTGCAAAAATTATTCTCAAAAATTGGAGGAAAAAGTATCCTCGTAGATTCATTTTGTGGTGAGAGAAAGACAGTCCTAATCCTTGAATTAGGGAAGGATAAAATACAAGAGAACTGTAGATCAGTTTCATTAATGAATATTGATTCTAAAATTTTAAATAAAATCCTGCCCACCATCTTAGAGTGAATCATTCAAGAAATCATTCACCCTAAGTTGCCTTTATACTAGGGATGCAATTATGGTTCAACATTAGAAAAACAGCATAATTACTCATATTAAAAAATAAAGTATCAAAAAAACCACATTATTATCTTAATAGATGGTAGTGGGGAAGCTTTTGACAATGTACAACATTCGTTCATGCTTAAAAAACCCTACAAAGTGTAGGCACAGAAAGACCTTTTTTAGTATCCTGAAAAGTGTCTAAAATTTAAGGCAAACATAATATGTAACAAAGATATGCTATGATATTTCCCAGTACATATACGAGTAAAGCAAGGAGGCTCACTCTCCCCACTATTCTTTGATATAATTATGGAAATGATAACTATAGCAATAAGACAAGGGAAATAAATTAAAGGTATAAAGACAGTAAAAAAGAGAAAAATATTCCCATTTGAGGATATTATGGTTTACTTGGAAAATCATTGGGAATCGGCAGAGAATACTCTTTCAGATGATTAATAGCTTCAGCAAAGTTGTAAGCTACAAAATAGATCCTCAGAAATCAACATTTCTATAAAATAATAACAAAACCCAAGAGGCAATAATAGAAAGAGAAATCTCATTCCAAATAATTACAAAGCACTTTAAGTATCTACGTATCAAAGCACACAAAAGATTTATATAAATTTTATTTACAAAGTAATCCTTAAACTAGCAAAGAATCATTTTAATATTTGAAGAAATATTCAGGACTTTTGACTGGGCCATGCAGCTATTTTAAAAAAAGACAATACTACCAAAGACAGTTTATACTTTTAATGCTACAAAAACTTATCAAATGGGTATTTTATAAAAATTGATAAAATAATAACAAAATGTATTTATAAAAATAAAGGATCTAGGATGTCAAGGGGGAAAATGTGAAAAGAGACATGTCACTTTCAGACCTCAAACTATATGAAAGTAGCATTAATTTAAAAAACATGTTATTGGTTAAAAGACTAAAAAGTGATAATCCGAACTATGGAAATTAATAACCCAGTATCCAGCAAACCAGAAAACTGGTTTGTTGGGAAAACTGGATTTATAGGGAAAGAACTCCCTATTTGATAAAAGCTGCTGGGGAAACTGAAAAGTAGTCTGGCATAAATTGGGAAGTAAGAAAAGTGAAAAATCAAAACCACTCTGAGGTTCTACCTCATAATCTGTAAATTGTAAAAGATTACAAAAGATGAGGACTGTTAATGTTTAAGAAGATAGACCTACCAGTGCATTGTTGGTGGAATTGTGAATTAGTACAACCGTTTTGGAAAGCATTTTGAAATTACACAAATGAAGTCACTAAAATGTCAATACCCTTTGACCCAGAGATTCTCTTATAGGGCTTATAATCCAAGGAGGCTATTAATAAGAAGAAGGTCCTCATACACAACAATGTATTTATAGCAGCAACTTTTGTGATAGCAAAGAATTGGAGACAAAGTAGATGCCTTTCGTCTGTGGAATGGCTAAATAAATTGTAGTACAGGAATTTAATGGGGTATTCTTGTGCTATAAGAAATGATATGTATGATAAATACAGAGAAACAGAGAGATCTACATGAACTGATGCAGTTTGAAGTTGAGCCAAGAAAACAATATATGCAGTGACTACAGTGTAAATGTAAAGAACAATCATAAAAAATTAAAAATGAATGTTGTAAAATTATAACAAATAAGCATGTCTTCAAAGAAGAGACATGAGAAAATACTCTCACACCACCCACCCTTTGCAGAAGTAGGAGACCCACAAGTGTTGCCTATTGCATATAATTTCAGATGTTTTTGATCTATTGCTCAGTTTTAATGGGATTTTGCCCTCTCTTTGTCTAAAAGAATGCTGTTTGTTATGTGGAATGGCTCCTGTGAAGGTGGGAGTGGGCTACTGGGGGAAACTATGGTTATATAAAAACAATTAAAATTCTCATTTTAAAATGGAAAGAAAATTATCTTGGACAGAGGCTATAAAGGACAACAAATTAGACCAAGAATTATGTAGTAGATGATGTCTATGTTGAATTTTAGTCATTGCATAGTGTGTACACTGATTTTAGATTGCTGGGCAAACCAAAACAGCATCCTTCATCACCTTATTCTCATATTGTTATTCTGTGGTTGTGAATCATAAGAAACAACAGTCTTAGCAGAGTTAAACTTAGCCCCTCAAAATTATAAATTTCCCCCAAAACAATGAAAGACCCTTGGTAGATGTAAGATTGTAAGGTGATTTAACCAAGGATTAGTTGCACATGACATATAGCATTAAAAAAAAAAAAAGTGACATAGGTAAGATAGCAAGAGAAAGAGATAATAGGTATTCCAAGTAATACAATTTGTTGCCTTTGATATGAAAGTGTGTTTGGAAGGCTGGCATCACATTAGGTAAATAGCTCATTTATGGCACATTTATATAATGATGTAGATAAGAGTCACAACAGATGTGAAGATGTGGAGGGGTTGTAATGTGCCTCAAATCAGGCTGACCATACTAACGTGTCTGCCTGAGAGTAGTCCTCTCTTTGCTCTTTCTGTTGTGCTTTGGAACAAATAGCTCAAAGGGAGAGGATCCTAAATGATTTCGAGTGGCTAAACCAGTATTATCTTTAGGCAAAATTGTCAAGGGGGATTTTTTTTTCTTTTGCTCTCCCATTTCCCATAGTGGCATCCCTTTTCTCAACAGGGTTTCCCATTCTCTTCTTCCTCTTCCTCTCCTCACTTCTTTATACCTATGATTATATCTTCCCATTCTTACTTGAAACTGGAAGTCAAGCTAATCGTTGTTGATGTATTCTTTTAAAATTAAATTGTTATCTAATAGATCCTAAGTCTGGATTAAAGAGGATCACTACTAAGGATATTCACATTTTAAAAGGAAACTTTTGTAAGCAGAAATACTGTCTATCTTCTCCCATTCAATCTGCCAAGTTAAATTTAATGAGAACTTTATTATCTCCAGCTCAAGGGCGCTTAGCCGCTAGCATCTGGAATGCCCATAGGATTGATGTTGTCCCTGGATGTGGTCCCTGATCAGTCTTAATTATAAGATCAACATTGGTGCCCTCCAAAAAAAGGTGAAACAATAAGAACAGAGACTATTTCAAGTCAGATAAGCTTTCTCAGCACAACCCTCTCCCCACACCTCCTTAAAAAATACTAATTTCATGGAAAAAGTAAGAATATTTACTTTCTGTCACAAAACCTAGAAACATAAGTGGCTAAGATTAGAAGTGGGTATGTTTATTTTGGGCCTTTACGTTATTTTCCTTAAGCAATTCATAGAAGATTGGGGCATCAAGGACATATTTGGAAACCTGGGGATTACTGAAAATAATGTCAGGGGTAGCAAGAAGTTGATTCAGATAGTACTTTTTCGGATGGGCTTTTTCCTCTTTTCCCATAACTCAGCAGGATAGGAAACCACCCAGGGTTGTGCTGGCTTTTCCCACCCAGCCCTCTACCTGGATGGTAGCACAGTCTGCAATAGAATTTTGAGGAAGAAGAAGGATGTGTAGATAAAATTGGGACAAAAGTGGGGTACAGTCAGTAGTTGGTCATCCTTGTGTGAAGTAAAGTCTGAAAACTGGTAACACAAAAGAGAAACTCAGAGCCAGAGTCTTTGATATAGTACTGAATCTGGAGGCAGGGAAACTTTGAATCCATGACCAGAAGAGAGGAGCCTTGGGAGTATTCCTCATGTCTGAGGCAAAGCATCACTTGAGGTTCAAGCTTACTGGGACACTCACTGGAAAGAAGACAATGGACATTTCTACCCAGAGTGATATGAAGACTGCATCACTGCACAGAGCAGCTGCAGGACAGCTCTATCAGCTGGCAGGCCATAATGACCTGCTAGATGACAGTACCACATGAGGAGAGATCACAAAAGCCTGAGTAGGAGCTGTATACTGAGGAGCCATCCTGGAATTGTGTAGTTGAGGGATCAACCCTTAGCTTGTCCCTAAATGGTTGAGGAAGAGTTGTTTACTGAGATTGTACACTGTATTGTTATATCTGTGGGCTCTACTTCAAATAGCCTGTAAATGAACCAGTTTGTTTCTTGAGGGTTATGAATCATGTGATTTCAAGGGGAATTGATGATAACACTACATATTGTCAGTTCCCAGACTGTCTGGGGATGGGGTGGAGGTAACAAGTCAGAAATAAGAAGCTCCCAAAAGTACATCTGGGACCTGTCATTATTTCTTCCTTTTCACCGTGGAATCTTATATGATCCACAGCGTTAGGAACTCTACAAGGACTTACAGGGACCTGAAGCCAAATTCACATCCAAATGACTAATCAACAAGCATTTATTCCTTCCCAATTTTTCTTTATTTTGGTGGGGGTGGGGGGGGAGCTGAGTATTGAGAGGTAGAGATTGAGGTATTCTGATGATAGAAACCTGTTATCTGGAGATTTGAATGCAATACAACAGCATAACTTTATAACGATAAGATAGAGCCTGTCAATAATGGCTATAAACCTGCTAGACAGAAGGCTTACAGCTCATGCTGCTACAAAAAAATGCAGAGCTCCTCCTACTTCATTCTCACTGTTGTCACCATGATGGGAGAGTCCAAACTGCTGCTCCCTTTGCTGTCAGGGGAAGAAAGCAGAGAACCACTTCCAGGGTAGTCCATTGAACTACAGCAGTCATCTCGACTCTACTTCTAACACTGATGCAGTGTGTGACACACATTCATTTTACCAGCTCTTTTGGAGTGCCTGTTCAGTGGTAAACCACACCACTAGGCATGAAGCAATATACTATATTGTTTCAGCCATCTGCTGGTGGGTGGGAGGGAAGGAAGAGGGAGGTCTGTGATAGCCATATTTGTACAACTTACAGCGCTGGCTGGAGCACAGGGGATACAGAGGAATGGCATGGATAGTTTCAGACTTTCCAGAGCCACAGGGGTATGACAGGAAGCTCAGCAGAGGGAGAGCCATCTGCCTGGCTGCTGTGACCTCATTTAAAGGGACCACTTACCAGTGTAGTGTAAAGGGCTAGGCAGCCCACCAGGCACATCCCTCTCTGCTGTTGGCTCAGCCTCGAGGGAATTGCAAATTGTACAGCAACCGAAAGGCAAAAGGATTTTTAAAAATGATTACTGGAGTCCAAATGTGATTTTTAGTCTATCCTAGGGCCAATATTATTTCTTTGAGAACACATTTTTCACTTTTATAATAGAAGTCAGCAGGAGAAAGTGATATGATTTATGATTATTTGTTTTGCAGTCAGCTTTTCAGGACTGTATTTATTTCATAAAGTACCCTGTATATCATCTTCCTAGACTGTGCCCTGGTTACTCCGGCATCAGAATTTAGTAGTAGTTGTGCTCAGGAGAGGATGAGAGAGATAAATAGAATATTAACTTTAATTCATGGTCTGAATTTCAACAAGTTTCATAGATTCTTAGAACAATAGAGCTTGAAGGGAACTTAGATATCTAGGCCAATACCCTCCTCTTATAAATAAGGCCAAGCAAAATTAAATCACTTACTCAAGATCATCTAGTTAGTGGCAAAACCTGAGCCTAGGTCTCCCACCTTGCATTTTAGAACTAGTTCCATGACATCAGCTTTGAGTCACTCAGTCCCCATGCAAAAGAAATAATTCTTCTTCCAGCATTTATAGACTGGTCAATCAGTCCTGAAAATTTATAATTTTGCTACATGTTTAATGTCAATAATGGCCCATGGTCACTATGTACTCACCCTCTTGGACCTTGAAAATAAATCATTGTTGCCAATACTCTACTCTGTAGGGTCTTCCACATGATAAGGTTTGATGAGAAGTGAGAGAAGATAAGTACATTGGTGATTAGTATTTGACATGGAGATGGAAAGTAATTGTAGTACTCAGAATCACTCTATGATCAACTCCAGTGTAATGAAGAGAACACTTGATTTGGAGTCAGAGAATTTGGGATCATAGTCTGACTCAGTGCACCTCTTTGACCTTGGGTAAGTCAGTTAATCTCTTTGGGTTTCAGTTTTCTCATCTGCAAAATGAGCTTCTTGTACAATATGGCCTCTAAGGTTCCCTTCTATCTCCAAATCTGTGATTCTGTGACTTGACACAATCTTTGTTGAACCAAATACTTTGAGTCTTGCTGGCAGCATTCCTTTCTCTATTGCTGCCAATAACTGAATACATATAATCTATACATGTAAACTTTTATGATACTAATAGTGGTGATGGATATGCAGAATAGTCAATTTAAATGAGGACTTTGTGATATGTGAATACCCAGCCTTCTTTTACTATCTCTTTGATAGTAACAAGAAATTGGGCAAGAAATTTATTCTCTTATAAGCCTCAGTTTCCTCATCAGCAAAGTGAGTTCTGACAATCTCTAAGATCTGTTCCACATCTAAATTCTCTAAATATCTTTGAGATTCATCAGTAAATGTTGAAAACATTATAAGGAGAAATTGCTCTTATGGTCAGTGATCAAAATAACAACAACCAACCCAAGACTATTTTGAAAAGCATGAAGACTCCAGCATGCCTTTTTTGCCTAGAATTGTTGAGTCAACAACCTGGGAAGAAAAGATATGTCTCCAATAAAGTAAAATGAACCTACTTTTAGAGGGAAATGTATTCAGACAACTTCAAGGTGAAATTTAGTTTATATGTAGACCATAACATATTTCTTCAGAGATCTGAGGTCTTTTTGTAGGAAAATAGTATTTTGAGCAGATGTAGTTTTATAATAAGATATCTAGGTGGTGGGCAGCTAGATGGTGCAGTGGTTAGAGCACTAGTACAGGAGTCAGGAGGACCTGAGTTCACATCTCACCTCAGACACTTGACACTCACTAGCTGTGTGACCTTGGGCAAGTCACTTAACCCCAATTGCCTCATCCTGGGTCATCTCCAGTCATCCTGATGAATATCTGGTCACTGGATTCAGATGGCTCTGGAGGAGAAGTGAGGCTGATGACCTGCACAGCCCTCCCTCACTCAAAACATAGTCAAGTGCAAGTCATGTCATCATTTCTCTGATGGCATGGTCTTCTTCAGCAACAAAAGATGAACACATAAAACATAGGTGGCATGGACTCAAGAAGATCCATCTTCCTGATTTCCAATCTGGCCTCAGACACTTACTCGCTGTGTGACCCTTATTCACCTCAGTTTCCTCATTTGTAAAATGAACTGGAAAAGGAAATGGCAAAATGCTCCAATATCTTGCCAAGAAAATCCCAAATGAGGTCACAAAGAGTCAGAAACAACTGGAAGAACTGAGCAACAACAACAAAAATTATGTGATATTCTATTAGGGTCAAGGTAAATACATAATATTGAATATACCTATCTTTTGATGTGATTGACTTTACTCATCATATTTTTATTTGGGCTTTATGACAGCACAGTTAAATGGACTAATTTATATACAACAAGAGTTTATGAAGCACCTACTAGGTACCAGGCACTATGCTCAGTGCTGAAATATGCAAGACAATCAGAAAAACTGGAACCCTCCAAATGGGTTGGTATCATCCAGGAGCTCTAATTTAATGGTGCAGAGCTCTGTCTTCAGCATTGTTCTGTTCAGCACTGATAAAAATATAGCCAGATAGAATATCCAACAAATTTATAGGTGACACGAAGCTGTTAGGGCTAGCTAACAGTAAGAATTGATATTCATATAATTCCTTTAAGATGATAAAGTACTTGTCATGTGTTATCTTGAAATTTTCAGTCTCATGAAAAACTCATGAGGCAAGTATTGAAGAGATTATCATCCCAATCTTTAAGATGAGGATGGTTAAGATTGAAAGAGGTTAAGTAATTTGCCTCTAGTCACAAACAGCAGGTGGACTTTCAACCCAAACCTTCATGACTCCATGTCTAACATTCAATCCACTCCTATTCTATTTTTCTTTGAAAGACAGAATAAGAATACAGAAGTTTTAAGATGCTGGAATGATCAAAACAATTAATGACAGGAAGTTTAATAGAGATAGAGTTCTCTGCAAGTTCTGGGTAAGAAAGAAGTGCTTTACCAATAGTCGCTGTGGGAATAGATTAGCAATGGTGTAGTAGGAATATTGTTGGCTTGGAAGTTCACTAAGCCTATAGAGTATTATGGGATTATAAAAGTTAGACTTGGAAGTGATTGTAAATATCATTTTGTTCTAACTTTTAATTTTTACAAATAAAAAAACTGAGACCCAGAGAGATTAAGTACTTTGCCCAAGTTCAGAGACTGTCTTTAGTTTTTCTTGGTGTCTCTATCACATAGCACACTGTCTGACATATATCAAGTGCTTAATAAATACTTATTGACTGAAACAAATAGAAAGTCATGGAGTCATGGTTTGAACCTAGGTTCTCTGGTTCCAAACACAGTGGGAGGGCGGGGGTTCCCCCCACTACTTCATCCTGTGTCATACTCAGTGCAGATCAGACTTACTTGTGGAATATTACATGAAATTGTGAGTGTTATGTTCTAGAATAGACATTAACAATGTAGACTACATCCAGAGGAAGGTGACCCGAATAGTGAGAGACTTCAAACCTTTATCACTTGAACTCCCATTTCTTCCTCTGTAAAATGGGAATGTTAACATCTATATCACAATGTTGTGGAGGTGTAAGAAGATAATGTATGAAAAGTGCTTTGCAAACCTTAAAGTGTTATGCAATTGTTGGCTATTATTGTTGATATTTTTACTTGTGGAAAAGTCAATAGAATTTGGGATGGCTTGTCCAAAAAAGAGAAGATTTGTAGAGGTCACAATAGCTATCTTCAGTTATTTGAAGGACTGTTGCCCAGAAGAGGGGTTAGACTTAATCTTTGTAGTTCCAGAATGATTGGATTTATACAGAGGCAGAATTTGTCTTAATATTAGAAGTTTGTTTCTAAAAATTGGCTTTCTCATGAAAATGTTTCTTTTTTAGTAGTATTCTTCAAGTACAGAGTAGATCATCATTTCGGTGGGGAGCTGTACGTAGGGAATACAAACAAAGGCAGGAGTCAATGGTTCCTCTTAACTCTTGAGATTCTATTAAATGTGTTTGACCTTTGACTTCTGATGTTTCCATTTTCCAAATTTAGATTTTGCTGTCTTCTTGCAATTCACCAAGATAAGCTATGTGACCTTGGGTAAATCATCTCAGTTCCATGAGCCTCACTTTCCTCAATCAACTAATAAACATTTATTGAGTGCTTACTGTGTACTGGCACCATGCTAAATGATGAGGATGCAAATAAAAAGTGAAAATGCCCTCAAGGAGTTTATGTAGGGGAGACAACATAATAGGTATATGCATAATATGTTTGTGTGTATGTATGTATAAGATACAGAGTGCTACAATGTAACCTTAGAGGGGAAGACACTGACAGCTGGAGTAATTGAGAAAGACCTGTAGAAGAGGCATTTGAGCTGAGTCTTGAAAGAAGCCAAGCATTCTTAGGGGTTGAAGTGAATAAGGAGAACATTCTGGGCATGGAGATCAGTCAGGGCAACAGCATAGAGAGAGAGAACATGCAATGCCATGTGTGATGAACAGAAAGTAGGCAAGTATAATTGAATCATAGAACACGTAGAGCATTTTGGCAAGGTAGGAAGGGGCCAGATTGTGATTAGATTTATATGCCATACAAAAGAGATCGTATTTTGTTTTAGATATAATAGCGAGCTATTGAAGTTTGTTTAGTGCTAGGGTGACATAGTTAGACTTACATTTTACAGGAAGATCACTTTGTTAGCTGTGTGGAAGATGGACTAGAGTGAGGAGAATCTTGAGTCAGAGATAAAAATTAAGAGGCTATTGTAAAAAAACAGAGAAGTGGTAATAAGGATGTGAACTAGAGTGCTAGTAGAGAACTACTACTAGAGAGTTAATAGAGACAAGAAGAGATACAAGAGATATTGTAGATATAGGAATTATGAGATTTGAAAACCAATTAGATATGTGGAATGAGAAACAGTTTTGAACTTGACTGACTAAAAGGACAGGAGACAAGTGGATTTGAGGAGAAGAGATAATGAGCTCTGTTTTAGATATTTTGAGTTGGAGGCAACTATTAGATATGCAGGTGGACATGGCCAAAAAGTAAGCTTTGAATTACCTTCACAAAGTTGTGAATTGAGCTTGAGTTAGTTTATGTGTATAAGGTTCTTTATATACATGAGCTATTGTTACAAATAGACAGGACCACTGTGAGACTTTGAGTTTTTGAGTGAAAACATAGCCTAAGAATTGTAGACTATGCAGAATCATATCCTTTGCTCTTTTTCTTCAGAAAAACCCAGTTTTCACACAGTTCTCATGAAAAATAGATATAATGCCTTGGAGAAAGAAGAGAATTCATTTAGCCTCAACTGTAACAAAGCATTCGTTCTTTGTGGCAAGAAAGTAAAAGTGCTGTGACTTGGAAATAATAGGTAAATATAAATGTGTTTTGAATTGATGATACCTGCAGCTAACATTTGATAATATGTGTAGTATTTCCATTATAATCTTAAAAAATTATTTCATGATAATGTTCTGAAAATCTAACTTTTGACACATTGGATAAGTAACTGGTTTCTCATCTTTATAAAAATACTCAAGTATTCCCGGTACTAAAAACAAACCCTACCCTTCATCCTTTATTTATTTAGCTACCACCTCAACTTTCTCACTTTTCTCTCTGACACATTCGTGAAAAACTTTTAAAACAAAATACTACTAGTTTCTCATTATTGACCATCTCCTCAGTGCCTTGTAATTTCTTTTCTGTCCCCACCTTTTTTCTGTGTATGCTCTCTCAAGAGTCACCAGTTACCTACTAATTGCAAAATACAACACGCTTTTTGTTAGTCTCCCTCCTTTTCCTCCATGAATATTTGACGCAATTGATCATTCTTTTTGGTTCTCACCTTTGTCATAGTCAATCTTCTTTGGTGACTTTGTCCATTTCGGAATACCTTAAAGTAGTTATGCCACAAGGTTCTAAACTTTGTCCCTCTTTTCTTTCTACTTTCCTCTTGAGAATTTTGTTCATTCCCCAGACTTCAAGCTTCATTTCTCAGCAAATAATTCTTTTATATATAAAGTGTGACTTCCCTTTAGAGCTCCAGAACACCATTACCAAATGCCCACAGAACATGTAATTGTAGGGGCATCACCATTCATCCAGGCACACAGGTCTTATAATTACTTATCATTGTATATGTTGTATTCTGCAAAAAGCATGACTGAGGGCAAGGACAATCATCATCCTTGTCTCTGCATTCCTAGTGCTTTGACATAAATGAAATGAAATGATAATCCCTCATTAACATAGCACTGTAATAACACCTCTAGAACACTTAAGATTTGGTTATGAAAGGAATGAACTGGCTCCCCAGAGAACATCATCTTTCTCTGAGTTAGCTAAAGACAAGACAGCATTAATTTAAAAGATTTTAATATAATAAATGACATTGAAGGAGTGTGTATATACGCGTGTGTGTATGTCTGTGTGTGTGTTTGAGCTTTGTTCTGTTTAAGCCAACAAGCAATTTGTGCCACAGGTGAGTACAAGATGACAGATAAATTTAGGAACCAGAATGTGTTGTAATTTTTTAAATGAAAATTTTTGTGTGTCATAACTGTGTGGGTTGAAGCAAAACTGTCTGTAAAAGGTTTGAAATGCCAAAGATATATTATTCATTGAGTTTTTGAAGACCTGTCAAAAGAAGTCTTATAGTCTCAGAATTTAAGGATATAGACAGCTTATTACATGAAGCTGAATTTCAAACCTTGTCATGATGCTAATATTGATTAACACCTGGATTGTCACTAGTCATATTATAGTTTGCAAAGTGTACAGAACTGAATCTAGAGTCCAAAGACCTGAATTTGAATCCTGACTCAGCTACTTACTAGTACTATTAACTGAGGCAAATAACATTACATTTTTGCATCCTAGTATCTTTATTCATAAAATGATAGAGTTGGAACAAATGAAACACTAGGGGTTCAAAATGTGTTAAAAAGAATAGTTTATATTCTGCTAACCAAATGTGACGACATGCAGGTTCTGATATGTGAATGTGAAAAAATGTTAATTTAAAATTTACCTTATTATTATGTATTTTGGAAAATTTCAATGAGTTGTGGGGGGCAATTGTTTTCATGAAATGAGGAGGTGAAATTAATGGTAGTTGGATATTAAATAACAATATCTCTTTTTGAGTTATTTTACTGGTTCTTTAAATTGTAGTACTATTATAACTTGACTTTTATTTCTACATTTTAAATATCACAATAAATTTAACCAGACAGCTAAATAAGTTATGATCTGCACATTTCAAAAAACAATCAAAAACCAGGATAATCCCTTTTTGCCTCAAATAGCTGGGTCTTAAAATTATGGTACTATGATACTGTTAACTTCTCATCTTTTATTTCTTTAGAAACTAGATTTATTTTTTACTTTATTTTAATTTTCAGTTCCTAATTTACTCTCTCCTCCTACTTCCTTCCTCTTCCCCCATGAGCATTATGATTCCTACTATTGCCAGCCACTCTCCTACGTATCAGAAATGCAAAGACAAAAAAAAAAAAAAAAGAAGAAGAAATAACCCTCCTAAAGGGGTTTACATCAGTTACAAAGTCCCATGTTTCTGAGTTCTTAAGCAGTGGAGTGCTAGGAATTTTTTTTTAAATTGTGAGAGATGAGACTCCTAGAGAGAAAAAGATGGCAACACTCCCAAAGGAGCATACTAGAAGTAGTGGCATATAACATATGCAAATGTAAAGTGATATTATGTTTCAGTATCTAAGAAGCATGGGAAACCCAGCTCCAGAATTAGGTAGGACATAGTCTAATCTTTCTAGACAAAAAGAAATCTGCCATGGCTCCATACATTTCCTAACTTTGAGGAGAGGAGAAGAGAGGAAGATATATCACCATGGGCTAGAACATTTTTATTATTCTACTTAGTTGTCATTGAAAAAAAGAAAAAAAGTGGCCTTTTAAAATATGTAGCACCAATGCAATATTCATAGCACCTACAGCAGCCATGAATATTCTGGCACAGTTCTGAATCACAAAATACAACAGACTCTCCCCATGGAAGACAGAACCAAAACATTTATTCAGACACCAGAAAGCCAAATCCATCATAGTAACAAAAATCTATACACAATGACAGTGCAGAAACAACACCAGCCCCAAGCCTTCCCTCTGTTAGGCTTCCTACAAACCAGCTCCATTAAACAAATCACAAGCCAGTCCTCTTAAACAAAATCATAAAGAAGCTCTTTCCCTCATACTAGCCAGCTGTCTGCTAGCCTGCATTCTTCCTAGATCTAACTAGACTCTGACCAATTTCCTCTCAGTTCTGCTCTAGCCCTGCCTCTTCCTGTTCTAAGCTCCTCCCACCACAGCCTCCATGTGACTCAGACTTCCTCAGACCTAGGTAGGTCACATGAGCCTATTAATGAATGGGAAAGACCTCCCCTTTTAAATTACCATTACAAAATATGAAGCTATTTTAATAAAATCCATTTATAAAATTTGTTGTTGGGATCACTTTAATTTTTCATTTTCTGATGGTTTGATATCAAGCAGAAGGAATGAATAATAGTTGTAGGAAAAGGTGAAAAAAATAATTTCTGCTTAGTGTTTGTAGGAGATTTCTGGACAAATAACCAGGGATGAGGAAGAAAATAACAGGAGAGAAAGCTCTTGTAGGGTAAGGGTGAAGAGAGGCCCAGCCCCAGGGCATTTATTATTTGCATTGGCTCCTTAAACCTCTCCCTTGAGGAATTTTCAGAAAACTTGCCCAAGTGTTTTTGATAAATAAAGCACTTAAGGCATTTTCCACCCATTCTGATTGGAGAGTGTTTATGTCTTTGTTCCTTCAAATATTTTGAAAATAAGCCTTTAATTGTCCAATAGGGATTCAAAGAATCATAAACTAAAGATTTTCCCATATTGTTTACAACAAAAGAGGACTTAAGGGACATTTCTGGTGTGTTTGTCCCCTGTACCAGGAATTTCCTCCCTCTCCCTCTTTGACTTTAGAAGTCCTGCTCATCTTTTAAAGCTGAACTTCAATAGCTTTATCTAACCAGCCTACCCTCATCCTGTCTCTCCTACTCTCAAACAATCTCCACCCCACCCCTCACCCCTCCTGGCCTCACATGCTGCAGCATTTTGTATATGTAGAACTTTGAATTGGAACTCTTTGGTGCACTTATATGCAATATTTGAAGATAACACTGGCTCTTTTCTAAGCTTTGTGTTCTCCCAGCACCCATTAAGAACAGTGTTTTCTCAACACAAGATAATACGATAGAGAGTACAGTGATTAGAAACTATCTAGTCCAACCCTGTGATTTCACTTATAAGGAAAGTGAGATAAAGTGAGAAGTGGCTTGCTGAAATTCACCCAGAAAGTTACTAGCAGGTCCAAGCTTCACTTAAAAGTTTATAGTTGTTTTTCCTTAATTTAGCTCCACACATAATATTTTTCCATTCTTCTGTCATTATTTTGGTACTAGGTCAAAAGTTGCTTTAGCCTGGCCACCACAGCTTTCTTACTATGAACAAGTGTCTTTACAAGTATTCATGATCAGCCACTCTAAATCTCTTTCTTCTCTTTTGGTCAATGATCCTTACAGCCTTCTTTTTTATTTTGATTTTATCTCTCTCCTATCTCTCCTTACCAATAAGCTTTCTCATAGACCTCAATGATCTTTATTACTATATTACTTTATTACTACATAACTACATATTACTATATTACTATTACTGAAGTGACTATATCACTTTATTCTTTCTAATTTCATTTTCTTTCTCTTCCAGTATTTCTTATATGGTTCTCCTAGCATTTTTTTTCTTCTTTCAGTGCTATGGCATTATGCCTCTTGTTTCAGATCATTCACTAGAATTTGGAAAGCAAAACAGAAATATTGTACTACTAAATTTCTACCAGTTTCTTGGTACCATTTGAATCAAGTCTATATTAACAGCAGAAATGTAACTAAGGATCAGTTTTCCTAAGCCTAGAAAGAGGAGTGGAAGAATTTAAGAAGACTGAGACATTAAGTACTGAATTGGGTTATAGGTTGACCAAATCCTACCCAAATTCTGCCCACAATTTTCTACGACAGATTAACTCTGCTACAGGCAGAAACAGCAAGTGATAATATCTAGATGTCCCAACCCAAACAAAAAAAACAACACCACACATTTGTAGTAAAGAAGGAAAAAAAATGTGTGAAGCAGTGAGAAAGTTGTCAGAAAATATTTTTTTAAAATTTGGGAAAATTTATTATAAGTTAGCTGTTGAGAATGATGAGATGAATACTATTTTATGACTCATAATGTTTATGTGATACGGGGGGAACTTGAGCTAAAATTAGACATCAGATATTTATCTATAAGGGGAGTCTCATCCATCATATTGAAATTGATCTGACCACTGAGTTGCATTAGGTCATCGCTGAAAAGACTTGTGGTAAAGAGGTGAAGGAGAAATGGGAGACAAACAATTTGTAAAAAAGGAAA
Organism: Notamacropus eugenii; assembly: GCF_028372415.1. Classification (NCBI taxonomy): domain Eukaryota; kingdom Metazoa; phylum Chordata; class Mammalia; order Diprotodontia; family Macropodidae; genus Notamacropus; species Notamacropus eugenii. The sequence continues at coordinate 230,921,282 of NC_092875.1, read as the reverse complement.
AAAAAATTCAAGAAAGATGTCTATCCAAACTCATTTGAATCTCTGATTCCTCCCTGACTTCCCCTGAGTTTGGGTGTCAAAATTAGAAGATATAATACACCAAAAGCAATATATACAATATACTGGTATAGGGATAACTTTTGACAAATTATCCAAAGATACCCATTATTTGCCAAAAGAGTGCTAGGACAAACACATAGAGTTCTCTTTTATCATATAAGTCCCTGAGTCTTCCATGTTCTTGTCATACATGCTCTGCAGGACATCATTAGCAGACAGTTCCAGGTTATAAACATTATTAAAATTTAGTGCTGCCAATTTTCATAGGAAATTATCTGAGAGAAAGGCAGACAAGTATAATCTGAGATTTTGTTTTGCAGTTCTTAGAAAATACTTGTAAGCATTTCTAAGTCATGAGAAGGGAGGGAGGGGAGATTGTGGATGGCAGCCCAGAGTAGACAAGTATCATGGGGTGCCCTTCCATACACATGCCTCAAAAATGTTTTCCCTTATTCCAATAGTTATTTATTGAGGCCTAAAAATCTTTCAAAATACGAATAGGCTCTGGAGGATGGTTAAATCTATCTCTCAGATGTGGCTTAGTGTAAATTAAGTAGATAATGTTATTTGCCTCTATCACATTGCCAAATCACCGAGGATGTGGGGAAGGAGTAGTTTTTGAACTCTGCACCCTTTTGGGGCAGACTTGACTGGGATGTCACTGTAAGAAGCTTTAGACACAAAAAGGATAAAATGGAGGATACTCCTGGGTGCCTGGAGAGATGGGTATGGGAGGAGAGGTGAGGTGGCATAGGCAAATTTAACTTTTAAGTTTTTATGTACCTGTTTGAGGGTAGAGTTGGAAGGGGATAAGGGATAAGAGTTTTGGCAACTAACTTGTATGTCACTAAAACTCATATTTGCTATAGGATACTAAAGCCTAACTAAAGAATTCTTTCCATTGAAGACTCACTTATTATAAATTTGGAAACTACTTATCTGAGTGTATTTACATTATAAGGAGTTTTGATGAAGTGGAGCAAGGCATTTAAGAATTCCTAGGTAAAATTTTTAACACAGACATCATGAGAATAAGTTGATGGCAGTTTAAGACTAAAATTCCAAACTGAAGAAACTGTTCCCATAAATCTGTCTCAAATTTCAAATGTAAGTTTATCATTTAGCCCTGCAATAAAACATCTGAACTGTCACCCATTTGAGTAGTTTTAAATTTTTTCTCACTTAAAACCACCAGTGTAATGTCATACATACAAATAAAACACATTCTCTTCAGCTCCCAAAGGCCATGCTAGTGAATCACAAAGTATGGTAAATTTTACCAAGCTGAAAGTACTTCATGTGTTGGCCCTGTGATAAACTGTATTTTTGACGTTGGGGAATCTATGTGGCTAACTTTTTTAATGTCTCATTACAAAAGGTTGGTTATCAAGTGTTGTTTTATTTGGTTGGTTTTTTTCCACAAGAACTCAAAAATACTGGGTGGTAGAGATCACAGTAGACTTTGAGTCATGAGATGTGGGTTCAGTTCCGGGATCCAACTCTTAACAGCTTCATGATTCTTCATAATTGACTTTACCTCCATTTCCTCATCTGTGAAATGGGGATGAAAGTCTGCTAAGGAATATCATTTGTGAAAGCTTGACTTTCTTTCTAACACTTACCAGGGATACCCTCCATTGATGGTTCAATTGCAATAATAAAAAATTACATAGGAGATTAGTGTATATGTGTGTGTGTGTGTATATATATATATATGAACATACACACACATGCATATGTGTGTATGTGTGTGTCATTTGTTATTGATATTCCTTAGATTGTCTTTAAGAAAAAATAAGATTTTTTTTCCATGATTTTGGTCTTTTCCCTCCTTTAGAATACCAGAGAATCAATCCCTTGATGTTCTGAAAATTGTATTATCTTCATTTTGGACCTCCTATGTGTACATATGGTCTAATCTAGCTGTTTTTTCTGCTTTTGTATTCTTTGGTGCCATTTCTGCTTTCTCTGGGAAGCACACCTGGGACTATGATGTTAAGATGTTAACTTTAATATCTAAGATGGTGAAAAGAATTTCTTACAAATATTTTTATAGATACCTTTTCTGTCTTTCATCTATTTATTATCCTCTCAATTTTATCCTTAAATAGTTTTAGAATAACTCGCCTTATTTGGGTTTCTTGTCAGGCTTTCTTTAAATTTTTTGCTATATTGACATAATAATCTTCCACCATCTTTCTCAGTAAGATTTTTCAAATGTTTTCATTTTCAAAATCAGTTTTGCCCTTAGCTGAGAATCTCAACTTTTGGAAAAAAAGTCAAGTGTTTTGGAAGTAAAGTGGATTGTCGATTGTTTTGGTCTCATTACAATTGGTTTACATAAGTTATTTTACATATTAAACTATTGTATTTGATGTTGATGTCCTTGCATCCACTGTCCATTTTTCAGTATCAGAAATTTGTTTAAATAGTTCAGGCTGAAATTGTTTTAAATGTATATCTTATTGTTTCCTCATTTTTATTCTGTCTTCTAAATTTGTATTAATTGTGTCTGCTAAGAAATCAATATGTAGAAGACTGTATGTTGAGAAATGATTCCTATAGCAATAGTGAATTGCTTCTTGCCCTACCTTAATCAGTTTCATTATTGAAATGTTATTAATTGCTCACCATACACAAGACTTTTTGATTCTTTTTCAAAGAAAACATTCATAAGATTTGGGGGGCACTTTTGTTGTCCCACAAGTCTCTTTGACCTCTTTCATTGCATACTCCTGAACCTTATTTCCTATACAATTTTTTGCTGTCTTTATCCATTTCCATTTTTTCATTGAAGTCCCTAAATATCAATGTTCTTTTCTTTTTGGGCTTACTGAGAGGTGGAGGAGCCTGGCACCTATCTGTAACTTTACTTACCTGTTAAAAGGAATACCAGGTGAAGAAATTACTTTTACCAATGAAGACCAGCTTCTATTTTGCAACATCATCATCAGATTCTTCACAGAAATGCCCTATATCTGTTCCTCTGCAATAAATGTTAACACGTAGGTAGTTATCATATAACCCCCGTTTTGCAAAAATACAGCAATCCCAGGATGCACAGCACAAGATGTTTTAAAATCAAATTGGGGGATTGAGAGAATAGTATGAACAGGTTACTGACATTGATTCAGAAAGGGTTTTGAGAAGGATAAGGCAGAACACAAGAAAAAATTAAAAGTTCAATAGGAGAAGATGCATTCACCACCTTAAAGGAGAGAAACATAGGGCAACTATATTCCTCTCCAGTGCTTATATTTAGAAATTCTATGAGAAATTCTCATTGCAAAGATGTTTCTTCGGATTAAATTTGATTCAGATGAGGCAGTCTCTCAGTAATGATGCCCTTCCCCTAATTGCTTTGATTGGAGGGAAAGGTACTCATGAACTAGCCCTTTCTGTCTTCTGAGCTGGAGGTGCCTTCATACTCTTTGTTGTCAGAATACATTGCTGCTGTGGTTTCCCTATTATGCCAATAAGTTCACCTTTCCCCTTGAGTGTTGTGTTTACTCCCCCTCCTTTTGTATTCTTATTCATTCTCTCTAATAACATTAAAATATCACTACTTTAGTTCACTAGGCTTGGGTATATGATTATTTTGGAAGTGCTACAGCTGGTTGTGCAGAGGAAGAGCTAATTTAGAGTAATCACAAGAGATTCACCCACTGCTTGGTGTGGTAGATAGGCATTTGTACTAAAGTGACCCAGAAAACAATGGGCTATCAGCTACTGATATTTTAAGCTGACCCAAGTTAGAAGTAGTAGAAATGTAACTAAAGATTAGAGATAGCGACTTAGTCATGCATCCATAGTCAGAATGGATGCTTAATAGCTCGAATGAAAAAAAAAAAAAAGAAATACTGCATAAGAATTGTGCAGCATTGATTTTTGTTGAGTTATTTTACCCCTAGCAATTGACCCTATTCACTACAAGTGAGATAGTGTTCGGAGAAGACTAGGACTCTGCTGTGAGGTCCTGCTGAACACTTTTCAGGGCTCCTAATCCACCTTCCCCCAACTCTCACCCATTGGTCCAAGAAGCTATACATATGCAGTGGCCACACCCTGGTAAATCATCTTGGCAGATGGGCTAATCCAGGTTGAGGGTAACTGACAGGCATCACACTTATTGGTAAGTTAGGGGGATGTCCATTCCAAACATGTGAAGACTTTCTCCAGCAGAATAGGTAGATGAAAACAATTTGTCCCAATAGCCATGAAGGCAACTGCAGCAAGTGCTGTCTGAAGCTATTAGAGCTTGATCAGACATCAGAGAAGCAAAGGTCTTTCACTGAAACCTGAGCTATCACCAGGCATCTTGACTTTTGTCTTGCCTCTGGACTTTGATGATTCTGGAAGAGAAAGTAAGACTGATGACTTCATGTAAGTCTGCCTCACTTATATCCAATTCATGCACAAATCATGATGATGCTGGCCCTCTTTGAAATGAAGGACGAATAATGAATATAGGGACCACTTAAGCCTATCACATTACTTGCTTGGTGGTCTTTTTATAAATACTTATTGTTATTAGTATACCACTTGATCAAATGTCCCATGGAATAATGGTTATTATTTCATTTGGACACATGATCAAATGAAACCCCTAATTCATTCATTTGCCTCTATAAGGAGAACCTATGAGAGTCTTCCACCTAGTTCCAATTTTATTCTGTATTCTAGTTTCATTTATACCAAGAATGTCAGAAGTAATACTCAAAAGTACTGTCAAGGCAGAGCCAAGATGGCGGAGTAGAAAGATGCACATATGGTAGCTCTTACCCCACAGCCTATAAAATACCTGTAAAGAAGAACTCTCAACAAATTCTAGAGCAGCAGAAGCCACAGAACAACAGAGTGGAGGAGATTTCTAGCCCAGAGTGACCGGAAAGACTGACAGGAAAGGTCTGTCCCAGAGCCCAACCCAGCCTTGCCCACACAGCACTGGGAGGAGCAGAACAGAGCAGGCTTCAGGGACAGAATCTCCAGTGGCAGCTCAGATCCCTCAACCCACAGGTGCCAGAGGTCAGTGAGAGGGTCTTTCTGGCTGGCCTAGAAGGGAGCAGGGTGTCCCCATAACTCCAGCCTCCTCAGGTGGCAGCAGTAGAGGCAGCAGCTGACGGGGCTCCCAAAGCAAGGAGTAGCCCACATCCATTGTTGAAGGTCTCATCATAAACCCTCTGAGGGAACTGAGCCCTGTGTGGTGGCCTTGCCCCCTCCTGAGTAGCTGATCTTAATCCCACACTAAATAGAGGCCCTGCCCCTGACTCAAGCTCCTGAGGGTTTGGAGCAGCTCATCTGAATCTCAGCCCCCAGTGCTGGCTTGGTGGAATAGAGGTGAGATGGTTGTGGAAAGGAAACTCAGAAGTCAAGTAACTGGCTGGGAAAATGCCCAAAAAAGGGGAAAAAAATAAGACCATAGAAGGTTACTTTCCTGGGGAACAGGTGTCTCCCCCCATCCTTTCAGATGAGGAAGAACAAGGCATACTGTCAGAGGAAGTCAAGGCCTCTGCCTCTAGGGCCTTCAAAGGGAACTTAAACTGGGCTCAGGCAATAGAAGACCTTAAAAACAAGTTAGCAGCTTACTAAAGGAGAACCAAAAAAATGCTGAGGAAAAATAACAGTTTTGAAAAGAGGCTAACTCAATTGGAAAAAGAGATCCAAAAAGTCAGTGAGAAGAAGGAGGCTTTAAAAAGCAGAATTAGCCAAATGGAGGAGAAGGTTCAAAAGTTCACTGGACAAAATAACTCGTTGAGAGAGAGAATTGAGTTCAGGGAAATGAATGACTATGAGTTAAACCAAGCTGTTAGTAAACAAAACCAAAAGTTTAAAAAAATTGAAGATAATGTGAAACATTTCATTGGAAAAACAACTGACCTGGAAAATAGATCCAGGAGAGACAATTTAAGAATTATGGGACTACCTGAAAGCCATGATCAAAAAAAGAGCCTAGACATTATCTTCCATGAAATTATCAAGGAAAACTGCCCTGATAGTCTATAACCAGAGGGCAAAATAAATATCCAAAGAATCCACCATTCACTTCCTGAAAGAGACCTGAACAGAGACATTCCTAGGAATATTGTGGCCAAATTTCAGAGTTCCCAGATCAAGGAGAAAATACTTCAAGCAACTAGAAGAAACAATTTGAGTATTGTGGAAATATAATCAGGATAACACAGGATCTGGAAGCTTCAACATTAAGGGATCGAAGGGCTTGGAATGGGATATTAAAGAGGTCAAAGGAACTAGGATTGAAACCAAGAATCATATACCCAGCAAATCTGAGTATAATACTTCAAGGGAATAAATGGTCATTCAGTGATATAGAGGATTTTCCATCATTCATATTGAGGAAAAGACCAGATCTGTATAGAAAATTTGACTTCCCAAGACAAGAATCAAGAGAAGCATGAAAAGGTAAGCAGGAAAGAAAAACCATAAAAGACTCTCTAAAGCTGAACTGCTTACATTTCTACATGGAAAGAAAATATTTATAACTCTTGAATCTTTTCCCAGTATTTCAGTAGGTGAAGAGATTATACATACAAACACACACACACACACACACACAAACACAGACATATACATATATAGATAGAGAATACAGGGTGTGTTGAATCAGAAGAGATGATATCCACACAAAAAAATAAAATAAAAATTAAGGGGTGAAGGAGGAAAATACCAGGAAGAGAAAGGGAGAAATGGAATGGGGCAGGCTAAAACTCATAAAAGAGATAAGAAAAATCTTATTTGATGGAGGAGAAAAGGGAGAAGGGGAGAGAGGGAAAAATGAAGCTACTCTCTCCACATGTGGCTGAAGGAGGGAATAACATGCTCACTAAATTTAATATGAAAATTTATATCACACCACAAGAAAGTAAGAGAGGAGGTGACAAGTAGGGTGAGGGGAATGTTAGAAGGGAGGGCAAATGGGATTAGGGAGTCACTAGAAAAGTCATTTTCAAGAAAGGACAAGGTCAAATGTGAGGGGGGGAAATAAGGAGGGATAGAGTAGGACAGAGGGCAATATAATTAGTATTACACAACATGATTATTATGGAAGTCTTTTGCAAAGCAATGCATATTTAGTCTGTATTGAATTGCTTGCCTTCTCAGTGGGGCTGGGGAGGGAGATGGGCAGGGAGAGAAGTTAACAATGAATGTTGAGAATTTTTATTGCATATAATTGGGAAATAAGAAATACAGGGAATGGGGTATAGAAATTCATCTTGCCCTACAAGAAAAGAGAGATGATGGGGATAAGGGAAGGGTGTGGTGTGATAGAAGGGAGGGTACATTGAGGGAAGGAGTAATCAGAATGCAAGGTATTAGGAAGTGGGGGGAGGGAGAGATGGGGAGAAAAATTGGACATGTTACAAAGTGAGGTAAAAGCAATTAATATTAAAACAATTGACTGAATTAATTACTGAGAATAAATCAATGACATCTTTAGTTTGGGGAAAAGAATTTTAGTCTAAATTTCCTAGAGGAAGGTAACCTCGGGTAAAATTTGGCATTGATGGAAAAGTTAAGGTTTCAATGGTAAATTTGATTTTATGATTGCTATTTAATCAGGAACTAGAATATGTATAGAAAGGCATGTAAGCCACTTAAGACTTGCCTCAAAACATGTTCCTTAGCCATAGTGAAATTATAATGATATTTGAAGCCTGGTTATTGGAACTTGCCATTTTTAGATGCTATGGGACTATTAAGTGACTGTTCTTCTGAGTCTGACTCCAGGTATGGATAGCAAAAAAGGCAGTCTGAGCCTCCAATCCATGATGCCAGTAAGCCTGTGAGATGCTGGTATAAACTGCAAAAGGTGATCTCATGGGAAGTGTGGGAGAGCGACTGTTCAGCCTGGACTGAGGTAGGATTCTCCTGACTCAATTCCCCACTGACACCTGGCAGACTTTAAGACTGACTGAATGCAAGTGGACAATCTAAACCTGCCTGGAATTGATATGAAGTTGGGGAGATATTGTATCCCTGAAATGTCCCTACTCTTGGTGGCAATTTCCTATAGTCCAAAGGTTTGTAAGCTTAATACCAGATCTATTAAATTATAGATTATTGGTAGGTGAACATCCAAGTTTAAGTCTAAAATTAAGCTATTAGGCATAAGACTTTAGACCAACAACAAGTTAGGGTCCTTTAATTCTTAGTAATACTGTGAAGACAATTAGGTCAAGAGCTTGTGAAGTTAGCAACATAAATATTATTTGTGTCTCAGTTGGTTAATGTTTAAAAAAAAGAAAAATTCTTTTGTGGTCCATATGGTAAATGCTTTAAAAAGAAGTATCACCTGACCAAAAGTTTGAATTGTTTTATCTGTTATAAACTGTGTTAAAAATGAAAAGTGAAATTAAGAAAAAAAGTACTGTCAAAAGAAATGTCACAAGTATTCAGTTCCTCCAGTAGTGTGTACAGTAGCTGATCACTAAGACAAAGATTACACATTTTCGGTAGCTAAGTTGATTAATAATGATGATGATGATAATAATAAGTATTTATATAATTGCTGCATACCTGGCACTGTGTTATATACTTTAACAATGTCATCTCATTTTATCCTCACAAAAACTCCAAGTTAGGTGCTAAGCAAATTTTACAGACAGCCAGATAGTAAATAGATGCTCGCTACTATGTTCCAGCATTGTGCTAAATGCTGAGACCAATATAAGCAAGCACGATAGTCCCTGCAGTTAAAGAATTTACATTCTAATGGGGAAAGTTGGCACAGACATGAGGTGCTGGAAAACAGGCAAGGGAGGGAAGGTATCCTATTGTGGGCAAGCAATAAGAGAGTGGAAGGAAATGGAGTCTGGAAAGATTATAGGTGAGAATGAGGTGAAGCAGAGCTGCTGTCCTTCCTACAGGGTAATTCCAAGGAAGAAGACACAACTAAAGAGAGGAGACTTCTCTAGAGTGGTGGTTTCTCAAGGTGCCAATGCATCAGGAGAAAAGAAGGTGGAGTCTGAACTAAAAATGATTCTTATCACCTTCTACCCCTCTTTTCAATACCATTCCACTGTAGTTGAAAAAAAGCAGAAGGGGACCAAACAGGAGTAGAAGCTATTTTGTAGTTTACTTTGTTTCCTGGTTTGCTATGGCCAAAGAATTCGTCCCCTAAATGGTCAAATGAAAGTACGTAGTTAAACTGATCCTCAGAGTAGATTCCATCTTTTCCTAGAGCCACAGTGAAGTCTTTGCAGCATGGTAAAAACAGAGGAGCCTAAGAGAGACCTAAAAGACTGAAGTTTCAGTACTGGCTCCACTATTCACTGTGATGTTGGTCAGTTAACAATGTCTCTGGGCTTGAGTTTTTGGTTTTAAAATGAGTGGGTGCACTGACTGATTTTCAAAGTTCGTTGTAATCTTAACAGACCACATCTATAAACCCTTTATATGCTAGTATTCGTGGATAACAGGCTGCATCCATAAGCCTTTCATGTGCTAGTACGCATGGATATATACTCCAAGAACCTCCTTGGGTTGAGACTTGGTCAGACAATCAACAGGTACTCATTAATCATGTACTATGCATCAGATTCGATGTTAAACACTGAGGATAGAAGGAAAGGCAAAAACACTGTCCCTGTTTTCAAGGAGCTCACATTCTTGCATGAGAGGTGATATGCAAACAAATGTACACACAGGATAAGTGGGAGGTAATCTCTGAGGGAAGGCATTTGGGGAGGGAGGAGGATTGGGAATGGCTTCCTGTGGAAGGTGGGATTTAAACTGTGTCTTAAAGGGTAGCCAAGAGATAAAGGTGAGGAAAGAAAGCATTCTGGTGATAGGGCACAGCCCGGGAAAATACTTGGAGTTAGGAGGTGGAGTATCTTGTGTCATAAACATCAAGAAGCCCAAAGTCACTGGATCACTGAATACATGGAAGAGAGTAGACTGAAAAGGTAGGAGAGGTCAGGTTATGAAGACAAACAGAATTTTATATGTGATCCTAGAGGTACCAGAGAGCCGCTAGAGTTTACTGAATGGGGGGAGGGGTGTATAAGATAGTCAGATCTGTATTTTAGGAAGATCAATTTGACCACTGCAATGGAGGATGGATGGACTGGAGAGGGATTTGAGGTTAGATGAACTGAAGGCTATTGTAATCATTCAGATGTAAGATGATAAGGTATTAAAACACCAGATTCATGATAGTGTCAAAGGAGAAAAGGGGATATGTTTGAGAGGGATTTCAAAGATAGAAACAGCAAGCCATGGTAACTTGGGAAAGACTGGATATGTGAGAGTCAAGACACATGACATGTGGAAACCCATTCCCCATCTATATAAACCTCTGATCATGAAGGATTTGGGGGTTTCTACTCTGCTAAGTAGAGGTCCAGAAATGGTTTTGGTTTTGTCACCATACTGTCAAAGAAGCTGCTGCTGCATCTATCCAATTGCTCCTGGATGTGCATGTTCACAGGGAGAGGCTTCTGTGAGAATTGTAAGGACTCAGTCTTTGAAATTCTCTACACTTCCACAGAAGCATCCGGAAGGGGGTTGACATATGAAGAGGCCATTCCCGTAAACACCAATAAGCCTGGCAGGAAAGAGAAATACATTTTTTTTTCTGTTTTTTTTTTTTGTTTTGTTTTCCCATAAAGTTGACAGTGAGGAGAACTTGCACTTCATACTTGATCCTGGGGGTGGCAGCAAATACTCAGTGGAAAAAAATTGATGTCCCTCAAAGTTCTTATGAAGAAATTACTGACAACCACAAACTGCTGTCCATCAGTGTACAATATTTTTAACAAGTTATTTAAAACATTTATCTTTAAAATGTCCATAAATTTGTTAGTCTGTTGTTCAAGCAGCATAGTTAGGGAATAAAAAGAAGGCTAGCCTTGAAGTCAAGAAGACCTGGTTTCAGGCTCTGTTTCTAAAACATGGAAAATCTTTTCCTTTGGTGGTGAGGGGAAGAGGGGAGGAGGAGAAGAGGAGGAGGGCAGGTTAACTGTTGCTACAATTGTCTCTGAGTCAAAACTATTAAGTTGCTGAAATCACATGTAGATAGAGATTTAACTTTTACAAAGTGGTTTCATTATGACAACCTTGTGAGGTAGATAGTGCAAGAAACAATTGTTCAAAGAACTGAATGGAATTTCCCAGTCACTCAGGATTCAAACTTAGTTCTTCTCCCTCACTCTAAGTCGTGTGTTCTTTCTCTAGGCCCTTGTGATCAAAGATGGTGTTGATGGTGATTATTAATAAGCAACATTGATTAAGTGTTTATTATATGCAAGTTGCTATAATCTGGAGTGAGATGTGCAGGTATGGTTGAATAGATGACAAAGTCTATTCTTCTGTACAAGTAGTGGCTTATAGTTGTAGCCATTCATTTTAAAGTACCAGGTGACAATAAGTATACTATCTTTTTTCCTAAGTTTCCCAAATATCCACTAATGGGTAGAGTCATACTATGTCTGATTACACTGTATTGGATTTAGTTCAACAAACATTTATTAAACATCTATGTTCAATAAACTATATTAAGTTGATCCACCTGATACTTCATGATGAAATAGTAGAAATACTGGGCTTGGAGAAGACTAGCCCTGGAGCCCAGACTGACCAGTGACTGTTTATGTGACTTTGGAGAAATCATTCAATCTCCCTGGGCCTCAAATTTCTTCATCTGTTATCAGGAGATGCCAATAATACTTGTAAGACCAACTTCACAGAATTATTCTCAGGATTGTTGCATAAGGTATGTGAATGTACTTTGTCAATGTGTTTCTCAATTGAACCATGATCATGCTATGTGATTTTAAGGTGTGCTTCTGTATTTACTTTGAGGCCCATGTATCCATCCTGGTTACAGTTTTCCTTCCTCCTCTTCGTCTCACCTATCCATTGTTTGCCTTTCTCCAGTGCAAGGAAGTTGAATTATTGTAAATATTTGATGTAGGTATGGCACTGATAATTCCTTGTCACTTTAGAGGTGTCACAGATGTCACTGAAGAAACTATTCAAGAAATTGTATTTGACTCCAAGAGTAAACTTATAGCTTTAAAAGAGTACTTGATATGCCTCCTGCTCACTAAATGTTCCTTTTATATGGAATACGAATGGTGCTATGTTAATTCTCAAAATATATGTTAGTCTTCTTGGTTCAGTTTTATGTTTCCTTGCCTTTTGTTGGACAATATTACTTCCTTGGGAGGGACAGTTTCCGGCTAGGTACTATCAGTAGAAAATATACAGAATCACAGAATTTGAAGGGCTCAGAGAGGCTATTCACCTACAGTTCATCAAGCATCTCCTCTGCAATATAATCTGCAAATCATCTTTCAGCCTCCACTCGAGAATTTTCAGTGAAGAATTCACCATCTCATGAAGCATCTATCCCATTCTACCATTATACCATGTAAATTGTTATGATACTTTACCTTATATAAAGTTGAAATCTACCTCTCTTCAGCTTTCACTGACCATTCCCACTTTTGCCATCCAGAGCCAGGAAGAACAAGTGTAACCCCCTTTCCAAATGACAGACCTTCAAATACTATCTTGTATCCCCAGCTAGGTTGTACAGTAGATAAAGTCCTGGCCCTGGAGTCAAGAAGACTCATCTTCCTAAGTTCAAATCTGGCCTCACACACCTACTACCTGTGTCCCTGGTTAAGTCACTTAACTCTTTTTGTCTCAGTTTCTTCATCTATAAAATGAGCTGGGGAAGGAAATGGCAAACCACTGCAGTGTCTTTGCAAAAAGAAAAAAAAAACAATCCTCAAGTGGGGTCACTAAGAGTTGGACATGACTGAAACAACTGAACAAAATCCCCTGAGTCTTTTCTTCTCTAAACTGAATATCCTCCACTTCCTTCTGTTGCTAACTTTGGCAGGATCTTCAGTCCTCTTGCCAATTTGGGCACACTCAAGCTCATCAGTATTCTTCCTGATACCCAGAACTACACAAAATATTCCAGTTGTCATCTGCCAAGGGTGGAGTATATTGGAACTGGTGCCTTTCTTGTTTTGCAAACTTTGCTTCTTAAATTCAGCCTTAAGATTATATCAACTGTTTTGGCTGCTGTCTCACAGTGTAGACCAATATTGAACTCAGTACATGAAATTTCCCAGATCCTTTTCCCCTCTACTCTTAGTTGGCCACAGTTCTCCAAGCTAGAATTTGTGTAGTTGATTATGGCTTCATTTAATCACCCAGTAGTCAGATGTGAAATGAAGCATTCTAAGGGGAATAAGAAACTCTTTTTAAACTGTTGCATTAATTTGCCAGTAATAGTCAAACCATCCTTAAAATTATCTATAGACAAAAGTGTGGGGAGTTGCAATTACTTATTTCACAGTAGATGCAGATCATGCTAATAATAGCTAAAATATAGTGCTAAAATAATATCAGCCCTTCCATGATCTTTAAGACCATATTCAACTTTCTTAAGGGAAAAACAAAATGTGTTGTAACATTTAAATTCCTCCAAAAGATCTGATCATTATTGTCAAGTGGTTCTTGACAGAGTGAAGAAACAAATTTCAAGTTGTTTTGGTGTTTCTTATTATTTTTTCTTTATAGAGAGGGTAATTTGTAGGTATTTGTACTTGGTTCTTCATATCCTTTAAGTATTTTATGGTACTCATAGCAATATAGAACCCAAACCTACTTAATTTCCTTTTCAGCAAACATTTGTTGATAATCATAATCATTAAGCTTTATATAGCATTTTAAGGTTTGCAAAATGATCTCCATAATACAATGATCCTCATAATGATGCCTGAGATAGTTACTACAGGTATTATTTCCCTCATTTTACAAATGAGGAAGCTGAGCCTTAAATGAAATAATTTTCCTGGGGTAACCCTGTAGTAAGTTTCAGAAATGGAATTTGAACTCAGGTTTTCCTCATTCCAAGTCCAGTGATTCCATTGTTTCACATGGTTGAGTACCTATCATGTGCAACACATAATGATTTTTTAAAAAAATATTTTGTCTTTGTATCCCTAGTAATTAAATGGTGCCTCAAGAAACTGTGCTCCAGGAGCCATTCATGATAACATTGCTTTTTGCTGGAAACCATATTCAATATTAAACAACTACTCTGTGCAGAGAGTACTGTTTCAGGTTCTAGGTAAGATATAAAGTCTAAAAAGTATAGTTCCTATCCTCATAGACCTTATAGTCTTTCTCTCTCTACAATCAAGTCAATTCAACTAGCATCTATTAAGCACCTGTTATGTGACAGCCACCATGTTAAGCACTAGGGATACAAAGAAAAGAAAAAAAAACAGTTTCTACTCCCAAGGAACTCACAGTCAATACAAGAGACAATACACAAAAAAATACAAAAAAAGATTTATACAAACACATCTGTATGCAGGTATGTGTGTGTGTATATACATATACATTTGCATATATATGTAGGTATATGTATCTATGTATGTATGTACACACACATGGAGAAGGCACTGACATGAAGGAAAAATGGGAAAAGCTTCTTTCAGGATTTTAGCTGAGATTTGAAGCCAGGAAGGCTAGGAGATGGAGGTGAGGAGAGCGTTCCAGGGGGAAAGCTGGGAGGCAAAATGTCAGAGACAAATAGCAGAAATTGATAGAGTTGGAAGATTGAGTGTAGTATCTGAGGAATAGCAAAGAGTCCTTTGTCAGTGCACCAAGGAAAATAATGACAAAATAACATAGAATTATAGAAAGGGAAGACTAGAGAGCAAGCTCCAGGAGAGGATAGGGTTCATATTTTTGATAAATGTTATATGTTATGTAGGATCCAGCACCACTCTACATCAGGGATGCTTAACCATTTTGGTGTCATGAACCCTTTTTGGCAGTCTGGTGAAGCCTATAAACCCTTTTCCAGAATAATTTTTTTTATAATTTTAAAAAAATGTTTAATAATATTTTATTCCTCCCCCCAATTATGTCAAGACAATTTTTAGCATTCATTTTTACAAGATTTTGAGTTCCAAATATTTCTGCCTCTGTCTCTCCCATCCTCTCTTCCTAAAATGGTGGGCAATTTGATATAGATTATACATGTGCTATCATGTAAAACATATTTGTAATTAGTGCTAGTTACGAAAGAAGAAACAGATCAACAAGAAACAAAAATAATAAAGTAAGTGAAAAAAGTGTGCTTTGATGTACATACAGAGTCCATCAGTTCTTTGTCTGGACATAGATACCATTTTCCTTCATGAGTCCTTTGTACTTGCCTTAGATCATTGTGTTTCTGAGAAGAGCTGAGTCATTCATAGTTGATCATCACACAATGTGACTGATACTGAGCACAATGTTTTCCTGGTTCTGCTCATTTTCACTTTGCACCAGTTTGTAAACTGATACACAAGTAAAGACTTGTGTCTTTCCAGGTTTTTCTGAAATCTTCCTGTTCATCATTTCTTATTGCACAACAGTATTACATTACAATCATATACCACAGGTTGTTCAGCAATTCCCCAATTGATTGCCATCCCCTCAATTTCCAATATTTTGCCACCACAAAAAGGGCTGCTATAAATATTTTTGCACATATAGGTCCTTTCCCCTTTTTAATGATCCCTTTGGGATACAGACCAGCAGTGGTATTGCTGGATTAATGAGTACACAGTTTCATTGCCCTTGGGACATAGTTCCAAATTGCTCTCCAGAATGGTTGGATCAGTTCACAACTTCACCAACAGTGCATTAGTGTCCCAATTTTCCTACATCCTCTCCAACATTTATCATTTTCGGTTTTTGTCATATTAGCCAATTTGATAGATGTAAGGTGGCACCTCAGAGATAATTTAATTTGCATTTCTCTAATCAAAAGTGATTTAGAGTGCTTCTTCCTATGCCTATAAATGACTTTGCTTCCTTTAACTGAAAGCTGCCTGTTCATATCCTTTGACCATTTATCAGTTGAAGAAAGGCTTGCATTCTTATATTTTTTTCATATATTTGAGAAATGAGGCATTTATCAGAGACATTTCCTATAAAGCATGCTTCCCAACTTTCTTCTTTCCTTCTAATCTTAGTTGCATTGGTTTTGTCTGTGCAAAAGGTTTTTAATTTAATGTAATCAAAATTATCTATTTTACATTTTATAATGCTCTCTTTCTCTTGTTTGCTCATGAATTCATAACTTACTTAACTTATCCTTTAAGAACCTGGATGCTATACAACTTGGTGCATGTATGTTTAATATTGATATTACTTCATTGTCTATGAAATTTTTTAGCAAGATATAATTTCCTTTACTATCTCTTTTAATTAGGTTCATTTTTGCTTGTACATTGTCTGAAATCAGATTGCTCCCCTGCTTTTTTTACTTCAACTAAAACATAGTAGATTCTGCTCCAGCCCCTTTCCTTTACTCTGTATGTCTCTCTGCTTCAAATATATTTCTAATAAACGACATATTGTAGGATTCTGGTTTTGTTCCCCTCTGCTATCCACTTCTGATTTATGGGAGAGTTCATCCCATTCACATTCATGATTATGATTTTTAAGTGTGTATTTCTCTCCATCCTATTTTTCCTCCTGTTTGTCCTCCCTCTCCTTTCACCCCTTCCCTCCTCTTCAGTGTTTTGCTTCTATCCTTTCTTCTGTTGGCTTCCTGCCCCCCTCCCTTTACTTAATCTCTTCTCCCTCCTACTTTCCTGTTGGGTAAGAAAGATTCTATATTCAACTGATTCTGTATATTATTCCCTCTTTGAGCCAATACTGATGAGAGTCAGATTCAAGTGATGTCTATCACCCATTCTTCCATCTTTTCCCACACTGTAATAGGTTTTTTCACACCTTTTCATACTAAATAATTTACCCCATTCTACCTCTCTGTTCCTTCCACACCCTTCTACACTACAGTACATTCTCCTGTTTCTCATCCTTAATTATTTTTATGTTATTCCCCCAAATTCACCTTATAACATACCCACTCTCTATGTATAGTCCTTTAACTGTATTTTTAGTGGTACAATTTTTAAGAATTATAAGTATCATCTTCCCATGTAGGGATATAAATAGTTCAGTTCCATTGAATCCCTTCTGTTTCCCTTTCACCATTTTAGGCTTCTCTTGGGTCTTGATATTGGAGACCAATTTTTTTTGTTTAATTCTGGTCTTCTCCCCATGAAAGCTTGAAATCCTTCTATTTCATTGAATGACCATTTTTCCCTTGAAATATTATGGTTAATTTTGCTGAGTAGGTGATTCTTGGGTATAGTCCTAGTTCCTTTACCTTCCAGAATATCATGTTCCAGAACCTCCAATCCCTTTAATGTTGTAGCTGCTAATCAGCTAATAGCTGATTGTGGCCCTCTGATATTTGAATTGTTTCTTTCTGGTCACCTGCAGTATTTTTACCTTGATCTGAGAGTTCTGCAATTTGGCTATATTTCTTGGAGTTTTTATTTTGGGATCTCTTTCCTGAGGTGATTGATGGATTCTTTCAATGCCTATGTTGTCCTCTGGTTCCAGGATATCAGAGCAGTTGTCCTTGACAATTTCTTGAAAGATGCGTCCAGGTCTTCCTATGGCTTTCAGGTAGTCCACTGATTCTGACATTGTCTCTCCTAGATCTGTTTTCCAGGGTGGTTGTTTTTCCCATGAGATATTTTAGTTTTTCTTCTACTTTTTCCATCTTTTTGAATTTGATTTATTCTTGATGTCTCATAGAGTCATTAGCTTCCACTTCCCAAATTCTGACTTTTAAAGAGTTGTTTTCCTCATTTAGCTTTTGTATTTTCTTTTCCATTTAGTCAATTGTTCCTTTAAAGGAGTTGTTTTCTTCAGTAGGTTTTTGTATCTCTTTTTCCGTTTGGCTAATTCTACTTTTTAAGTAGTTGTT
Organism: Notamacropus eugenii; assembly: GCF_028372415.1. Lineage (NCBI taxonomy): Eukaryota > Metazoa > Chordata > Mammalia > Diprotodontia > Macropodidae > Notamacropus > Notamacropus eugenii. The sequence goes on along the minus strand of NC_092875.1, from coordinate 230,903,395 downwards.
TTCTTTTTCCAAGCAACTGAATCTTTTTATCATAATTCTCTTGCATAACTCATTTCTTTTCCCAATTTTTCTCCTACCTCTCTTATAAGATTTTTAAATTCCTTTTTGAGCTCTTCATTAGTTCTTTCTAGGCTTGAGACCACTCTGCATTTTTCCTTGGGGTTTTCCCACAGATGTTTTGATATTATCCTCTTTTGAGTTTGTGTCTTGATCTTCTCTGTCAACATAATAACTTTCTGTGGTTAGGTTATTTTTGTTTGACTGATTTTTGCTCATCATTTTTGGCCTTTTTTCCTTTCTGCTTCTAGGGTTGAAGGGGCACTGTCTCAGGCTTCTTGTGCCAGGGGCTGTGGGGCCTAGCTGTTTACCTGGTGTTACACTGATGTTGTCCTGAGGCCCACAGAGGACCCTCATGCCTGGTTTTCTGCTAAGGGGCTGGGGTGGGGGTGGTTGGTGCTACTGGAGGCTGTAGGGGGTCAGAGAGCTTATCTGATGCTGAGCCAGGGTCCTATTGCTGGTTTCTGCCATGTACATGTACATGTACATTTCCCTGGGACTACACTGAAGCATGTAGAGGTCTGGGCACTGGCAACTGCCTGTTTCCCTGGGGCTATGTTGAAGTGGTTCTAGACATCGAGTCTAACCATTCCCCTGGTCATTCTGAGGCACATGGGGGGATCCTGGTCTTGGTGTTTGCCTGCTCCACCACACTAGGCCTCAGGATGACCCATTGGTTTGCTAAGGTGAGGCTTGCTGCTGGCTTGCTGGGACTCTTCCTGTCCTGGATTATATTCCCCTTTTACCCAAGGGAGACAGACCTTTCTTGCTGATCTTCCAAGATTATTTCACCCTGTCTTTTTTTCTGGTTCTGCTGTTCCATGATTTCTTTGGAGGCACTGTGTTACGGTTGTTTGGAGGTGAATATGGAAGAGTTATGGCAATTTATTGCTTCCTCTACTGTGTTGGTTCTCAGAAGTCCAAAATAATATTTTTAGATGTACAAAATAAGATACATAGGCTTTCAAAGGAAACTAATTGTTTTGAAATAGTTATAGAAATATTTTTTGAAAGTTCATAGATCACTAATTTACACTTTAAACATCCTTAATTTAATTATTTTTCAGTTTCTTCAATCTTTCATATAATTTGTGATTTCATTACTATGAAAACACTCTCTGATGATGAACATCTCACCCTATCTACACCTCAGCTACTGTGGCTGAAAAATTGGTCACTTTTTAGTCAAACTGCCTACATATTTTTTAAGCTGTTCTGCAGTCTGTCACAGGGTCTTTTCTAGAGATTTTTCTAGTATGACCTGAAAGAGCTGATGTTCCCTTGAAGAACCTGAAATAAATCACCTCCATAATATACCACTCACAGTAAAACTTTAGCATTTGGTTTTTCATATCAACTTAACAAAAATAACAAGAAAGAACAATTTTAGATTTTCCTTGTTATAACTTAGAGATTCTGTGAGGTTGTATATATGTGCATGTATACTGAAAAGAATTTTTTAAAAACACAAACCAGGTTATAGATATACTTAGTAGGATCTTATGACATTGTTATTATAGCATTTTATGCATAATTGGATATAAATTACCTTTAAATGTTTGAATCTTCTGTGTATGTTTTCTCAACAAGTGCCCAGTGTTCTTTTAAAGATGACTTATGGGAGGCAGAGCCAAGATGGCAGAGTAGAAGGATGGACTGCATCTAGCTCTCCTCCTATAGCCCATAAAATACCTGTAAAAATGACTCTAAACAAATTTTGGAGCAGCAGAAGCCACAAAATGACAGAGTGAAAGAGATTTCCAGCCCAAGACAGCCTGGAAAGCAGACAGGAAGTCTATCACACCTGGTGACGTGGCACAGCAGGGACAGGATTGGAGCAGGCTTCAGGGAGTGGAATCAGGGGTAACAGCTGCAGGTTCCCAGGTTTCTCAATCCAAAAATGCCAAAGACAGCTTCAGTGGTCAGTAAGAAAGCTCTTTCACCTGAGTGACAGGGGAGCACGGTACGGCCCCAACCCTAGTCCCAGGGTAGCAGCAGCCACTGTAGCAACAGTGTCCATTTTTGGAGCCCTCAGCCTAAAGACCCTGGGGGAATCAAGCAGCTGATCAGGATCTCAGTCCTGAATGGCAGTCCTGGGGTGAGGAGGAGCTCTGGTGTAGTAGAGCTACTGGAGGCTCTGGAGAGGGAATCTTACTCACAGATCTTGGGCAGAAAAGAGGGCTTATGGTTGCTCAGACACCAGAGTGCAGACCAATAGAGGAGCAAACTGCTCTGCTTTGATTGTGCCACCTTGGAGGAACTGAGAACTTACAGGTCCCTAGAGTATACCCTCCATTTGACAAAGGACTCAAAAGTCAAGCAACTGGCTGGGAAAATGCCCAAAAAAGGGAAAAAATAAGAGTATAATAGGTTACTTTCTTGATAAACAGATATTCCATCCTTTTGGATGAGGAAGAAAAAGCATACCATCAGAGGGAGACATAAAAGTCAAGACTTCTACATCCAAAACCTCCAAAAAAAATATTCAGACCATGGAAGAGCCCAAAAAGGATTTTGAAAATCAAGTAAGAGAGGTGGAGGAAAAATTGGGAAAAGAAATGAGAGAAATGCAAGAAAATCATGAAAAGCGAGTCAACAGCTTGCCAAAGGTGACCTCCCAAAAAAATGCTGAAAAAAATAGCACCTGTAAAAATAGACTAACCCAAATGGCAAAAGAGGTCCAAAAAGTCAAGGAGGAGAAGAATGCTTTAAAAAGAAGAACTGGCCAGATGGAAAAGGAGATTCAAAAGCTCACTGAAGAAAATAGTTCTTTAAAAACTAGAATTGAGCAGATGGAAGATGATGACTCTATATTATAAAACAAAACCAAAAGAATGAAAAAATAGAAGACAATATAAAATATCTCATTGGAAAAACAACTGACCTAGAAAATAGATCCAGGAGAGATAATTTTAAAATTATTGGTCTCCCTGAAAACCATGATTAAAAAAAGCCTAGACATCATCTTCCAAGAAATTATCAAGGAAAACTGCCCTGATATTCTAGACCCAGAGGGTAAAATAGAAATGGAAAGAATTCACTGATCACCTCCTGAAAGAGATCCCAAAAGGAAAACTCCTAGGAATATTGCAGCAAAATTCTAGAGTTCCCAGATCAAGGAGAAAATATTGCAAGTATTCAGAAAGAAACAATTCAAGTATTGTGGAAATACAATCAGGATAACACAAGGATTCAGCAGCTTCTACACTAAGGGATTGAAGGGCTTGGAATATGATATTCCAGAAGTCAAAGGAGACAGGATTAAAAACAAGAATCATCTACCAAGCAAAACTGAGTTTTGTTTTACTTCAGGAGAAAAAAAAATGGAATTTCAGTGAAATAGAGGATTTCCAAATATTCTTGTTGAAAAGACCAGAGCTGAATAGAAAATTTGACTTTCAAATATAAAAATCCAGAGAAACATGAAAAGGTAAACAGGAAAGAGAAGCCATAAGGAACTCATTAAAGTTGAACTGTTTACATTCCTCCATGGAAAGATGTTATTTGTAACTCATGAGATCTTTTTCAGTATTAGGGTACTTAGAAGGAATATATATATATATATATATATATATATATATATATGTAGATGTGTATGAGTATTTATGTATGTGTATATTATATATGTGTAGGTATGTATATATACATGGGTGTATTGTATATGTATGTATATATGTGTGTGTGCATACATATATGGGGGGACACAGGATGAGTTGAATACAAAGGGAGAATACTTAAAAAAATAAAATTTACTGTTGAATGGAACTAGGAGTAAGAGAAAGGGAGAGGTAGAATGTAGCAAATCATCTCACATAAAAGAGGGAAGAAAGAGACTTTACAATGGAGGGGAAGAGGGAGAAAATGAAAGGAAATAATTGAGCCTTTCTCTCATGGGATTTGGCTTAAGGAGGGAATAACACACACTCAATTGAATATGAAAATCTATTTTACCTTGCAGGAAAGCAAGGGAGAAAGGGATAGGAGAGGGAAGATAATAGAAGGGACAGTAAATTGTGGACAGGGTTAATCAGAAGCAAACACTATTATGGGAGGACAGGTCAAGGAAGAGAATGGAATAAACGGAGGGCAGGATAGGATAGAGGGAAATGTGGTTAGTCTTTTTCAACATAACTATTATGGAAGTGCTTTGCATTGTTACACATGTATGACCTGTATTTGAATTGCTTGTTTTCTCAATGTGGGTGGGTAAGGAGGGAGGGAAAGAATACAGAAGTCAAAGCTTTAAGAATGAATATTAAAAATTGTTTTAGCATGCAACTGGAAAGTAAGATATACAGGTAATGGAGTATAGACATCTATTTTGCCCTACAGGAAAATAGAGGGGAAAGGGGATGGAAGGCAGATGGGTAACAGAAGGGAGAACAGACTGGAGGAAGGGGTGGATGGGTTGCATGCTGTCCTGGGGTAGGGGTGGGAAGAGATAGGGAGAAAATTTTGAATTCAAATTCTTGTAGAAGTGAATGTTAAGAACTGAAAAATAAATAAATTATACATTAAAAGAAAAAAATAAAGATGACATATTTGGGATAAATATTTAATCTGTTTTTGCATGTCACTACTTCTCAATAACAATAGAGCATATGACTGGGAGGGCCCTTGGAGGTCATTTGATCCAATCCAATCTCTCAGTTTTCAGATTAAGAAGCTGAAGTTCAGATTGAGTGACTTGTTCAAGGTCACTTAGAATTGTGGCAGAGTTGGGATTCAAACCCAGTTCCTTTGATTTGAAATCTTTTTCTCTTTCCACTACATACCACTCATGAAGAATGGAACCAGCCTTGGATTGTAATCTCTTTGTCTCTTTTAATTCCCAGATCTCTGGGTACCCTTCTTTCAATAGCTTTTAGCTCCTATGTCCTTTGGGGAAGAATTCCCCCAGTGCTTGCTGATAAATCTTGATCCTAACATTTCAAGACTAACTTTAATTCACTGTTAAAGCCTTATCTTTTACTATTTCCCTTCTCTGACTTCATCCAAACTAAATTTGACAACCCTCTATAGCCTAGCCTTGGCCTACACGATATTCCATGCTTGAAATGCATGCCTTTCCATCTTTGATATGGCATTTGTCCTAGACCTCTCATATATATTGATTTCAGCCTGCATAGTGATTTCTGTTGGGGGAGGAGGGGGGTCTGTGTCTCACTCTCTCTCTGTCTCTCTCTCTTTTTTAAGGATGCTACTTTTTTTTTAAATTGGGGAGATAGGAGCTGGTATGGGAATTTATTCTGCCATCTCCACTCTCCTTCTAACACTGCAGATTTCTTCCTGTATTGGTCTTGAAAACTGAGTGTTCCAACTTAACCTTTCCACTCTTATTATATTATTCCCCTTCACAAACTCTGTCCTTCTTTAAAAGCAAGGACTCAGACATACAAAGGAGGGCCTGTTATCACAGGTCTTTAGATCTGCATTTCTAAAAAGAAAGCAACTTTTGAAGGGTCAACAATCACTTTAATCAAGCACATGTATCAATCACTTAGTTCAGGGGGGAAAAGTCAGCACCCTGAACTTCAGAGAAAATACAGAGAAATCAAAATCAACAGGCAGTGCTTCCAGCTGTCTGTCAGATCAACAGACAGATTAAATTGTCTGACCATACATGCATAGTTACCAGAGAGAGAAGCACCAAAAAGCTGAAGGGGCTCCTAAGAGGCTGCCCAGAGTCTCATCTGGCCAAACAAACATTTCCAATGAGTAAGCCCCAAAGTAAAACCTCACTTCAGAGTATTTATACATTTTTCAGAGCCAGAGGGCATCACAACCCTTGAGAACCAGTGCATCATTAACAAAAGATGTGGGCCTTCCTACAAATCTTCCCTAATCAAACTCCCCTTAATGAACAAGCCCATTAATGGGTGGGGAAGATCTTTCATCTCATTAGCATTACAGCTTCTATCAGATTGGCTTCATGTCTGTTCCTTACTTAACGTTCAATCCCATAAGCTGCATCTCCATCCCTCTGCTCAGAATGTCCCTCGTACCCTGGAATGTACTTTCTCCATACTCTTTCTTCTCAGAATAGTTTTCTTTAAAGCTTAACTCAAGCACCACTTTCTATTCGGGACATTTCTTCATCCCCCAGCTGACAGTGTCTCCCATTTTCAAAAATTACACTGCATTCATTCTGTATGCAGTTATAAACAAATATATTGGCTTTCTTGTTGGAAGGAAAACTCCTGGGGGGCAGGTATTGTTTCAGCAACTTATCCTCATACCATGAACTTGACGTCCTGCACCATCCTGGCTCAAGATGTTCTCCAAAAGTAGCTCCTTAAGGTGCGCAAAGTGCTTAGCACATATTCTCATTTGAGGGTTTTTATATACTGTAAGAATCATTATCTCCATTAAAGATTTCTGTGATTTGCTTCTGCAAGTGTGAGAAGCAGAGAACAGATCTCTCCCTGAGTTCATAGATCATAAACATAGAGCTAGAAGGAGCTTCAAGGGTCATTTAAGATCCACTGAATTTAAACTACCTGCTCAAGGTCATGAAGGTAGTAAGTGTCAGAAGTGAGACTCAAACCCAGGTCATCTGACTCCAGAGTCAGTATTCTTTCCACTCAGCCAAGATTTCCTTTTCTTTGTACTCCTTAGTCTGTGGTTCTTTCCAATAAACCATGCTATTTCTCTGAAAGAGAGAAGGAGCAGATTCTTTGTCTCATTAATAATCAGAAATAACAAATTCTACCTGTGATGCTGATGTTTTGACATTTAGTTTTTTATTATTAGTAGAAAGAAACATACCTAGATTTTTTGTTCCATATTTTTCCATTGCTGTTTTTTAAATTTTATTTTTATTTATGAAATAAAACAAGCATTTTCATAATATAGTATAACAAAAAAGATGATTGCACATGAAACTACAAATCTATTATTTACCACTTGCTATTCCTTTTAAATATAATAGTTATTTAAATGTATAATGAAGTTTGCTCCATATTTTGAAAAAATATAATTATTTTGTGCTTATGAGGTTAGAATATAATTACTTCAGAAAGCATTTAACAACATCATAGAAAAAGATTTTTCATAAAGGGAATTATTTCATTGCTTGAAATACTTTCATTGAAATCTTTGTGTTTGTTTTTTTTTAAATGAACCAACTAAAAGCACTATAGAAAATGCAAAATTATTTTAACAGTGATTTATATTGTTGCCTTATGACTCACAATCTATCCAAGAAATTAGGTTATTAAATACAATAAATACATCATGAGGAAATTAATTGCATAAGCAATACTTGAAACCTTGAGATGTAGAACATAATTTTTCCTTATTTTGGATTTAAAGCCACATGACCAGTTACATAACATGGAATTCTGCTTAATAAGAACTTTTGACAAGATTATTGTTTAGACTAATTTTAAGAGTATTGAGAAAACTTCAAGGCAAGACTTGAGGCATGAATAAAGGCTAATTCTTTGTGTGTGTGTTTTTCTTTGTTGCCGAGGAAGACCATCCCATCAGAGAAATAGTGACATGATTTGCACTTGACTTTGTTTTTTTTGAGTGAGGAAGGGCTGTGTAGGTCACCAGCCTCACTTCTCCTCCAGAGCCATCTGAATCCAGTGACCTGATATTTATCAGGATGACTGGAGATGACCCAGGATGAGGTATTTGGGGTTAAGTGACTTGCCCAAGGTCACACAGCTAGTGAGTGTCAAGTGTCTGAGTTGAGATTTGAATTCAGGTCTTCCTGACTCCTGCACTGGTGCTCTATCCACTGCACCACCTAATTGCCCCTGCTAATTCTTTATGGACTTGAAGAAGTCACCCTATAATTACTACACAGACCACAAGTAGTCTTTCTTCTTTTCCTTTCCCATTCCATTTTTTTCCGTTTTTGCTGCTTCTGTCTTCTCTTCTTTCCATCACCTCCGTGCCTTCTCATTTTTCTCTTTTTTCTTACACTGTACAACATCTCCCCTTTCTATGTCCCTTGAAAGAAAGAAGTCATTTCAATGCTGTTGTAGTTGAGAAAAAAGAGTTTCTTTTAGTTTTTGTGATCAAGAAATGAGTTTACATGCTCTCCCTCTGCTTATCTGTCTATGACTAAAAGAGAAGTGCTACCATTTTTCTACTGCTCTTGACCATGACATGATGTGATACTTAAGTACTGAATGGGAAAGCAGGCCTTAACTTTGTTTTCCCATCTCACTTCTGTCTGTGGTTCATAGTAGCATAGGCAGTCACTTATGTTTTTGCCTAATAATGGAAAGATGGTAGAGAGGTAAAGATAAGAATCACATTTGCTCTGCCTTATTTAGCTTTTAGGAGCTTTATCATCTGGATGACTTGTTTACAGTATAAAAACCATAACACTGCCAATTATTGAAACTGTTGGTTCTTATTAATAAACCTTACTTTGGTATTGTGGCAAGAGTGTTGGACTAGGAGTTAGGAAGACCTGGGTTCAAAACTCACCTCTGGTATTTACTATCTGTATTACCATAAATAAGTAGCAACCTTTTTGAGTCTTAGTTTTCTCATCTGTAAAATGAGGATCATTTTATCTGTAGTATTACCAAATGTCTCCTGTATCGTAGGGCAGATCACAAAGACATGCAAGATTTCACCTAGAAGAAGGGATAATTAATGACCAGATTATTTTTCACTGGGAAAATGAATCGTGTACATAATAACAGTCTGAGACAGAAAGGTGGGATAAATAGGGAAGATGCTGTACTAACTGAAGCATCAGTTTCAGGTCAATTGTAGGTGATGTCGGATAAGTTCAATCTAAATCTCATTCCTGATTCAACCCTGATTCAGTACTTTGGTGTTGTTGGATATGGGAGGGGCTGTGGTGAAACAGGCATATTGAAGCACTGTTGGTGAAATCTTGATGGGTTTAATCGTTCTAGAAAGCAGTTTAGAATTGTATGCAAAAAAAGTTACTAAAAAGTTCATGCTCCTTGACTGAAAAATACTATTGCTGGCCTACATCCCAAAAATAAAAGAGGAAAAAAATGTACAAAAATATTTATGGTAAAGTACAAATATTTTTTATAGGTAAAAAACTGAAAACTAAGGAGATACCTATCTATTAGTGAATGGCTGATATATTGTGAAATATGAGTATGATGGAATATATATATGAGTATAATTGTGATATATGAGTATAATGGAATAGTATTTTCTTACAAGAATGAAGAGAAAGGTGATTTCAACAAGATATTAAATGACCTGTATAAAATGATGTAGAGTGTAATGAGCAGAACTAGAACATTTTAAAAAACAAACAGTTGTGAAAGTTGTAAGAATTCTGATCATCACAATGACTATTCATTATTCCAACATAACAATGAGAAAGCATACTATCAAGTTTCTCACAGAACAATGATGAACTCAAGGCAAAGATTAAACAAATATTTTCTGGACATAACCAATGAAATAATTTGTTTTTCTTGACTATGCATTTGTTACCAAGAATTTGTTTTTCCCCACTCCCACCAAAGTTATAGAAATGAGAGAAAAAATAAATTTCTCTTAATTCAAAAGAAGAAAATTATGAGAAAGGAAAATGCTTCTATCAAATGTCATTCAAACTTTTTTGGCATTGGTGGTTTCTTGAAATACTTAATTTAAGTAATGGCCAAACTTATTGATCCTTCCAGACATATAGGATAGTCTTGCCTCCAGAGAGGTAAATGCATATGCATTTGTTGCCAAGATTCTACTGTATTATTTTATATTTAATAATTGAATCAAATAGGAGGAGGACATGAGGTTGGATTATATTTGGAAAATTATGTGGTGCTTTCAATGTTCCCAAGATTCTTCCTGTCCTCCAAAAAGTTCTTTTTTATTTTTTACGTCAGTATTCTCCTGGCTTTATGGTTTAATATCATAGAATATCACCTGAGAAAAATTAGAATTTTAGGTGATCCAAAGAACAATGGAATCCCCAAATGAATGTAATAGACTAAGATATTACCAATAATATCTTGTGTTTCAGAAATGATGTAAATAAAAATATCATCCATGCTTGCATAACTGGAAAAAGAGGTGGTCTGGCAGTATAAGGTGATTGAGAGAATACCCTTGGACAACCTGAAAGTTGTATTATTGGTAGCTGTAAAATTTTAAAAGATCTAGAGAATTGCTAGAACATTGGGCAGATCCTCTAAGGAAATATTTCTTTTTTGAAAAATTAATTTGTTTTCAGTTTTCAACAATCACTTCCATAAGTTTTAAATTTTCTCCCCCTTCCTCTTCCCTATGATAGCATGCAATCTTATATGAGTTCTACACATACATTCTTATTAAACACATTTTCACATTAGTCATGTTGCACAGAAGAATTGAAACGAATGGGAGAAACCATGAGAAAAACCAAAACAAAACAACACAAGAGAAAATAGTCTGCTTCATTCTGAGTTCCAATTCCATAGTTCTTTCTCTGAATGTGGATGGTATTTTGCATCGTGTCCTTTGGGAATGTTTTAGGTCCTTACATTGCTGTGAAGAGCTAAGTCTATCAGAAACAGTCCTCACATCCTGTGACTGTTACTGTGTATAATGTTCTCCTGGTTCTGCTCATTTCATTCAGCATCAATTCATATGAGTACAGATTTTTCTGAAGTCTGCCTGTTCATCATTTCTTTATAGCACAATAGTATTCCATTACATTCTTGTACCACAACTTGTTCAGCCATTCCTCAGTTAATGAGCATTCCCTTGATTTTCAGTTCTTGGTCTAAGGAAATATTTCAAAGGACACAGAGAAGAATTGCATAGGATGAGAAGGCATTGATGGATAGGATTTTAGAACTTAGGATCCTGGTGAATCTTTATTCTGTTCCTTATTCCTTTCTTTCCTTATCTTCATGTACCAGTTCATGAGGTACAGAAGTCAAGCAGATACACATAAATTTCTCTGTAAAGATTACACACATACTTACATCTATATAGAAATTTTTGTTGTTGTTGTCATTCAGTTGTATCCAACTCTTTGTGACCCTGTGGATCATAGCACTTCAGGCCTTTCTACCCTCCACTATCTTTCAGAGTCTATCTAAACCCATATTTCTTGCTTCTATGATATTGTCTATACATCTCATCCACTTCCATCCCCTTTTCCTTTTGCCTTCAATCTTTCCCAGCAACAGGATCTTTTCCAACGAGTCTCATCTTCTCATTATGTGGCCAAAGTATTTGAACTTTACCTTCAGTATTTGACCTTTCAGTGAATAGCTTGAATTAATTTTTCTAAGTGTTGATTGATTTGACCTTCTTTTGGTCCGCAGGACTCTCAAAAGTTTTCTCTGGCACCAGAAATGTGCATATGTCTATAAAGTAGATATATGTATAATTAGACATATATGTATGCACTTGACTTAATGAGATAGCCTATTCCCTGAGATGTTTTGTGTTCTGCAAAACATACTTTATAAATCTGAAATGAATCTGGTCATATTTTTTTTCTGAGATGATGTGTCCATTTAGCATTGTTACTTCAGGTACCATGATGGCTCAGTTAACAGGAGTTTCCTGCCTCCTCCTCCTGAATCCAGACCACCATTTTTCCCTCTTGCTTGCTTTCTTTCTATCCAGAAGTAGAATGTTACATTAGTTCCTGACCTTTTTAGATGAAATATGGTGATATTCTTACCATTCTCACAAGACTCCCTAGGGCCTAGAATCTTTAATAAAATCATTTGTTCTTTGAAATTTGGATTCAAAGGGCCACACTTGAGGACCTAGAGGGCTACATGTGGCCTCAAGACTACAGATTCCTCCCCCACCCCCTGCCTTAGATCTTTGGTACAGAGTTTCAGCCTATATCATGTTTCCATCTCTGAATAAAAAGACTATATAGGACCTGGGAGTTAAGCTCTACCTTTAGCCAGGACTCTTTCAACCTCAGCCATCAAATATCCTCTGCTGAGAAGGTTGAAACTTCCCTTATCCTACTCTCAATGTGTACTCTGAAAAACAAGGAGTAGAATAAACTTGTTCCCAGAAATGTTTTTAATTATGATATGAACATATCTGGTAAATTGTAAGCTGCTTCAAAGTTGAATGACTTCATTATTTATTCCTTAAGCCCTTAAAAATGTTAGAAAAAATCTACTTGTCTTCTTCTATTAGAATCTAATGATAATAATGTTTCCTATGGTAAGCCTGACTAATTAAACTAGTGGCAGAAATGCCTTAAATTTATGGTAAAATTTTCACTATAAAAAGGAAGAATATGTGAACTGATGAATTTTTAAAAGGCATATAGAATCATAGAAATTAGAGACAGAAAGGGACAGTACACATTATCTCATCTAACCCCTTCAGTTTACAAATGAAGAAATTGAGGCCCATAGAGGGACCTTGGTTAAATATTGTGTAAAAAGGAATTTGAGTCAAAGCACTGATTTTTTTTAAACTGACATGTGTTTAAAACAATAACCCATACTTATATTACAGTTTTTAAAAATTAAGTCTAATGCTTTATTTCTGTGCATTAAAATTATTTTTTATTGAATCTATAGACAGGAATAATAATAATTAACACAACTACCCTCTTAGTCCTAAGGATTACAGAAGACAATATTTGTGAATATATTAATGTAGACATTGTGACAATTGCATTAGAAAGTGGTACTAATGATTTTATGTTTATTCTTGTTGTTTTCCAAAAAAATGTCATATTTCAAAGAGATTTGAAACTTTGTAAGCCAAACATCAGCATCGATAGAAACTAATTTTAATTTAGTTTACTTTTTAAAACTGTATTTTTTTTTTACTTGTATGTGGCTGTGGCCAATGTTCTGAGCATTTATTTCAAACATTAATGAATTATGTTCTGAGCATTTAGGAAACTACTTTGTCTATCCTGATCCTCACTCAGTTAATATCAACTAATCAAGAAGTATTTATTAAGTATCTACTTACTATATGCCTCTATCTATAAGTGTTCCTCAGAGTTCTGTCTTGGGTCCTCTTCAAAAAAGTCATCATCCTACAGTAAACATAATGATAAACCTCTCCAATTTAGTAAGACTAGTGCTATTACCTCCAGATGAGAAAATAAACACCAGAAAATTAAGTGGCATGCCAAGGGGCACATATTTACCTATTAAATATCTAAGACAGGATTTGATTCAGTTCTTGTTGACTCCACATCCCACCCTCTATCCCTTATGCCACCTAACGGCTTCAAAACCTCAGAGAGAAGAGTATCAATTAATGCAAAGGAGTTGAAAAGCTTGATGACTGAGGAAAGGCTGTCAGATTTGGCAGTTAAAAGATCATTGGTAACTTTGGAGAGCAGTTTCAGTTGAGTGATATTAGAAACCAAATTACAGAGGGTTGAAAAAGCAGAGAAGAATAGTGAAGACAAATTGATACAGCTTTTTCTGTGAATTTTGCTGAGAAAAAAAGAAAGGAGATATTGGATATTGTAGGGTCTAGAGATGAGTTTCTTTTTGAAGCATAGATTCAAGAATGTTAACATTGGAAAGAAAGAAAGCATCTGGTCAAACCTCCTTATCTTATACAGATAAGGAAATTGAGAGACCCTAAAAGGTAAAATCATTTACCTATGTTCATATATATTACCACATGTTTCACTATAATAGAATGCCTTCTTTCTAGTTAATTATATGTTGAAGTGGAAGAGGGAGTTCATGGAGGGCCAAAGTAACGAGATAGATTTTCTGGTGCATGGCTGAATGCGATTCTGATCCAGCTAGGTATAATGAATGGGTCAGTTGAATTTTCATTCTCTTCCACCAATCAGGACAATTGAGATCCCAGTTAGAGTGGTAGTATGAACTGAATGGTATGAAGGTGGCTTGGTCTCCAGAGTCCAGTGTTCAGAGAATCACTATTCCTGGAAACAACAAAAAAGTGGTGAAATAGATTCCCATAGTCCTTGGTTTCTTGATGATTGACTTGATGGGATGAAACATTAACAATAATGCAATTAAACAGATTGTGCTAACCACCAGTACACTTGAAAACAAGATTTCATAGTAATGAAGTTAGTGAATTTGAAATTGAAATATTTTTCCTCCTGCTGCTATTATGAGCAAAAACAAAAAACAAAAACTCTAGCAAAAACTTAAATGGGGAGAACTGAGCATATGTTCAGCCAGCTGGATTAAATTAGAGTAGGCTTCCCCCAAGGCTTTTCTTTGACCCAACTCTAAACATTTAACCTCCAAATAGAATTTTTCTCACAATTAAATATGAAGAAAAGTAACCACACACATTTCATGTTGCCACAGGAGCTAATTATAAAAACAATTCTATAGTACTTGCTCTGTGGAGGCATGATAGAGCTTTCTGAGGGGTCCAAAATGTGTTAGCTCTCCAGGCAGTAATTTGTCGTGCTTGTGGGGATTATGGTACTGAAAATTAAATCAGGCTCCTTGGGTCTGATGGAGGTGGGGAAAAGTAGAAGATGGATGGGTTTCTTTAGCTTGCTATTTAACACCCAAATTCAATCTGCCTCCAGCTTATCTTTCCAACTGAATTTCACTTGAAACCTTTTCATATTCTCTAATTTTAAGCAAATTGAGGGGCTAATATTACTTAGATCTCATCCATCCTTCTGCATTTGCTTGAAATGACATCTCCTCCTTATCTCTTCTTTGGCTATTGTCATTCCAAAAGGAGATGTTATCTCTCCCATGAAGACTTCTTTGATAGCATTATCTGAAAGGGCTCTCTATGCTTACATTTCTTAATACTATTTTGTCTAAACTTCCTATTTATCCTCACTGTATCCTACTTTGGTAGGTGTTTGTTTGTGTATAATAGTAGTTAGTGCTTCAATTATGGAGATACATTCCATCTGCATATTCCTGTGCCCAGCACATAGGTTAATAAAGTCTGAATTGAATTGAATCTCATATGGCAGATCTGTTTGGGAAGTAAGAAATATGTGTATTAATCAAACCTGTTCCAGGATAAAATTGTAAATTGGTGACTTTTAGAAAATTTCAGATTATTTCACCAATACAGATATACAAGAATACATTTCATAGATTAGGACACCCAGTGGTATGAAGCCCTACAGATTCAGCTGTATATATCCATTCTCCTAGACAAGATGGAGTTGGATTATGCTTCACCAGAATAAAAATCTTAATACTCCAATGCCAGATTTCAAAGCATAAAAGCCCTACGCTGCTAGGTTTCAGTGATCCTCATGCTCATAACTGATGTATGTCTGGCCCAGAGAAAGGAGGGACTAAGTCTTCAACTTTTATCTAAACATAAAAAAAAACAAAAACAAAAAAAGCCATAATTTTAGGGGGCAGCAGAGATTATACACCTCTCTGTTTTTAATACCCTCATGTGTGTCAAACAGCAATCCAGATTTGGAGAGAGCATTATTAGTCAGAAACAGAATACATCTTAGAGGGCTTTTGAGGAGGACCCTTTAAATCCTGAGGTTCTGTGATTATGATTCTGTGTATCAATGTAATTCACATTCTTTAAGGTTCTCTTCTTTTTCTATGACCTAGGAGTTGAAACCCAAATATTCAAAGCCAAGTCAGACCATCAAGGTTGTGGTAGTAGATTGTCCATTTTTACCAACAGAAAATTGTTTCTCCAAACGTAGTTCTATCTCTTACTTCCAATTCTGGATCAAACTATTCATTTTCTGAACCTCATTAAATAACTGGGACATAAATAGTTCTTGTTAAGTCCACGACTGACACATTAAACAACAGCAAACAGCCAGTACCTTAGTGACTCAATTTGGGGTTTTACCTGAGTTTTTAAAGTAATGACCCACTAAATAATTTTTTTTTTCTTTTTTCTTCCCTCAAAAGTTTGAAAATTTTATTTGGCTTCAAACTTAAGGGTTGTTTTCTTGATTTAAAGCAAATTTGTTGAGCCCAACCCTAGTCCACATGATAAATTTAGTCCATGTTTAGCCTGTGGTTGAATCTAACGTGCATGCCATGATGGCAGAGATTTCAATGAATTAAGGTCACTAGATATGTCTTAGTTCTAGAACTAGGTCATGACTTTACATAGTTGGCATGTTTTATTTACAGTTTTTATTATTTTTATATAGGTGAAATTTGGGCAACTGGGTGACTCAGTGGATGAACCAGAAGGCCTGAAGTCAGGAAGACTCATCTTTCTGAGTTCAAATCTGGTCTCAGCCACTTACTAGCTGGGTGACCCTGGGCAAGTCCTGTGATTTCCTCATCTGTGAAAATGAACTGGAGAAGGAAATGACAAGCCACTCCAGTATCTTTGCTAACAACACCCCAAATGGGTCACAAAAAAGTTGGACATGACTAATGACTGAAGAAGAACAACAACAATGTGAAATCTGATTAAAATTATCATCCAAGGGTGTGTGAGGAAACTACTGTAGGGATTAAGTGACTTGCCCAAAGCCATAAAATAATAAGTAGTAGCCAGGCTGGAATTTCAACTCAGGATTTCTGCCCACAGATCTAGAGTGCTTTTTATTCACTATAACAGCCTTTCTTCTTTCTCTCACCTCTTCACTCCCCTTCCCTAGATTTAAAAGATCAGAATAGGACTGCTTTGTCATAATCATTAGGTGTTAACACCATTCTAATGGGAATACAGATGTTTTCCCAAAGTTGCTCAGTGTTGGTGCTTCCTCCTGAAGCATACCATATTCCAATTTAGACAGCTGCTGAAGTGGAGGCAGAGTGGACTCAATGGTTCCAGACTGATTTTTTTTTTTTTAATAAGATTCAAAGATGCTTTCCAGGAAACTCAAAATCTTAGTTTTGGGCTACATACAATGACAGGAAGTAGATTCCAGGTACAGCAGGCAGTATTAGCAGGGTGCAGTAGACAGAGGTGGGGGCACTCAAGTCTTATCTACCTACTTCTAAAGAGTAGCATAGCACAGTGGATAGTATAATGAACCTGGATTCAGGAAGACTTTGGTTGAAATCCCATCTCTGACAGTTACTTGGTCATATGATCCTGAGCGATTACTTATTCTTTCTAACCTCCAGTTTCCTTATCTCTAAAATGAGCTACTAAAATAATAGTACCTACTTCCAAGGGTTGTGAAGATCATAGGAGATGATATGTGTAAAGCTCTTTGTAAACCAAAATAAGATCTACAAATCTGTTATTATTATTGCCTGACTTTCAACCCTGTTTGATCTCCCTTTCCTACAACACTAACCACATCAAAGCATTTAGGAATTAAGTTATGACATCACTTATTCGTTCCTCTTTTAGGTATGTTAGCATATCTCCCAACTAGTTAAGTTAGTTTAGAACAAGTCATCTTATAGTCTGTTTTCTTCAAAAATGTATATTTTGCTGTTACTTTTCAGAAAATATCATTGTCCCTTCCCTATGATCCTCCCCCTTCTTTGTAGAATTCTCCCTTCTAACAAATAATTATGGTTTAGCAAAGGAAATCAACATATTACTCATGTCTGAAAAATGCATTTTTACTTAATTTGTCACCTTTCACTTCTGTGCTGAAAGGTAAAAGAACATAGCAACTTAGATTTAGAGTTGGAAGGGACCTTTAAGAGTTATTGCATTCAGACCCACCATTTTACACATGAGGAAGCTGAGGCCCAAACACAGAAACTAAACTTGTCTAGGACATCTCTTCATCACTTCTCTGAAGTCAACATGCACCACTGCATGAAATCTTTCAGTGATGTTTTCCTTTGGTCATGAAGGATGATGCATCTCTGCTAGCACATTGTGGAACCCTTGCCAGTAAATATTTAACAAATATTTCAGTTAGGTTTTTCTGAAAAGACTGGACTTGAAGTGATAAGTCTGTGGCCAAGAGACAGAGACAGACAGAGAGAGGGAGACAGACAGCGAGAGACAGAGACAGAGACAGAGACAGAGAGACAGAAAGACAGAGAGAGATAGAGAGGTACACAGATGGAAGACTTTTCTCTTGGGTACCAAACCAAACATTCAAGTACATAGCACCTTCAAAGCAAAAACTCTTCATGCTCATAAAAAAAAATTTTAGCAGAACATTTTGTGGTAGCAAAGAAGTGTAAACAAAGTAGATGTCCTTTGATTGGTCAATGACTAGACACTTTCTGGTAGATGAATGTAAAGAAATAAATGTTTACCATGTGGTAAGAAGTGAATAAAGGAGCTATGTGGTGTACTGAATAGAGTGCCAGGCCTGTAGTCAGGAAGACTCATCTTCCTAAGTTAAAATCTGACCTCATATACTACCTGTGTGAGCCTAGGTAAGTCACTTAACCCTGTTTGTCTCAGTTTCCTCATCTGTAAAAATGATCTGGAGAAAGAAATGGCAAACCATTCTAGTATCCTTACCAAGAAAACCGTAAATGGGGTCAGAAAGAGTCAGACACAACTGAAAAATGACTGACAACTCAGGAAGTGAATATTAAGATTACAGAGAAGATACAAAGTATTTTTTTGTATTTTCTATTTTTATTTTTTTGTATTTATTTGTTTATCTTTAGATTTCGACATTCATTTCCACAAAATCTTGAGTTCCAATTTTTCTCCCCATCTCTCCCCTCCCCCCACCCCATAATACCTTGCATTCTGATTGCCCTTTTCCTCAATGTATCCTCCCTTCTATCACACCCCACCCTTCCCTTATCCCCATCTTCTCTCTTTTCTTGTAGGGCAAGATAAATTTCTATACCCCATTACCTGTGTTTCTTATTTCCCAGTTACATGCAATAATAATTCTCAGCATTTGTTTCTAATACTTTGAATTTCAACTTCTCTCCTTCCTACCCGTCCCCACTGAGAAGGCAAGCAATTTAATACTTGTCATTTTGCAAAAGATTTCCATAATAATCATGTTGTGTAACACTAATTATATTGCCCTCTATCCTACCCTGTCCCCCCTTTTTAATTCTCTCATTTGACCCTGTCCCTTCCCAAAAGTGTTTACTTCTAGTTACTCCCTTCTCCTATTTGCTCTCTCTTCTATCATTCCCCTCACACTACTTGTCCCCTCCTCCCCTACTTTCCTATAGTGTAAGATAGATTTTCATACCAAATTTAGTGATCATGTTATTTCCTCCTTAAGCCATATGTGAAGAGGGTAGGCTTCACTTTTCCCCTCTCACCTTCTCCCTTTTCTCCTTCATTGAACAAGATTTTTCTTATCTCTTTTATGAGTTATAGCCTGCCCCATTCTGTTTCTCCCTTTCTCCTCCCAGTATTTTCCTCCCTCACCCCTTAATTTTTATTTTATTTTTTTTATGGATATCATCTCTTCTGATTCAACTCAACCTGTACTCTCTGTCTGTGTATGTGTATGTGTGTGTGTGTATGTGTGTGTGTGTGTGTGTATGTGTGTGTGTGTGTAGGTATAATCCCTCCACCTACCCAAATTTTGAGAAAAGTCTCAAGAGTTACAAATATTATCTTTCCATGTAGTTCAGCTTTAGAAAGTCTTTTATGATTTCTCTTTCCTGTTTACCTTTTCATACTTCTCTTGATTCTTGTGTTTGAAAGTCAAATTTTCTATTCAGTTCTGGTCTTTTCACCATGAATGCTTGAAAGTGTTCTATATCATTGAATGGCCATTTATTCCCTTGGAGTATTATACTCAGTTTTACTGGGTAGGTGATTCTTGGTTTCAATCCCAGTTCCTTTGACTTCTGGAATATCCTATTCTAAGCCCTTCAGTCCCTTAATGTAGAAGCTGTGAGATCCTGTGTCATTTTGATTGTATTTCCACAATACTCGAATTGTTTCTTTCTAGCTGCTTGTAGTATTTTCTCCTTGACCTGAAAACTCTGAAATTTGACCACAATATTCCTAGGAGTTTCTCTTTTCAGGTCTCTTTCAGGAGGTGATCAGTAGATTCTTTCAATATTCATTTTGCCCTCTTGTTCTAGAATATCAGGGCAGTTTTCCTTGATAGTTTCATGGAAGATAATGTCTAGGTTCTTTTAATGATCATGGCTTTCAGGTAGTCCCACAATGTTTAAATTGTCTCTCCTGGATCTATTTTCCAGGTCAGTTGTTTTTCCAATGAGATGTTTCACATTATCTTCTATTTTTTCGAACTTCTGGTTTTGTTTTCTAGCTTCTTGGTTTATCTCATAGTCATTTGCTTCCCTGAACTTGATTCTCTCTTTTAAAGAACTATTTTGTTGAGTGAGCTTTTCAACCTTCTTTTCCATTTGGCTAATTCTGATTTTTAAAACCTCCTTCTCCACTTTGGCTTTTTGGACCTCTTTTTCCAGTTGAGTTAGCCTCTTTTTAAAGGTGTTATTTTCCTCAACATTTTTTTGCTTCTCCTTTAGCAGGCTGCTGACATGCTTTTCAAGTTCTTCTATGGCCTTAGCCCATTTCATATTCATTTTGGAGGTACTGGAGGTAGAGGCCTTGACTTCCTCTGACAGTATACCTTGTTCTTCCTCATCTGAAAGGATGGAAGGAGACACCTGTTCACCAAGAAAGTAAACTCCTATGGTCTTATTTTTTTTTCCCCTTTTTTGGCCATTTTCCTAGCTAGTTACTTGACTTATGAATCCTTTGTCAAGAAGAGGGTCCTAGTATTCCTCCTCTCCCCAGTACTTTGCTCAAGGCTGAGATTCAGATCAGCTGCTCAACTCCCCCAGGGGTTTTGGGTGGGGGAGGGGCTGCCACTGAGGGCTGAGGTTCAGATCAGCTGCTCAATTTCACCAGAGGCTTTAAGCTGAGCTGCCTGGACAATGGACCCAGGCTGCTTCCATGTAGCCACCCACAGCCCGCTGCTGCCTCTGCCTGGGGCCAGTGCTAGGGGAACCCCGTTCCCCTTTCTCCCAGATGGGAAAGCCCACCCACACTGACCTTTGGTGCTTTCTTTGTCACTTGTGAGTTGAGGTATCTGGGACCTTCCCTGCTGATAATTCTGCCCCAGAGGTCTGTTCAGGACCTGTTCCTCCTAGTACCACATGGCCAGGGCTGGGTTCCACTCCACTCAGCGTCCCATGAGATAGACCTTTCCTGTCAGCCTTCCGGGTTACCTTTGGTTGGAAACATCTTTCATTCTGTTGTTCTGTGGCTTCTGCTGCTCTAAAATTTATTGACAGTTATTTTTTACAGGTATTTTGTGGGCTGTGGGGGAAGTGCTAGAGTATATGCATCTTTCTACTCCTCCATCTTGGCTCCAGATACAAAGTATTTTAATCAAAGCCAGGAAAATAATATACGCAATGATTAAAACAATTTAAATGGAAAGAACAATCACCCCAAAACAAGAAAAAAATGAACGTTTCCAAATTTAAAAATTATTTGGCCCCAAAGAAGTAGTATGAGAAGATATCTATCTCCTCTTCCCCTCACCTCTCCTTTGCTGAAGTAGAGGGTTCATTGGTGTGAAACATTGCATATACTGACAGATTTTTTAATAAATTGATTCATTTTGCTGAATATTTCTTTGCTCTCTTTATTTTAAAAAATTCTTTATAATTATGGAAATTGGAGAAGAACTCAGACAAATTTAACCAATGTAAAGAAAAAGATATTAATAAAAATTAGTTTTAGAAGTAAAATTCTTCTTATTGTTGAACATTTCAGCTATCACTGGGTCTGCTACTAAACATGCTCAGGCCAGAGGAAGAGTATAATTAGTTCACTTCTGATTTTTGTAAAGAATAGATAGTCTAGGAAGGCCATAAGACTAAATAAATGGTTTTCAGTTTTTAGGGTCTGTAGCATCCTTCCAGTGTTTCAGGCCAAGGTGTTGTGACAAACCAGACCTCCTAGGAGCAGATAACTCTAGACCAGGGGTGGGGAACCTGAGGTCTTGAGGCCACATGTGACCCTCTAGGTCCTCAAGTGTGGACCTTTGACTGAATCCAACCTTCACAGATCAATCCCCTGAGTTTGTTAAAGTTGGATTCAGTCAAAAGGCCACACCTGAAGCCTAGAGGGCCACATGTAGCCTTGAGGCTGCAGGTTCTCCATCCCTGCTCTAGACCTTGACATGCTCAAAGGGATTATACTTCTGGGAAAATGAGAAGTCTAGGGTGAAAGAAAACCTAGTCATTAGGGAATGTATGGCTAAAGCAGGAAGGAGGGTTTGGGAAAGTGGGGACACCATGAGAAGAAGGGAAAGGGAAAGGGTGGATAAAATAAAGATAGTGTTTTCGATGTTGTGGCATTAATCTGGGGGAAGATGGGTTAGTTCTGGATTTCTAAAAACATGTACCAAAACTTTGATGAGGGACAAAGAAGGTCTCCATCCAGTTCTTTTGCTCAATATTTCCAGGTTGCTCCTGACCAAGCCAGCAGTTCTTGCTTTTTTTGGTTCAGCGTCTCCACATGTCATGTCAACAAAGCTACAGTGGCAGGGCATTTTTAATAGCAGTGTCTTCTGAATTTTCAGCATTAGTGGAAAGATCTGTACAAGCATGGGAAGGTTTCACTAAGTGGGTTATGTTCCTGAGATATTTTTTGAAAATCAAAATTTTATAAGCCAAGACATTATAAATGCATAGAGTATGTGTATGTGAGATTTGTCACATTTTAAAATGCAACAATAAATAATAAACTATTTTGATGCCTTTTATAAACTAGAGAAACCTTTTTAAAATATGAAAAATTTCACTTCATAATTTTCATTTATTTATTTTTGTCTAGCAGGCTCATTCAGAATCAAACATGCCTGTATATCATTGACAGAATCAAGTTTCAAACTCTCTCTTTAGAATGAACATGGAATTATTTTGTAGGCATTTTTCAAATTAAATTTGGGGTTGTAAGCTTTATTTGTAAATTTCAAGTGAGAGCTTGACGTTGATTCATATTACTCCAGTTCTATCCAATTTCTTACTTACATTGTGTGTGTGTGTGTGTGTGTGTATGTGTGTGTTTAAATATGGCACCCCAAACCTGTTGGTAAGGTTCGAAAAGTCACTTGTGAAGCTTAACCTGGTAGGTCCCTTACTTTGCTCTCTTTCTCCCCTTTCTTTCATTTGCCAAGTCTTCTCACCTTGAAAGGGAGGCATGACTTTATGGCAGTGTGCTTCTTCCACTATCCTTGTATGCCTTGTTGACACCAATACTCTGCTGCATTGCAGGACTTCATTTCTATCTCCACTCCTGCCCTGAACCTAGTGAGACTTCAGGCAAAGGAAAAGAAAAGGTATATCCTCCTACAAAGGTTGGGGATCCTTTTTTTTCAATCCATCAGAGGAACACCATACACATACAGAAAGAATCCACTGATAATTTGTTGATGGCATGCAGTCTGATATATTAATAAATATTTGGTAAAAGTTTTCTTACATCAGACACATGTACCCTCAAACCAAGACTCAGATTAGTTCTCATTTCAAATACACCAATCTTGAAACAATTCCTTTAATCAAACTAACCATAGAAGAGGAAGTACAAGTATGTGGGAAAGATGATTATGTATGAAAGGATAATTTTCCCTTTTTAAAAAAATAATAGCATAGGACATGAGAATTAAAATAATATTTTCCAGTGAAAGTCTATTTGAAATTTTCCAGATATATTGAAGCACAGGATTTAAGGATGGAAGAAACCTTGGAGACCATTTAGTACCAAACCTTTTCATGTACAAATAAAGAAATTGAGGCCCAGAGTGACTAAATGATATAATTAAATATGATTAAATGAGTCTTGGTCATAGCATTCCACATGTGTTAAGAAGAAGTATGGAGTTTGAACTCTCAGGTCGTACAACTGTAAATCCAGTGCTGTCTTCACAATATAGCTAGATATTTGGAAAATCATAAGCCTAAGCATTCTTTGTATAACAATTTCTGACTTATAGTACATTATCTGCAAGAATCACAGTGGTCAAAACTTTCATCATCCCACAGCCAACATTGTAATGATGCTTTCCAGTTTAGTAAGACTGGCACTCCAAAAGAAAAGACCTCTAGGAGGTAACAATTGGAACTTGAGAAATACTTTGAGGGGCAGGGGAAAAACTTATACATGGTGGATGTGTGTGTGCAGGTTTACTTTTTTTTTCTTTTACCAGACTTGTGATTTATGAAATCATATAGGGAGGAAGTTCCTCTAGCAGTGTCAACCAACACCTGCTGTGCAATTTATATAGTCTTAAAGTATTACCTGGGGACACTGAAATGTTAGATGATCGGCTGGGTTCTCCTAATTAATATGTGTTAGAAATCCTCTTCATCCTTACTCTTCCTGACTCTGAGCCTTGCCCTCTCCCTCTTTCTCTTTCCCTTCTTCTACTTCTCTCCCTCCCTCCCCTTCTCTCTCTCATCACTAAGTGGAAGTGAGGGAAAGAGGAGTACCTTCCTTCCAGATATAGTAAACTATATTCAAATACATTTGGATGAAGACTGCAAAGCATTTTCTCTATTTTCTGTCTCATGAAAGTCTTTTTCTAAAGCATTATTGGAACACACTAATGAAAAAGAAAAACATCCATTTAAAGTAATTTTGGACTGACACATAGCATCATAACTTATCTAAATGTCCCTTTTTGGAATTTTTGTTATTGCCTTAGAGAATATTCAGTTATTTGGGTAGACCAATGCATGCTATTTGTCATTTTCAGGAAACTGGAAAGTACTCAGCAGCCTAGTTCTGTGGTTATGGACAGGTGAACATTATCCTGAGACAGTCACTATTTTATTACTATCCTGAAATTTTTTTAATCATTTAACATAAAATATAGAGCATTTATCTAACCATTTGGAAATTGCTTTTAATTTTTATCAAACAAATTGCTTGTGGTCTAATTAAGTCTTAATTATAGAATTTGCAAAATTTGCCTGAAGTTAGCATTCTGAATTTTAAGAAATGCCTTTCCTCCTAACAAGAAACCATTTGATAAATAGAAAGTTTAGCTCTTCCAGTGACCACTCCAAATATTGTTCAGTTTTCCTGATTTGGATATCTATCTCTATGATGTAATTGTTGCAGATCTATTTTAATGTTGTTCATCCTTCATTTTTCAAAGCATACCAATAATATCAAAGGTGATGTCTTGACTTGTGCGTGAATTGGATTGAAGTGACGTAAAGGTGCACAAAGTTGTCAGCCTCACTCTCTCTTCCAGAGTCAGTCAAAGTCCAGTGGCAAGACTAAATTCAAGAAACCTGGTAATGGATCAAGTGACAGCAGATGACCTTGGTGTTTTCAATGCCTGACCAAGCTCTAAGAACTCCACAGTGCCTACTTCATCCACCTTCATGACCCTTGGAACAAATTGTTCTCATCCACCCATTCCATAGAGGCCTGTAGATTACCCTTAACCTTGTTTAGCCCATCTGTGGAGACAGTTTACCAGGATGTGAT